>NC_142475.1:54955303-55258333 GCF_049115385.1 Moschus berezovskii | reverse complement strand
TGGGTAGATGGATGGATGGGTAGATGAATGGATGGATGGATGGGTGGGTGGATGGATGGATGGATGATGGATAGATGGATGGATGGACAGATGGGTAGGGGGATGGATGGGTAGATGAATGGATGGACAGATGGGTGGTTGGAAAGATGGATGAATGGACGGACAGATGAGTAGACGGATGGATGGATGATGGAGGAATGGATGGATGGGTGGGTGGGTGGATGGATGGATGGATGGTGAAGAGACAGAATGATATGAGAGTCAAAGTGCTAATCGAGGATTCATACCACCCATATTGAAACCCAGGTCTTCCATGAGCACATATATGCCTGTGACTCCATCTCTCTGTTTATGAAACAAGTGACCTGCATGAGTCAGTAGAGACCACGGTTTATGTGATGGGCCAGAGAACAGCACCCCGAGCCCCAGTGATGGTGGCTTTTGAGCTAAGTAGACCTGGAGCTGCCAATCTATTTTCCAACAGAAAAGACAGACATCTTCCTTACTAGGTGAAATCACCTGACATCAGTTTTTGGAAATGAATTTAATAATTTTCAAAACTCTCCGTAGTCCAAACTAATTCCATCTGTGGAATGTTTTTGTCCCAAGGGTCACCAGCTCATGAGATGTGGACCAGATAGTCATGAGCCATTGTTTATTCAGTGGCCGCCAGGGGCCAGGAGTCTATGTGCTTTATCAAAACATCACCTTCAACCTTCCACCAATTCTGGGAGGAGTTAATGATCATTATCCCCACTTGACAGATGAGAAGATAGAGGCTCAGGGAGGCTAAGTAAGTAACTTCCCTGTCGTCAGAGAACAGGGTCAGAGATGGGTGACCTGGGAGAGCCTCCTCCTGCGAATGGTACAGAGGTTCATGTTCCCTGTCCTTGGCATCAACTCTCATTCAACCCCACAGCAGCCCTGAGAGGTTCCAATTTTCCTGGTGAGTCCACTGAGGCTCAGAGAGGTCCCAACTGAGGTCTGTGCGACTGAAAACAGCAGTGCCACAGTTAGATGCTGGCTGTGCATGTACAGAGCTTCCCTGGTGGCTCGCTGGTAAAGAATCCGCGGAGATCCCGGTTCGATTCCTGGGTTGGGAAGATCCCCTGGAGAAGGGATAAGCTACCCACTCCAGTATTCTTGGGCTCCCCTAGTGGCTCAGCTTGTAAAGAATCTGCCTGCAATGCGGGAGATCTGGGTTCGATATCTGGGTAGGGAAGATCCCTTGGAGAAAGGAATGGTTACGCACTCCAGTATTCTGGCCTGGAGAATTCCGGAGACTGTATAGTCCATGAGGGTAGCAAAGAGCCAGACACAACTGTATGGCTTTCACTGTGCACATACAAAGAAGCTGGAACTTCATGCAGTTTCCTGAAAGATGGGGGAAGGAAGTACTAACCATTTCAGGAAAAGAATTTAACAGCGTGGTAAAATTAGGTCACCGTGTCCCTTCTCAAAACTTTCATTTTCCCCTATTTCTCTGCCTTTCTCCACCCTACTCTTTTTAAACTATCCCCACTGGCCCAGCAGGGCATTCCTGATGTAGTAAGCTAACACCTTTGCCTTTCTCTGTGGGCCCACATCTGCAAGGGAAACATGCCCCGAATCCCAAGTGCTATTTGTCTAATGAGACTGCAGTTACCTTAATTATATCTCAATGTCTCCACTTGTCCAAGAAATTTGCCTGCACTGCCCTGCCACATCTTGGCTTCTCTAGCCGCCTCATGGTCTCTGGGTCCTCTAGGGAATTCCCCACAGAACTGCCAGCCCCCAAAACAGAAGGAGCCTGGAGGGGAGACAGCACAGCTGCCGGGTTAGCATGGAAGATCTCCTCCTGCTTTGCACTGCAGATGTGTTCCACACCAAGCCAGACAGAGCTCAGAAGCCAAAGGAGTGCTAAGGTGGGGGCGGGGGCGGGGGCAGGTGAGACTCAGACACACCTGAGCTTCTGCATCTCGTCTCTGCCACTTACCACCTGGATGGCCTTGGTGTCATCACCTGGCCTCGCTGAGATTCAGTGCTGTTAGATTTCAGGGTTTGGATCTGTGCAGGTATAATGATGAATGTCATCCTCCCAGGTCCCAGGTGGGTCTCCTTGGGATCAGGTTTCATTTACTCAACAAACATTTACAGAGTGCACATTCAGTGCCAGATAGTACACTTGGCACTGGGCACTTGAACACGAAAGTGGATTGTTGGTCCCCGCACTTTGTGGGAAGAAAGCAGGAAAATCCTGACTCACAAAGACTTGTGTGACCTTAACCCCTCTGTTGCTTAACAAAAAGACAAGTTTAGGCAGATGATTTAACTCTGCAGCACCTCATTTTCATTATTTGCACAAATGGAATAGTTACCTTTTCCCATATGCCTGTGATGACTAAAATAATACAGGTTAAATCCCTACCACAGTTTTTGGATCACAGCCAGTACTTCACAAATCAAGGCAGTTATTCAACTGATAACCCGAGAACAGGATGCAGGGTATCAGGGCTTCAATGTCAGTATCCCTGGCAAAAATTCATGTCATCTATTTTTCTATTTAAGGACCTCAGTTTTCCCATCTGTGCAATGTACGTGCTGCCTCCTGAAAAGAACCCAGGCTTTGGGGGCAGACTTGCACCAGAAGGCTAGCTCTGCCCCTTACTGAGCAGTGTGACCTTGGGCTCTGGGACCACTGAGGGCTCCTTTCACAGGCCTCTGAATCCTGTGTGTACCCTTGACCTTGTGTTCATAAGGGAAGAATGGTGGCCAGCATGTGGCAGGCTCCTTTATCACTGAGAGTGAATAAAGGAGAGAAAGTGATAAAATTAAAGACAGCCACTTTACAGCTCTGCTATAAAAGACCATGTGAACTAGTGAACACTCATTCTTGATTCTTTGCGGTCAAGTCCCCAGCACACGGCGATGGGATAGGGAGGATGAAAAGGGGACTAAAGCCTGAGCACATTCAACTTGCCCTTCCTCTCCAGCATCCAACAAAAGTCCTTAGATACTGTTAGTGCTGCTTCTGCTGTTTAGTTGCTAAGTCGTGTCTGACTCTTTGCAACCCCATGGACTGTAGCCCGCCAGGCTACTCTGTCCATGGAATTTCCCAGGCAAGAATACTGGAGTAGGTTGCCATTTTCTTCTCCAGGGGATCTTCCCAACCCAGGGATCCAACCTGCATCTCTCTCTTAGGTAGACTGTTTACCACTGAGCCACCTGGGATTCCCAGATACTGTTAGTGAGGGCTCCGTAAATATTCTGTGGATGCACTCAGTCATTTATTCAAACCTCACAGCAACTTTCTGGATAACAACTATTGCACTGGGGAAGTTGAGGTACATGGCAGAAGTGCATATTCAAACACAGATTTTCCTCCACAAGCTTCCACTCTGTCTACCTTGGCACACACAGGAGAACCTCACCCAGAGCTGAAGGTGCTCTGACTTGGCTCGCCTGGTCTCCCCACCCAGACAGCATCAGCAGGAGCCCGTCTGGTTCCCTGGCCATGGACCTACTGCCAGCCAGCACCTGCCTCTTCCCCAAAGGACATGCACGCCCCTCCCTCACATGCATCTGTAGAGGGAACGTGGCTCATTCAGTCACGTAACCAGAGCATCCGTGGAAACACACCAAACAGGTATCCAAGAAGATGTCCTTGGCTGACCTGCCCCAGATCCCAGCTACCTTGTGCCTAAGCCAGGGTGTACAGTCCACACTCAGGTTTGGAGAGCAAGGTCGTTAATCACCCCCGATCTTAAGCTGCCCAAGAATCGGCGAGTTATTCCAGTAGACTGAGATCACAGGTGTGCATCTGTGATCCTATGGAGGGCCCAGCTCTGTGACAGGCGAAATGTTTCCGGGAAATCTGGAGCCAGAGAGCCAGAGTGCCAAGCCCCACAGTGGGGATGGATCTTGAAAACAGTAAAGCCAGACACAAAAAGGTCACATATTGAATGATTCCATTCATAGGAAATGTTCAGGACAGGCATATGCACAGAGAAGGCAGTGTGGGATTTCCAAACACTGGGGAGGGACGTGGCGGTGAGTAATGCTAACAGAGCAGAGGCTGTCCCTTTAGGGCAGTGACGGTGTTTTGGCACTAAAGGGGATGCTTGCATGACCCTGAATGTGCTCAGGGCCACTGAATTGTATACTTCATGTTGTAACGTTCATGTTTTGTGAATTCTATCTCAGTTGAAAAGATATCATCTCCAATAGCACACACGCTTGTACTAGGCAACTCACCTATCCAACAACTCAGTAAACACTACTTCATTCTGACAATAACTCATAATTTCCTTATGTCTTAGCACTGATGTCAAGGCTGCCTGCCCCTCCTGGATTCCACTTGCTGTGGTTTAGAATCCACAGATTAAGCCTCCTTCTCCCATAGGACAGGGCGTTAAGAGTCTGACACCAGAGCTCCTGTCCCAAGAGCGTTTTCCTTGGAAGATGGCACATGCTGGGATCGTTCAGCCCCAGACAAGAGAGAGGTACTGTCAACAACCCTTGCTCACCGCACCCCCAAGGTGTCTTCTGGACCAGCCGGGGCAGTCCCTCCCTCCCCTGGACACGGCATCTGAGTGCACCGCAGCCCCGGGTGCCTGTGCCCATCCTGGGCTCAGCGTGGGGTTCTCCTGGACCTCAGCCTGCTCATCTTCGTCAGCTCCAGACAACACAGCCTGGGAGCGAGGTTCTGCACCTCTGCTCTTCAAGGACTGTGTGATGCTGGGTCCGCTACTTGACATCTTCTGTAAAACAGGGAAAGACTGCCATCCTGCACCCACCAGGGCGGTGAGGAGCAACAACAGACACTCCAGCGTATAAGTGCAGAGGCGCCGACTGGCTGTTCAAGGGTATAAGGGACATCCATAGCCAAAAGGATGCTGCTGAAAATATTAATAGCAGTTCTCCTATGGGTTCTCCCATTAAATCTGCTCAACTTAACCTCGTTACCTTCCTTCCCCATGCCTGCAGGACTCAGGGAGAGAGGAACAGATGCTCTCAGGGCACAGAAGAGTCAGTTATGGGTTTTACTAGAAATCAGTCAAGTTCAGAGACTCCAGAGGGAGGGGTCCAGCTTATCAACCTGCAGACCCAAACTCAGGGTGCGGACTGAAGGCTTGACTGGGGGACAGGGCAAATGTGAAAGGGTCCTGCAGGTAGGGTGGGGGAGAGGGTGGTGCAGGGAGCAAAGAATGGGTGGACCACATCCCCCCAAGTGCGGGGGCGGGGCTTTCATAAGGCAGCATGTTAATGTGATTATTTTAAATGTGTAGTGAAAGGCTTTGTGGAGCAGCCATGGAAAATATGCTATTGAGACGTCCGCACTCAGACCCCAAGAGAAAGCGCTAAACATGCTCTGTGCTCAGTGTCCACCCCCACCTCGCCCTGTTTCCAGCCTCTGCTTTCCTCAATTCATCATCCAGTCAATTCCTTGGGGTACTCTTGTTCAAACACAGACTAGGAGCACACTATGCACTTTCTTACTAGAACTTGAACCTGGTTCCTCCAGACTGTGGAACAGTTCGTTCTACCATACCCCCTTGCTGTGGATATTTGGTCTCAAACTCCCTATTGATAGAAGAATAATAGGAACAACTGATGCCAACTAAATAATAGAATTGATGCTCTTGAACTGTGGTGCTGGAGAAGACTCTTGAGAGTCCCTTGGACTGCAAGATCAAACCACTCAATCCTAAAGGAAACCAACCCTGAATATTCATTGGAAGGACTGATGCTGAAGCTAAAGCTCCAATACTTTGGCGACCTGATGCAAAGAGCCAACTCATTAGAAAAGACCCTGATGCTGGGAAAGATTGAGGGTAGGAGGAGAAGGGGACGACAGAGGATGAGATGGTTGGATGGCATCACTGACTCAATGGACATATACCTGAGCAAAGTCCAGGAGATAGTGAAGGACAGGGAAGGCTGGTGTGCTCCAGTCCACAGGGATCCCAAAGAGTCAGACAGAACTTAGTGATTGAAAAACAACAACAAATAGAAGCAATAATCATATGTTTAAAGAAACACCCATTTAGGACCTATCACATATCGTCATCTTAAGGAACCTGCATGTCTTTATTTTCTAGGGAACGTGCCAGTTAACATCTACTGTCCTGGCAGAATTGTTAACAGGTCCTCACTCAGCCTCAGAAGTGACCAGATATGAACAAGACATTCTCTGGTCCATGGAAACCCCCTAAGAGATACCTCATGATCACATGATCACTGCCCATTTACAAAGAATGCAATGGAGGCTCAGACAGATGAATTATTTCAGTCAAGTGTCAGAGAAGGATTCAATCTGCTGCTGCTGCTGCTGCTGAGTCACTTCAGTTGTGTCCGACTCTGTGTGACCCCATAGACGGAAGCCCACCAGGTTCCCCCGTCCCTGGGATTCTCCAGGCAAGAACACTGGAGTGGGTTGCCATTTCCTTCTCCAATGTGTGAAAGGGAAAAGTGAAAGTGAAGTCGTTCAGTCGTGTCTGACCCCTAGCGACCCCACGGACTGCAGCCCACCAGGCTCCTCCATCCATGGGATTTTCTAGGCAAGAGTACTGCAGTGGCTTGCCATTGCCTTCTCCGAGGATTCAATCTAGCTGGTCTGAAATAGAGGCTGAGTGCTAATCTCTCCCCCAATCCATTTCTCTCAACATGAGTGGTTTTCAGATAGTACGCCTAAAACCCCAGGGCAGGGGAGAACCCATTCTTAGAACTCATCAAGGGAATTCAGAGTAACCAAGTAGGTTGAACTCAAAGATTCTCCCACTCCTACTACTATCAGCAGATCAAGTCTCTTCTCTCTATTTTACAAAGGGGGAGGGAGGGCTTTTGTAGGAGTTCCTTGGGGGAAAATCTATTATTTAAAAAACTGAACAAACTCCCCTCCCATCCAGGCTGCCACATAATATTGAGCAGAGTTCCCTGTGCTATACAGTAGGGAGGGGAGTTTGGGGTTTTCCCAGTAGTCATGTATGGAAGTAAGAGTTGGACTATAAAGAAAGCTGAGTGCCGAAGAATTGATGCTTTTGAACTGTGGTGTGGGAGAAGACTCTTGAGAGTCCCTTGGGCTGCAAGGAGATCCAACTAGTCCCTCCTAAAGGAAATCAGTCCTGAATATTCATTGGAAGGACTGATGCTAAAGCTGAAACTTCAATCCTTTGGCCACCTGATGCAAAGAACCAACTCATTGGAATAGACCCTGATGCTGGGAAAGATTGAAGGTGGGAGGAGAAGGGGATGACAGAGGATGAGATGGCTGGATGGCATCACTGACTCAATGGACATGAGTTTGAGTGAACTCCGGGAGTTGGTGATGGACAGGGAGGCCTGACGTGCTGTGGTCCATGGGGTCACGGAGAGTCAGACACGACTAAATGACTGAACTGAACTGAACTGGGGAGTTTGGGCAAGAATGGATACATGTATATGTATGGCTGAGTCCCTTTGCTGCCCACCTGAAACTATCATATTATTAATCAGCTATACTCCAATACAAAGTAAAAGGCTTAATAAGATAAATCAATAAAAAATAAACAGAATTTCAGTTTTGCTTACTGAGGGTCTAGAACAATGCTGGGCACACTGGGTCCCCAATAAAAGCTCACCAAACAAACAGATGAACTATAGTCAATATGGAATATCTTCCCAGGCTGATGGCTACTTTGAACAGGACTGACACAGACTTCACATTCATAGCAAAATTCACTAGGAAAATATTCAAGTCAGAATCATCCAACTCCAACTGCAGAGGGTATCACATGGAAAAACAATAGAAGCCCTAATTTCAAAGGAATCCTTGAGGTCACCTGACCTTGCAGGTAAAAAGTATGCCCTTGGCAAGGTTATAAAGGAAAGCAAAGCCATAAATACATATCATTATCTGCTGAAACTGCCTAGCAAACCACACACTTTTTATTTTCTCCTGAAAACCGGCCTTTAATCAGTATCCATCCTCTCTGACCCCCCAGTGCCTGGAAGCACAACATTATATTTATCCAGGGCATAGATAATTCCTCCTTTGCTTGTCTTCCCCATCAGGCCAGAAGCCTCAGGGACTTGGTTTTTTCATATCTAATTCCTCAGGGGCTCTGAAGAGTACTTAGCACTGTGTAAAGATTCAAAAAATATCACATGGGTGGATGGAGGTTTGGGGCTTCCCAGGTGGCACGAGAGGTCAAGAACCTGCCTGCCAGTGCAGGAGATTTGAGACGAGGGTTCAATCCCTGTGCTGGGAAGATCCCCTGGAGGAGGGCAGGGCAACCCACTCCAGCATTCGTTCCTGGAGAATCCCATGGACAGAGGAGTCTGGTGGGATTCGGTTCTTAGGGTTGCATGGAGTCAGACACAACTGAGGCAATTTAGCCCGCGCGCACGGATGGATGTTTGGGATGAAAGATTTCCCCTGTGCTGGCTCTGTTTGGAATGTGGGTTCAGGTGTTCTGGATGCATCACAAGACTTGGAGGGGATTCTGCGTGCTGTGCTGTGCTTAGTAACTCAGTCATGTCCAACTCTTTGTGACCCCATGACTGTGGCCCGCCAGGCTCCTCTGCCCATGGGATTCTCCAGGTAAGAATACTGGAGTGGGTTGCCATGTCCTCCTCCAGGAGATCTTCCCAAACCAGGGATCGAACTCAGGTCTCCCACATTGCAGGCAGATTCTTTACCATCTGAGCCACCAGGGAAGCCCAGGAATACTGGAGTGGGTAGCCTATCCCTTCTCCAGGGCATACTCCCGATCCAGGAATCGAACTGGGGTCTCCTGCATTGCAGGTGGATTCTTTACCAAATTAGCTACCAGGGAAGCCCAGGCTGGCATTCTGCTCGAGGTCAAAAGGAAGGCTGGCTAATGCTGAAGCCAGAGATTTTACAGGTAGGATGGACTTGTAATGCTGAAGCCAGAGATATCACAGCTAGGCTGGGCCTCAAGGAGAACATGAGTGTCCCGGACCAGGAGACCATGGGGCCATTTACCCAGAGCCCGTCTGGAACGGCATGCTGCCTGTTACCAGTTCTGGAATGGCTGGGGAGCAGGACACAGTTCCGAGGACCAGAGAGCAGGGGGCAGATCTGAAACCCAGTCATTCCCACAAGGCTGATGCGTATCCCTGGTTTATCCCAGGCTCACCTGCCACCTACCACCTCTGGATGGAAGTAGGAGGAAGGGAAGAAAGAGAGGAGGAGGACGCGGAGAGATGCATCAGGGAAAGTAGGTCAGACACCTACTCTTCCAGCAGAACCCCAAACGGGGAGACAGTGCTTCCAACCCGAGGAATCCCCTCTGATTCCTTAGCATGCCACTGCTCACCCCGTGTTTAAACCCCCCAGAGACAGGGGACTTCTGCCTTACAGGGCCGCCACGGCCATTCCCCCACCGAGGCCACTCAGTCTCGCTCCACACTTACAGGCAGGGACTCTTTCCCCTGACTTTAGGCACCTCCCTATCCCACATTCTAAGTTGCCCTGGACGTGGGTCCCTGTTCTAAGAAGGTTTGAGAAATGCTGTCTAAGATGAAGAATTGAAACATTGGCGGACTACGTGCAGTTTGCTGTCAAACGTCTGGCGAGTTTGCAGAAACTAAGCCATCAGCCGTGTCAAGACCTCTGATGACATTTCACAGTGCTAAGTGGGCAAGCCGGCAATTTAGGAAACTCACAAAATGTTTGAGGTCCAAAGAAAGACCTCTTGGTCCTCTAAGATTATCTAACTGAGCATATTTTTATAAAATTTTGAGCCTGGATACTCTTTTATATATGAAACATTTGTTGGTGTTATATCAAAGGAGGTTTCCATACTCACCCAAGTTTAGGAGAAACTGGGTTAGGCAGCTGTCAAGACTGCAGGACTTCTCAGAGCCTTTAATAAGACAATTTCCTCTGTGACAGTCCAAGCAAATCTAGTACAAGTTATCTCTCTACCTTCCTTGATTGTGATAATCCTATTTTGTAGGTTATCACCTGGACTAATAGATTACAGTTCACTTCTTGAGAAAAGCTATTAAATAATATGATCGAATTCCTATTAAAGATAAGGAAATTCTCATTTACCAGCTCTGCAACCCGAGCACATCACAGAAACTTTCAGAGCCATGGCTGCCTCCTTTGAATTCCCACCTCCAGCTCCAGACAAAAGAGAAATAACTATAAAATCAGGAGCAAGCACACGGGAGCCCTATGGCACTCACATCACCCTTCTTCCCTGAGTGATAGCCACACACTTGCAAGGAACCCATCTGTTTACCAGCCCAGGCTCTGAGCCAAATGTTGGTCCCAGAGACATCTTCACATCTATTTTCCCAGCCTTCAGCAGAAAGAAAGAAAAATGGACTTTTAACCCCAGCTAACACAGTGCTGGGACCTGGAAAGTCTAAGGAGGCCAGTCTTTCTAGTGAATGCAGTGTTTTTTTTCCTGCAGAGGTCATGATCAATTGCATTTCGTTTCTCAGAACCTGGGTGATGAATGTGGCCGATGGACAAGAAGTATCAACTCTGGGTGACACATTTTAGGGGAAAGCCTTGAAAGTGAACTCACCTCATCACTTTTGAGCACCGCCTGGCTTAGGTGGATCTTCACAGGAAGTAGAGCTCTGGGAAGCTAGGCTTGGTTTTCCTGGGTGAGCTGTCTTTCACAGATATTTATATTGTTCACAGGCCAGTCAAGAGGCTTATAAGCAGTCATTGAGTGCTCACTATGTGTGTGTCCCTAGCATGAGTGTGTGTGTGTGTGTGTGTGTGTGTGTTAGGGAGAATTGGCAGAAGCTCTCCAAACAAAAGGGCTCTCATGCAGAGAGAAAAAGAAAGAACAGTCAAGGGTAAACTAATTCATGCGGGTCTTAGGAGCCCATAGACTCAGAATTACCTGGAACATTTCCTTTCAGACACAAACAACCCTTCCTGTGGGTGTGACACATACAGGATATTTCTGGTACTGTTCTAGGTCCTATAAAGCCTGGACACTTACAGATCAGGGATCTATTATTTTATTTGGGAAACAGAATTCACATTCAAGAAGCAAACATGGTGGGAATGTAAACAGGTGCAGCCATTATGGAAAACAGTATGGAGGTCCCTCAAAAATTAAATCCAGAGCTAATACATTATCTAGCAATCCCACTTCGGAGTATTCCTTATGGAAATGATTCTGTTATGAAAAATAAACTTTCCTCACAGTGTTACATAGAGATTATTTGATTTAATCCTTACAACAATCAAAAAAAGAACAGGACTTTTTATAACAATCCAAACAAGAATGGGTTTTTACCCTGTTCTGCCGATGACAAAACTGGACACCAAAGAGCAGAAGAGGCTTCCCAATGCCAGTGAAGACCCAGGCTGGAATCTGTGCTCAAGACACAGTGACCCTGAAACACTTCTCCCTTCAACACATTCTACACGCTCTTCTGCGGCTCTCTCTACCCATTCCTTTCCCGGAAGATATACAACCCTCTACATCCATCCAGCCATTCATTTTTTAAAAGTCCTGAGTTTTGATTAGCACAGGGCAGAAGTCCTCAACTGGAGGGAAAGGCCATTTTTTCTGGCAATATCTGGAGGCATTTAGGGCTCTTACAACCAGAGAGAGTCACTGGCATGTAGTGAGCCTGAGATGCAGCCAACTTCAATAAGGTAGTGTCAGGGTTGAGAAATTCAGGGTAGAGTGTATACAGTGAAAATTACAGGGAGTTCCCTGCTGGTCCAGTAGCTAAGACTCCAGGCTCCCAATGCAGGGGGCTCGAAATGGACCCCACATGCCTCAAGTAAGAGTTCACATGCTGCAACTAAAGATCCCATGTGCTGCAACTAAGACAGACAAGCCAAATAAAACAATACATATTTTTTTAAAAAAAAGAAAATTGTATGCCAAGAAAATTCTGCATTGTTTCATGCTTTTATATATTAAACTAACCAGTCCTCAAAATGGCATTATGGGATGAGTAAAAACACAGTTCTGTTTAAGTGGAGGAAACTGAAAGCTGAGAGTTGACTGCAGTTGCTCTGGATCGTAGAACAGAGGTTTACACCCTAAAGTCTGGCCTCAGGGGCGCACACACTCTAAACTGCCCTTCACAGGAGAGGAAGACGCTGCCTGCATTTTACTGTGGTGGTGGAACGGGAGATTCCACAGCAGACACAGCAGAACCAAGGCCAGGATGACTGGGGTGTCACGTGGTACAGCTACAGTGCCCACAGCATAGCTGGAGAAAGCAGAGCGCAATGGGGCTGAAGTTATCGGGATGGGGTCCAGGCCCAGGAAGGGTTGAAAGGCCTCTGGGCTGATGTCCTCAGTGGCATAAGAGGATCATGTCCCCGGTATGACTGTAAATATTGAACGCAAGAGTCTGTGTGGCAGGCAGCCTCTAAGATGGCCCCAGGAACCTCATCTCCCGGGATCCACGCCCTTGTGGATCCCCTTCCAAGACTACAAACATCCTGGTTCCACTCTGCTTGTCCTCTCCTGTTCTGTCAGATAAACCCACTGCAGGGTCGTAAGCTTCCCTATGGCAGCCATAAAGGGACTGAGGGACATCCCCAGCCAACAGTCTGTGGGACCCAAATCCTGCCAATGACCCTTTGAGTGAGCCGGGCAGGGGACCATCCTTAAAAGGACCACAGCCCCAGACAGCACCTTAGTGGCACCCGGGTGAGAGACCTGGGCTAGACTACCCGCTGAGCCGTAACCACCCACCTGACCCACGGGCAGTGTGAGATAATACACACTTGCTCTTTCAAGCTGATAACCTTTGTGCTAATTTATTTCACAGCATAGAAAACCAGTACAGCGTGCCTATCAGATGCTTTCTGTGGGCTGTTTCAGACCCTCTTGGCCTCACCAAGCTCTGATTCCAACCATCTCAAGGCGGACTGAACTGTTTGGGCTCCAATCACATTCATGCATGTAGGTGGAATCTGATCTCACCTTGCCTGATTCTTTAAAAAAAAAAACAAAAAAACTTTAATTTAATAAAGGACATGGAAAACCCATAGCTGTAATCAAACTCAGTAAGTAAACCCTGATGGAGAAGGAAATGGCAATCCACTCCAGTATTCTTGCCTGGAGAATCCCAGGGACGGTGGAGCCTGGTGGGCTGCCGTCTATGGGGTCGCACAGAGTTGGACACGAGTGAAGCGACTTAGCAGCAGCAGCAGCAAGTAAACCCTGAAAACCTTCTCTACACAGACATGAACAAAAGAAGGATGCCTGCTTTCGCCACTTCCATTCAGCATAGCATAGCAATTCCTAGGCAGAGCGATTAGGCAAGAAAAAGAGATATAAAAGCATCCACACAGGGCAGGACAGAGTAATATTTCCTCTGCTCACAGATGTCATTACCTTGTATGTAGAAACCACTACAGTTCATCACCCATATAAACACACACACAGACACAAACAGCAGGATACACACACGTTTTCAGAGCAATTAAATGAATATAGCAAGGTTGCAGATACAAATCAACACACAAAACCATTTCTGTTTTTATACACTAACAATGAACAATGCAAAAAGGAATAAAATTCATAGGAGTAAACAGAACCAATGAGGCAAAACACTTGTATATACACACACATATATGCACATACTATAAAGATACATACATACACACATGCTCATATATACACACATACGCACGCACATATATACACATACAAATAACGATACATGTATACACACATACGCATATATACACATACACATATACACACATACACACACATATATATACACATATACATATACATACATACGCACACATATATATACACACACATATATACACATACTATAAAGATACATATATACACACATACACACATATACACACATACACATATATACACACACACATATATACACATACAAATAAAGATTGGACTTCCCTGGTGGCTCAGATGGTAAAGCGTCTGTCTACAATGTGGGAGACCTGGGTTCGATCCCTGGGTCGGGAAGATTCCCTGGAGAAGAAAATGGCAACCCACTCCAGTACTCTTGCCTAGAAAATCCCATTGATTATACACACATACACATATACACACACATATATACACCCATGCTCATATATACACACATACACACACACATACCAAGGCACATATATATACACATACAAATAAAGATACATATATACATATGCACACATATATACACACACATATATACATGCATGATGAGATAGATCTTTGTTCACCTTGCTGATTCTTACCACACCCCTCCCTCCTCCCACCGACTTGACCTCATGCATGTCCAGTCTGGAAGTTCAGGGGAGTTACTTTGCTGGGGAACAAACTTTGACCATAGGCAGGCAGGAACAATGGATAAACAGTCTCCTCTCTCCTGCCGCCCAGGATGGGCATCAGAGATGCAATGTAAGCTGGCTCTCAGGTGAAGCTCTATGGTGCTGTGGGAGTGTGGAATCACTGGGGGTAGAGCTGGTTCCAGGTATCCCCTGCACGGGCTGGCCCTCCTTCCTTGGAACCACTCTCCCCAGAACTATGGGCACACAGGCCTTTGTCTCTAGTTCTGCTTTCTGGACCAGCTGGGCTGAGACAGACAATATCTAGCACAGAGGGAGGTATAGTCAATGGGAACTATTGAGCCTTCTCTCTCTATGGCTGGGTGACCCCAACTGTGTTCCTTTGACTTTGAAAGTTTTACAAGTCCATAGCTTTTTATTTCGTTCTCACAGCCTCTCGCCTTCCTGGGGCACAAAGCTCTTGGGCAATGAACAGGTTTTGAAATCACATTAATGAAGAGCTTTCTTCTTAACTCTCTCCTTGCTGCATCTCCGCCTTCTTTCCACACCACCACCACCCTTGTCCTTCCTGCCTTGTTGATACTTCCCAGCTTAGGTTTCCTCCATCTCACCATCTGTTCATACTTCCAAGTCTTTGCTCATCTGTTCCCTCTGCTTCCCTCCCACCTTATGCTTAATTCTTTTAAGAGGTTTTTTTTTTTTTTTTTGATGGAAAAGCCACTACTGAATTTATTAAGACATTGCTTCTGTTTTGTGTTTTGGTCTATTTTGGTTCAAGGCATGTGGGATTTTAGCTCTCTGACCAGGGATCAAATTGGCACCCCCTGCATTGGAAAGTGGATTCTTAACCACTGGAACTCCAGGGAAGTTGCCAGTTAATTCTTTTCTTAAATTTAATTTTTAATTTCAGGACAAGTAGTTTACAATATCGTGATGGTTTCTGCCATACCTCAATATGAATCAGCCCTAGTATACATGTGTTCCCTCCCTCTGCAGCCTCCCTCAGCCCCCCTCCCAACCCCACCCTTCTAGGCTGTCTCAGAGCACCAGCCCTGGGCTCCCTGCGCCGCACAGCATGCCCCCACTGGCTGCTGTCTCATATGGCAATGTGTCTGTTTCACTGCTGCCCTCTCCCACCATCCCACCTTCCCCCTCCCCACTGCGTCCAAACATCTGATCTGTTTCCGTGGCTGCCCTTAGGTAGGTCCCTCAGTACCATCTCTCTAGATTCCATATATATGTATTAATACATAATATTTGTCTTTCTGACTCACTTCATTCTGTATAACAGGCTCTAGGTTCATTCATCTCATTAGAACCAACTCAAAGGCATCCCTTTTTATAGCTGAGTAATATCTCATTGTGCATACGTACCACAACTTCTTTATCCATTCATCTGTCAATGGACATCTAGGTTGCTCCCAAGTCCTAGCTATTGTAAACAGTGCTGCAGTGAACACCGGGGTACATGTGTCTTTTTCAATTATGGCTTCCTCAGGGTATATACCCAGAAGTGGAATCACTGGGTCAAATCGTAGTTTTATTCCTAGTTTTTTCTGTATTCACTTTTTAAATATTCCTAGTTTTTAAAGGCATCTCCACACTGTTCTCCACAGTGCCTGCATCATTCTCTCCACATCCTCTGCAGTATTTATTGTCTGCACACCTTTTGATAATATCCATGCTGATCAGTGTGAGATGATGCCTCACTGTAGTTTTGATTTGCATTTCTCTAGTAATGAGCGACATTGAGCATCTTTTCATGTGTTGATTAGCCATCTGTATGTCTTCTTTGGAGTAATATCTGTTTAAGGCTTCTGCCCACTTTTTGATTGGGTTGTTTGCTTTTCTAGTACTGAGCTTCATGAGCTGCTTATATATTTTGGAGATTAGTCCTTTGACATTTGTCTCATTTGCTATTATTTTCTCTCATTCTGAGGGTTGTCTTGACACCTTGCTTATAGTTTCCTCTAGCTAAATAAGCATTCTTTTTAAAAATATTTTGTTTTATATTGGAGTACCACTGATTAACAATGTTGTGTTCAGGTGAACAACAAAGGTTATGCATATGTATGTATGTATTCTTTTTCAAGTGTTTCCCCCAATTAAGTTGTTACAGAATGTTGAGCAGAGTTCCCTGTGCTGTACACTTGCTCCTTATTTTTAACAACCAGTGTGAAAGGGCATCCTATCCTGTAATCTAGGACATCTGCCCCAAAGACCCCTGTTCAGTCTAGACATCCCTTCTTCTAGATCTTGGAAGAACCCTCAGCATTTGTCTGCCTTAAATTATTCATTTTTCTCCAAAAATGCCACAAACTCAACTGGGAGAAGGATGAAATCTTCTCTTGTCTAGCTTTTGAATATGTCGTGCATGCGTGCTAAGCCACTTCAGTCATGTCCTACTCTGTGCGACCCTAGGGATTATAGCTCCCCAGGCTCCTCTGTCCATGGGGATTCTCCAGGCAAGAATACCGGAGTGGGTTGCCATGGCCTCCTCCAGGAGATCTTCCCAACGCAGGGATTAAACCTGTGCCTCTTATGTCTCCTGCATTGGCAGGCGTGTTCTTTACCACTAGCACCACCTGGGGAGCCCTCGACTATGTCACTACTCTTTATTAAATAAATGATAAATAGGATAAAGAAAGAATGGCAAAAGACACTTTTCTCTTGAACACTGCTGACAGTAAATCTGTCTTTCCAAAGTAAATCTGCAAGCTGCTCATTTCTGTGTTCAAAGAGAAGGGTTCGAATAAAAGCACATATTCTTTCAACAATTCTCTGCTTTGAGCCCACAGTTTGACAGGCCCCATTGGCACTTTCCAGCAAGGCCAACAACGTGGCCCTCCTCATGCATTTGAGACCTTGTGAGATGACATGACAAAACACACAGCAATTCAGGGAAGAAGGCAGCGAGTGCTTTCCACCTCCATGTTTCCCTTGGCTAAGCCAGCAACCCTTACCTCTCAACACCGCACCCCCTACGCTGACTGTATTTCCCAAAGTGAGAACAGGAAGAATCCAAACTTCAACAGCCTGAGAAATGTGTCTATAAATCAGTGGCTTTAAATCAAGATCCCAAGGAACTGCTGGGATAACTTAATATTTCAAGCCACTTAAAACTGCTTGGTGGGACAGAGAACAGGATGGTGGAGGAATAGGACGGCGAGACCACTCTCTCCCCCACAAATTCATCAAAAGAACATTTGAACACGGAGTAAAGTCCACAAAACAACTTATGAATACTGGCAGAGGACGTCAGGCACCCAGAAAAGCAGCCCATTGTCTTCGAAAGGAGGTAGGAAAAAACATAAAAGATAAAAAGAGAGACAAAAGAAGTAAGGACGGAGCTCCGTCCCAGGAAGGGAGGCTTTAAAAAGAGAGAAGTTTCCAAACACCAGGAAACACTCTCACTGGCGAATCTGTGGCGAGCCTTGGAATCTCAGAGGGCCACATAACCCTCTTTTTTTTTTTTTTTTTAAGATTTTTTTAAAACCCACAGATTACCCACCAAACAGTAACTCCCAGCGGAGAAGCAGTGCAGACGCCTGCATACACCATTAGCAAGCGGGGGCTGGGCAGGGAGGAGCCGGCTGAACTGCTTAGAGAGAGGACTGGGCTTGAATGCCGCAAGAACAATTTGAGAGAACTGGGGAGAGCAAAGCAGACTGTGGGATAGCTTCCCCACGAAAAGGCGGAAAGCTCTAACCTACGACTCGGCCAGCCCCGCTCACAGAATAAAGGACTGAGCAGAGCGAGCCGGCTGCAGTCGGCCCATCCCCCATCCCCCACCGAGACAGGCAGGGAGGGCAGCCAGAGCCGGAGCGGGCAACCACGGCCCCAGAAAGGCATCTGATACAAACTGCAGACAGGCTTGTTGCTATTCAGGACTTCTTGGGCTCGGGCCGGTCGATATCCGCCTGAGAAGGTGCGCTGGTTGTACACCCAGAAAACTGAGTGGCGGGGACTGGGGAGGCGATAAGTTGCAGATACCGTGCTCGCCAAACACCTGGTCCCCTGAGCTGCTCGGACCGGGGAAGGCACAAAATGCAGGCCCAACCAAGTCTGCGCCTTTGTGGAGTACCTGAGAACCTGAACTTGAGCCGCTCAGACCTGGGAAGTGCATACAACCCTGCGTCGGCCTCAGACAGTTCCCGGCAGAGCAACCTAGAGCCTGTGCAGTATAGACTGGGACAACACACGCGCTGTGAGCGGTGGCAAACCCAGTGTGACCGAGACGCTGCGAGCACTCCCCACAGACGCCAGAGATATTCGTCTGCAGCGTTCCTCCCTTCCCAGAACAGGACTGAACAACTGAGCCTTAAAAAGTGTCCACCCACCCCCTAGTATCAGGACAGAAATTAGACACTGAAGAGACCAGCAAACAGAAGCTAAAACAGAGGGAACCACCTTGGAAACGACAGATAGAGACGTCTAGAGGCTACTCTAAGAATAAGACCAAAAACCAGAGGCAAGAGGCTTAAGCCCGAATCCTGAGAACACCAGAGAACTCCTGACTCCAGGGAACATTAATCGATAGGAGCTCATCAAACGTCTCCATACCTACACTAAAACCAAGCACCACCCAAGGGTCAACAAGTTCCAGAGCAAGACACACCACGCAAATTCTCCAGTAACACAGGAAACTAGCCCTGAGCTTCAAAATACAGGCTGCCCAAAGTCACTCCAAACCCACTGACATCTCATAACTCATTACTGGACACTTCATTGCACTCCAGAGAGAAGAAATCCAGCTCCACCCACCAGAACACCGACACAAGCTTCCATAACCAGGGAACCTTGACAAGTCACCTGTTCAACCCCACACACAGCGAGGAAACTACATAATAAAGAGAACTCCACAAACGGCCAGAAGAGGGAAACGCCACCCCAAGCAAAGCAATATAAGCAAGATGAAGAGGCAGAGAAATACCCAGCAAGTAAAGGGACAAGATAAATGCCCACCAACACAAACAAAAGAGGAAGATATAGGGAATCTACCTGATAAAGAATTTCGAATTTTGGTGGTGAAAATGATTCAAAATCTTGAAAGCAAAATGGAGTTACAGATATATAACCTGGAGAAAAGGATTGAGAAGATGGAAGAAAGGTTTAAGAAGGACTTAGAGGAAATAAAAAAGAGTCAATATACAATGAATAATGTAATAGATGAGATCAGAAACACTCTGGAGGGAACAAACAGTAGAATAACAGAGGCAGAAGACAGGATAAGCGAGCTAGAAGATAGAATTGTAGAAATAAATGAAACAGAGAGGAAAAAAGAAAAACAAATTAAAAGAAATGAGAACAATATTAGAGACCTCTGGGACAATGTTAAATGCTCCAACATTCGAATCATAGGAATCCCAGCAGAAGAAGACAAAAAGAAAGACTATGAGAGAATACTTGAGGAGATAATAGTTGAAAACTTCCCTAAAATAGGGAAAGAAATAATCACCCAAGTCCAAGAAACCCAGAGAGTCCACAACAGGATAAACCCAAGGCGAAATACTCCAAGACACATATTAATCAAATTAACAAAGATCAAACACAAAGAACAAATATTAAAAGCAGGAAGGGAAAAACAGCAAATAACACACAAGGGGATTCCCATAAGGATAACAGCCGATCTTTCAACAGAAACTCTTCAGGCCAGGAGGGAATGGCAAGACATACTTAAAGTGATGAAAGAAAATAACTTACAGCCCGGACTACTGTACCCAGCAAGGATCTCATTCCAATATGAAGGAGAAATCAAAAGCTTTACAGACAAGCAAAAGCTGAGAGAATTCAGCATTACCAAACCAGCTCTCCAACAAATGTTAAAGGATCTTTTCTAGACAGGAAACACAGAAAGGATGTATAAACTTGAACCCAAAGCAATAAATAAAATGGCTACGGGATCGTACTTATCAATAACTACCTTAAACGTAAATGGGTTGAATGCCCCAACCAAAAGACAAAGCCTGGCTGAATGGATACAAAAACAAGACCCCCATATATGCAAGACCCCCATGTCTGCAAGAGACCCACCTCAAAACGAGGGACACATACAGACTGAAAGTGAAGGGATGGAAAAAGATATTCAATGCAAATAGAGACCAAAAGAAAGCAGGAGTAGCAATACTCATATCAGATAAAATAGATCTTAAAACAAAGGCTGTGAAAAGAGACAAAGAAGGAAACTACATAATGATCAAAGGATCAATCCAAGATGAAGATATAACAATTATAAATATTCATGCACCCAACATAGGAGCACCGCAAAATGTAAGACAATTACTAACAAGTATGAAAGGGGAAATTAACAACAATGCAATAATAGTGGGAGATTTTAATACCCCACTTACATCTACGGATAGATCAACTAAACAGAAAATTAACAAGGAAACACAAACTTTAAATGATACAATAGACCAGTTAGATCTAATTGATATCTATAGGACATTTCACCCCAAAACAATGAATTTCACCTTTTTCTCAAGCGCACACGGAACCTTTTCCAGGATAGATCACATCCTGGGCCATAAATCTAGCCTTGGTAAATTCAAAAAAATTGAAATCATTCCAAGCATCTTTTCTGACCACAATGCAGTAAGATTAGATCTCAATTACGGGAGAAAAACTATTAAAAATGCCAACATATAGAGGCTGAACAACACGCTGCTGAATAATGAACAAATCATAAGAGAAATCAAAATATGCACAGAAATGAATGAAAATGAAAACACAACAACCCAAAACCTCTGGGACACTGTGAAAGCAGTGCTAAGGGGGAAGTTGACAGCAATACAGGCACACCTCAAGAAACAAGAAAAAAGTCAACTAAATAACCTAACTCTACATCTCAAGCAACTAGAAAAGGAAGAAATGAAGAACCCCAGGGTTAGCAGAAGGAAAGAAATAGTAAAAATTAGGGCAGAGATCAATGCAAAAGAAACAAAAGAGACCATAGCAAAAATCAACAAAGCCAAAAGCTGGTTCTTTGAGAAGGTAAATAAAATTGACAAACCACTAGCCAGACTTATCAAGAAACAAAGGGAGAAGAACCAAATCAATAAAATTAGAAATGAAAATGGAGAGATCACAAATGACAACACAGAAATACAAAGGATTATTAGAGAATACTATCAGCAATTATATGGCAATAAAATGAATAACCTGGAAGAAATGGACAAATTCCTAGAAAAGTACAACTTTCCAAAACTGAACCAGGAAGAAATAGAAAATCTGAACAGACCCATCACAACCACGGAACTAGAGGCTGTAATCAGGAATCTTCCAGCAAACAAAAGCCCAGGTCCAGACGGCTTCACAGCCGAATTCTACTAAAAATTTAGAGAAGAGCTAACACCTATTCTACTCAAACTCTTCCAGAAAATTGCTGAGGAAGGGAAACTTCCAAACTCATTTTATGAGGCCACCATCACCCTAATCCCAAAACTTGGTAAAGACCCCACAAAAAAAGAAAACTACAGGCCAATATCACTGATGAACATAGATGCAAAAATCCTTAACAAAATTCTAGCAATCAGAATCCAACAATACATTAAGAAGATCATACATCATGACCAAGTGGGCTTTATCCCAGGAATGCAAGGATTCTTCAATATCCGCAAATCAATCAACGTAATACACCACATTAACAAACTGAAAAATAAAAATCATATGATTATCTCAATAGATGCAGAGAAAGCCTTCGACAAAATTCAACATCCATTTATGATAAAAACCCTCCAGAAAGTGGGAATAGAAGGGACATGCCTCAACATAATAAAAGCTATATATGACAAACCCACAGCAAACATTATCCTCAATGGTGAAAACCTGAAAGCATTTCCCCTAAAGTCAGGAACAAGACAAGGGTGCCCACTCTCCCCACTACTATTCAACATAGTTCTGGAAGTTTTGGCCACAGCAATCAGAGCAGAAAAAGACATAAAAGGAATACAAATTGGAAAAGAAGAAGTAAAACTTTCACTGTTCGCTGATGACATGATCCTCTACACAGAAAACCCTAGAGACTCTACCAGAAAACTACTAGAGCTAATCAATGAATACAGTAAAGTTGCAGGATATAAAATCAACACACAGAAATCCCTTGCATTTCCATACACTAATAATGAAAAAATAGAAAGAGAAATTAAGGAAACTATTCCATTCACTGTTGCAACGAAAAGAATTAAATACTTAGGAATATATCTACCTAAGGAAACAAAAGACTTGTACGTAGAAAACTATAAAACACTACTGAAAGTAATCAAAGAGGACACTAATAGATGGAGAAATATACCATGTTCATGGATTGGAAGAATAAATATTGTAAAAATGAGTATATTACCCAAAGTAATTTATACATTCAATGCAATCCCTATCAAGCTACCAACGATATTTTTCACAGAACTAGAACAAATAATCTCACAATTTGTATGGAAATACAAAAAACCTCGAATAGCCAAAGAAATCTTGAGGAAGAAGAATGGAACTGGGGGAATTAACCTGCCGGACTTCAGGCTCTACTACAAAGCCACAGTCATCAAGACAGTATGGTACTGGCATAAAGACAGAAATATAGATCAATGGAACAAAATAGAAAGCCCAGAGATAAATCCACGCACCTACGGACACCTTGTCTTTGACAAAGGAGGCAAGAATATAAAATGGAGAAAAGACACTCTTTAACAAGTGGTGCTGGGAAAACTGGTCAGCCACTTGTAAAAGAATGAAACTAGAACACTTCCTAACACCATACACCAAAATAAACTAAAAATGGATTAGAGAGCTAAATGTAAGACCAGATTCTATAAAACTCCTAGAGGAGAACGTAGGCAAAACACTCTCCGACATAAATCACAGCAGGATCCTCCAAGACCCACCTCCCAGAATATAGGAAATAAAAGCAAAAAATAAACAAATGGGACCTAATTAAAATCAAAAGCTTCTGCACAGCAAAGGAAACTATAAGTAAGGTGAAAAGACAGCCTTCAGAATGGGAGAAAATAATAGCAAATGAAGCAACTGATAAAGGATTAATCTCCAAAATATACAAGCAGCTCCTGCAGCTCAATTCCAGAAAAATAAATGACCCAATCAAAAAATGGGCCAAAGAACTAAACAGACATTTCTCCAAAGAAGACATAAAGATGGCTAACAAACACATGAAAAAATGCTCAACATCCCTCATAATCAGAGAGATGCAAATCAAAACCACAATGAGATACCATTTCACACCAGTCAGAATGGCTGCTATCCAAAAGTCTACATGCAATAAATGCTGGAGAGGATGTGGAGAGAAGGGAACCCTCTTACTCTGTTGGTGGGAATTCAAACTAGTACAGCCACTATGGAGAACAGTGTGGAGATTCCTCAAAAAACTGGAAATAGAACTGCCATATGATCCAGCAATCACACTCCTGGGCATACACACCGAGGAAACCAGAATTGAAAGAGACACATGTACCCCAATGTTCATCGCAGCACTGTTTACAATAGCCAGGACATGGAAGCAACCTAGATGTCCATCTGCAGACGAATGGATAAGAAAGCTTTGGTACATATACACAATGGAGTATTATACAGCTATTAAAAAGAATACATTTGAATCAGTTCTAATGAGGTGGATGAAACTGGAGCCTATTATACAGAGTGAAGTAAGCCAGAAAGAAAAACACCAATACAATATACTAATGCATATATATGGAATTTAGAAAGATGCAAATGATAACCCTGTATACGAGACAGCAAAAGAGACACAGATGTATAGAACAGTCTTTGGGACTCTGTGGGAGAGGGTGAGGGTGGGATGATTTGGGATAATGGCATTGAAACACGTATGTTGTCATATGTGAAACGAATCACTAGTTCAGGGCCAATGCATGTTATAGGATACTCGGGGCTGGCGTGCGGGGATGACCCAGAGGGAGGATAAAGGGAGGAGGGAGGTGAGAGGGGGGTTCAGAAGGGGAAACTTATGTAAACCCGGGGCAAATTCATGTCAATGTATGGCAAAACCAACCAATATAATATTGTAAAATAATTTGCCTCCAATAAAAAAATTAATTACTTAAAAAATTAAAAAAAAAATTCTTTGGTGGTGGTGGGAGGTGGGGGGACTTTCCTGGTGGTCCAGTGGTTTAGACTCTACCCTCCCAATGCAAGGGGAGCCCGGGTTCAATCCATGGTTGGGGAACCCAATCCCACCTGCTGCAACTGAGATCCCACGTGTGGCAACACAGATCCTCTGAGCTGCCACTAAGTCCTGGAGCAGCAATTTTTTTTTAATCCCTTGGGTCACACGCACACGCACATGCACACACATACACACACACATGCACCAAAAATGGGAAGCTCATTAACACCTGGGGCAGCTCATTCAGTTTCCACATAAATAATGAACACACAGGATTTTCTATTTGTCTTTGTAAGTATGTGACCTGTGACAAGTCACCTGTCCACTAACCCTCAGTTTCTTCATCTATAAAATCAAAACCATAATTGGTCAGCATGGCTCCCCCGCAAGGGGTGGAAGTGATGATTACCGGAAATAATACGAATGGAGTAAAACTCTGAAATGTAAAGAGCTTCCCTCTTCCGTGCAGATGACTGTCCCAGCACTGTCTTTCATTTAGGGCCACTGGGCATCCAGCCTTCCCCAGTCCCAGAAGAGAGATGGTGCATTTAAATTGCAGACACAGAAAGAGAAAATTGGGCCCCTGATTTTAAGTTTCAAAACAAACCTTTGAATGTAATGAGAAAGACCAAAATTTGATAGCAAACATTATGGAGTTTCAAAAGTCTAGGAATTCTAGCCTGAATAGTAGCTTTAGAACATTACAGTGTAATCTATTCTTCCCCCTCTTCAAACTACAAACTACCTAACATTTGACTGAAACAGGGCAATTTGAGAGAGAGTTGAAAGAAGATGGCACATTCCCTGTAAGAGGCTCCATGCTCTTCCCCACCTGCAAACTCGGCAGGTGTCCCTACTTACAGAGACAATGAGTCTCTCCTGATGACCTGGAAGAATCTCTGTGCAGACTGCTCATCCTGGGTCACACTGGGGGACACAGCAAGTCCTCAGTGTTTTCCAGGCACTGACTGGTGTTCTAGAAAAAGTACCTTAAAGTCTTCATGGAGCCAGACATGGAAGGAAGCCCTGGGCTAAGAGCTGAGAGGTTAAAACTAAGGCTCCTGCAAGAAGATATAAAATTCAAATGATGCTGATGAGGGCAGATAATAGCCAAGGATTAAACAATTCCATCTTCCAACCTCCACTCTCATCTCCAATACTGTGACTTTCTGCAAGCCCAAGAACTTGGCTTCAACCTCACAGAAGAGTAAGGAGAGATTCTGGACTCTATGGCTGTTATCTATAACCTGGAGATTAGAGTAGAAATGAAGTTCAACGTCAGAAAAAGAGTTACATCCCTTGTAAATCTGGGTTGGTGAGCTATGTCACTGTGAGCTAAGGGCCTCGCACAGTGTCTGATTGGTGAGCTATGTCACCCTGAGCTAAGGGCCTCGCACAGGGTCTGATCTGGAGCAGCTGTAAACTAAGTAGCAGTTTCCTCCCCAGGCTGTTGAACTGACCCTGACCTTCCTGTGAAGCTCTATAGGTTAGCTAACTGTGGTGACAATGACAAAGGATTTAATCATAGAATTTTTGCCTGGTGGGGAAATTGCTGGGATGCCTCCCACAGTATAGAATTTGGCACTGAAACCATGGCAGGTTAAGAGACACCCCAGGACACAGCAAAGGAGCAGCAGAAATCGGGTTGGGACGGGTCTCTGATTCATGACAGAGTCCTTCCAGTTTCCATGAAGCTTCCCAAAGAGCAAAGCTGAATAGGCCTCTTCAGGATATCATCAATGATTTAAGTGGCTGAAGATAGAAGGTCAAGAGGCAGTTAATTAGTATAAAAAGCCAATTAAGAGGACATTGTCTCAAGGGGAATCCTTTACTCTCTGGAGTCGAAGAATGAAAGGCAGTGATATAGTAACTTACTCTAATAATCCCTCAGCTCCCTTTAGGCCCATCCCCTGAAAATTAGCTTTATCTACTTCCTCTATGAAACATCTCCACTGGCTTCCCAATGTCTGGAGACTAAAGTCCATCCCTTTGGCATAGCACACAAGGCCTTCCTTGATCTGGCTTGAAGGTACTTTCTTAGCTTCATTTCTCACCCTAGCCTTCCAGACAACCTCCTCTCCAACCCTTTGACATTTCCAGAGCCATACATCATATTGCATTTTACAAATATTATTTCTTAGGTAGATCTTCAAAGTATCCTTATGCACAGATAATATATAACCTTGGTGGCTCAGATGGTAAAGCGCCTGTCTATAATGTAGGAGACCCGGGTTTGATCCCTGGGTTGGGAAGATTCCCTGGAGAAGAAAATTGCAACCCACTCCAGTATTCTTGCCTGGAAAATCCCATGGATGGAGGAGCCTACAGTCCATGGGGTCACAAAGAGTCGGACACAACTGAGCAACTCCACTTCACAAGGCTCAGTTAGCTGTAGTTTGTTTACTCTGCTGATTTGCCTCTTACTTTACAACAAGCCCATCACAAATGCATCCCAAAGCTATGTAGAGCCAAACACGTGGTCATCACTATCTTTTACTAAATCTCAAAATTACACACTCCAAGTATCACCATTAATAACAAGATCTGTCACTGAGTGAGTGATCAGTCTTTGCCAGGAGTTCTCCCAAATATTTCATGTTCATGGACTATTTGACCCTTACAATGACCTTGGCGGTGGGGGAGATTAACCTAAAGTTAAGCTGGAAAAGACTCACAGAGGGCAAGTCACTTGACCAAAGCTCAAATGGAGTAAATGAAAAATGGAACTGGATCCCAAAGCACGTACTTTTAGGCCCTGTATTTCAGCCATAAGCACTTACTTGGAAGCATTGAGTATAACTTGGAGATCAAGGATCACTCTGAGTAAGCTCCACGTAAATGAGATGTGACTATGGAGGGAGATGAGACAGAGCCCACTCCTGTATCCATAAAACTGTTGAGAGGGAAGGCAGGTGTTCTCCTGACAGAGGCCGTATTAGAATGTCCATTGTTCAGAAGGACTCTACTCATTGGCTTCATTGAGCATTACATTTGGAATGGCTCTAGTGCAATGGAGATGAAAGGGGCAGCTAAGCCTTCTTCATTCTCTTTAGAGCACAGGATTAGCATCCTCCAGGCTTGGCTTTCCATCCTGGTTTCACCTCTTTGAATAAGAACCTTATCTGAACCCTGAGCTTACACATGAGCTTTGGTGAACAAACGATCTGGTAGGCACTGTCCTTGGTGCTGAAGCCACACAAAGGAAGGAGGCTTAGTTCATGACATCCAACAGTTTACAGAAACTGGAGAATTTTAGTATAATTTTGTAAGCACAGCACAAAAGGAACATATGCCTTGAACTATACATCAATACACTGCACCAAATGGACTAGTCATCAAATGTAAAGGTAATCACTTATAATCTTACAAACACGAATTAAAAATTGTAATGTGATATTAGTTCACACTGACCAGATGGCCAAAATGAAAAAGGCAGATGAAGCCAAGTGTAAGAGGATGTGAAAGTGTCAGTCACTCAGTCGTGTCTGAATCTTTGGGACCCCATGGACTGCAGCCCACCAGGCTCCTCTGTCCATTGAATTTCCCAGGCAAGAATACTGGAATGAGTTGCCATTCCCTTCTCCGGGGGATCTTCCTCACCCAAGGATCCAACCTGGGTCTCCTGTATTACAGGCAGACTCTTTATCATCTGAGCCACTAGGAAAGCCCAATAATCAAATGTAAAGATGCTTAACTTCATTTACAATCTTATAAACACAAATTAAAAATTGTAATATGATATTAGTTCACACTGACCAGATGGCCAAAATGAAAAAGGCAGACGATGCCAAGTGTAAAACGATGTGAAATAAATGAAATTTCTTTGTACAGATGGGGTTAGTATAAATTGATATGACCACTTCAAAAAACTATGTAGCAGTATTTACAAAAACTAAATATGCACATACCCTATAATATAGCTATGCCAGTCTTAGCAATATATTCAACAGAAATGCATACACATATACATTAAAAAGCATGGATACAAATATTATCATTACCTATAATACTTCAATACTGGAAATTATACAAATCTTAGTAGAATGAGTAAATTAAATGAAGTATATTTTTACTTTAGACACTAAATGGTAAAATACCACTATAAGCAGGAATATGGATGGATTACATAGTCATGTTCGAACAAAAGAAGCCAAATGAAAAAGAATGCATACTGTATGATCCTATTTCTATAGAGTTCAAAATAGTCAAAACTAATAACCTGTGGTGTCAGAAGTCAGGACAGTATGTTCTTAGCAGTGGTTTTCAGTACCCAAAGGGAATCAGGCAGAGTGTATATGATGCCTGTTTGTTTGACATAGATGCTGGTTAAACTGAATTTCTGAGTTTTGGAAAATCCACTGAGATTATACAAATATGCATTATTTCAACCATTATTTTTACATTTTCTTCCACAATATTGATATACTGCAATATGCCTTTTAACTTTATTTTTTCCAAAAGGCTCATGTTTTATCGTGAAACAAAAACACACATTCATGTCCATTGAGTTAGTGATGCTATCTAACGATCTCATCTTCTGTCATCCCCTTCTCCTTTTGCCTTCAGTCTTTCCCACATCATGGTCTTTTCCAGTGAGTCAGCTCTTTGCATCATATGGCCAAAGTACTGGACCTTCAGCTTCAGCATCAGTCCTTCCAATGACTATTCAGGATTGATTTCCTTTAGGATTAACTGGTTTGATCTCCTTACAATCCAAGGGACTTTCAAGAGTCTTCTCCAGAACCACAATTCCAAAGGATCAATTCTTTGGCACTCAGTTTTCTTTATGGTCCAACTGGGGATTCAATAACAAATAGCTAATAAGGTCACAGCTTCCCTTGTGGCTGAAACAGTAAAGAATCTGCCTGCAATGCTGGAGACTTGAGTTCAATCCCTGGGTCAGGAAGATGCCCTGGAGAAGAGTGTGGTAACCCAATCCAATATTCTTGTCTGGAGAATCCCATAGATTGAGGAGCCTGGTGGGCTACAGTCCATGAGGTTGCAAAGAGTCAGACACAACTAAGTGACTAACACTTTCACACTTTCACTTTCAAAGAGGTCATACCTTCCTCTTAAATTGTCAATATTTTTATATTTTCTTTTGTTCCTATTACAGATGCAGACTTCTATTCATCCTCCAAAACATAACTTAAACATCTCATTCCCTCAGAAGTCTTCCCTGATCTCGTACTCCCTTATTCCATTCAACAAACTGTCCCCGAGTGCCCACTGCATAGATGTCACCAGCCCAGCTACTCCATGGTGAGTAAAATGTCCTGTCCTTCCAGTGCTTACATTGTTGAAACAGGACTCATGTGCATCAGTCTCAAATGTAATTCCCAGCTGTCATAAATGCTATGAATGAACAGTGCACAGAGCTTTAAAATAGGGAGCATCAGGGCCAGTCTTGGAGGTCAGGGAAGACTTCCTCAGGCAGAGTTAATTAACCTGGTACCATCTGGACCTTCTGTGTTTGCACTCTCCTCGCTGCACTGTAATTCATTTTCTATCTGTCTCTACTATTGTCTATGAGCAACACAAGGTCTGGACTGTGCCTTATTCATGCCTTGATTTCATGTCTGAGGAAACTTGGGTGGCTTCTTATAGGCAGTCAATAGATCTCTCCCGAATTGACTTGTATGATCATCACCATTATTCCTGCTCTCCTTGTGGCTGCCACCATTACTGGAGAAAAATGTAGGAAGTGTCCAAGTGAGCACAGACCCTGTGTGATGAACTCTATATTAACTGTAACTCCTTGGCAGCTAAAGGAAGGAAACAGCCGTTTGCTGATGATAAAGGAGAGGAGGAAGCTGAGGAACTCTGACTACTTCTCTGGAACGTTCATTTGTTTTCAGCACCTCCTCTCCAGTTCCTTGTAATACTGGCACAAACTTGCATGGGGGCAGCTTTCTGTGGATGACTATGGGCAAATCCCATATCATGATTGTGTTTTGCAAAAAGCCTGGCTAAAACCCCTGCTCACAAGGCGGACAGCAGACAGAGGTGGCATCCGGACCAGAGCAGAGATCAAAGAAACTGTCCTGACATGAAACAAAATCTGCTCTTAAGTACTTTAAATATTAGAGCTGGATTTATATATATATATATATATATATACGCACCTGAAAGGCCCCTTTCAGAAATCCTCCCCCATCATAAAAGGACAAAGGCACTGACTGAGACCTGGGAAGATCAATTCCAGGACATGAGCAAGCAAAGGGCAAAACCATGTCTTGGGTCCCAGCTTTGAGGGCTTTATATGCAAGAATCCTCCCACTGTGCCTGGTTATTTTAATATTTTTCCTTATACTTTGTGACATATTCTGTGCATCTTTTTAAAAAACTGTGTAAAATCATTTAACATGAGATCTACCATCTTAACAAAATTTTAAGTGTCCAATACAATACTGTGAACTATAGCCATGATGTTATACAGCTGGTATCTAGAATTTATTTAATCTTGTATAACTGAAACTTTATATCCATTGCACCCAAAATATGAAATTCTAGCTAAGAGAGCACTTTCTCTAGAGGAAAGTTTACAGAGATGGCAAAGTCAGTATTTTCACTTTCATTTAATCCTTTCAACATCTTTGCAGCCCCACCCTCTCCTGGCCAACTTTTATATGCACCTGACTTGGCTCCTGTGGTTTCTAATTCCATCTGTGTTGATATGAGCAGCCACTACTTACTGATCACCCACGAGCCACACACACCTAGACACTTGACATACACCACTTCTCAAGCTAGGATGGACACTGAAAGGGCATTTATATGTGCCTTGGATATCCTCTGACTCATAACAAGATAACCCTGTAACTCACTGACTTAAACAACAGTGTTATTGTCGGCTCCCAATTACCTGGATCAGAAATTTGATCAGATCTCAGCTTCCTGACCCTACATCCAGCCTGGGGGCTCTGAGTCGTGGCTGGGATGTGCAAAATGGCACCTGGCCTGTCCGTCCTGAGGGGCAGTGAGAGTTCACATTGGTGCTGGTCTCCATGAGGGAACATTCTAGAAGGTGAGTAGAAGCTGCAGACCTCTTAAGGCCCAGGCTTGGAAGATAAAGGACAGCACTTCAGTCACATCCTACTTGTCAAGCCAGGTGAGAGGACTGATCCAGGTATAAAGGGAGAAGAAAGAATGTTTGTCTCCACGAGGAAGGGCGAGGTCCCCTTGCAAAGGAAGGGATACATAATTACGGGCATCCTTGGACATGAAATCTACCAGAACACAATGGTTAGGGCCACGTTCCTTGGAGTCAGACATGTCAGCTCTGCCACTGCTGTCTGTCTATGAACACGTTATTTCTTCTTTCTGAGCCTTGGTTTTTTTTTTTTTTTTTTTTTCACCTCTAAAATGGGAATAACAGCAGCCATCTCATAATATTGCCTAAGGGAATAGATAAAATAATAAATGAAATGAGCTTAATGCTCAAAAGGTTCCCTAAGGGAGCAGAAAAAGTAATACATAAAATGAGCTCAACACTAGGCCCCATGCACAGAAGACTCTATAAACAGTTACTAACGTTAAAGGGACCATGCAATTTATCATCCGATTTGGGGTAGTTTTGAGAAAGGGGAGGGGGCTGCTTTGTGTAATCATGTGGTATCCACTGAGGTTTATATTCTCCTCTAGCTACTATTACCACTGACCTTTCAGAAAGGAGGAAATCAAACTGAAACTCGAAGAGATGAATAAACTGGCCCAAGTTTGTGTGCTTGCCGGCACGCTCCCTCACACACTTAGGGAAGTCCCCTTCTGTGCCGGGTGTTGAACAAGAGAATCACATCCCTGTCACCACAGAACTTATCTTCCAGGGGCAGAGATGGGATTACGAAACAAGTAAATAATCCATTTGCAGTAATACTGGCATCTGTGGAAACGAGTCAGGGTAAAGGGAGAGAAAATGCATTTGTGGCATGGCTTCACCGGAAAGGAACAGACAATCCTGATTCAAGGATTAAACCCACACCCACATTAGCTCACAGGCCTGTCCGGGTATCCCTTTTCATGAGAGTTTGGCTGGAACGCAGCCATCCCCTTTTGTTTACATATTCTCAGGGCTGCCTTCATGGTGCAACTGCAGTACCAACTACTTGTAACAAGTCACCAGCCTGCAACTCCTAACAGATCTCCTATCTCTGGCTTAAACAACACAGAAACATAACAAATGTATACTCAGCCCCCCCACCCCCCACACACAGTAAGTGAAGAGTCAGAGGAAAATGACATCATGCCTGGGACCCTGCTGTCCTGAGGCTCTCAGGCTCCGCCCATCTTTTCATTCTGTGGCTTTCAGGCTATAGTTTGATCCAAGCCTGAAGCCTTTCAGGTTTGCAAAGTGGCTGCAGTTATTCCACATCTTGGCATAGCATCAACATCAGGAGGGGGAGAAACGGCTCCTAAGACTGCCTCTCTTGGGAGAGAAAAACCAGTCCTTCCCAGAGGTCCCCATGATCCCCAGGCCGCACTGTCCAGGACTGAGTCACATGCCCTTCCCTAAACCAGCCACGGGAAGGGGAGGAGGCTAAATGGACGGATACCCGTCAGGAGAATCCCTGAGACGGGCAGGAGGACTCCTCTCTCCTAAATCACGTTTCAGAGAGGCACACACGTGAAAAACTGGGGTCAAGAGAGGAGAGAATTAGATGCCAACAACATCTGACATGAGGAGCGACTGCAGTGGGCAAAAGGGCCACAGACCCCTTTACAAAGGGAGTTCAGGGGAGGACTCACAGGATATGACATCCGAACACAGACCTGGATGATTAGAAGAAAAAAAAAGGAGCAGGTCTTCAAAAGATTGTATAAAAGAGCATTTCAGGTACAGGAACTGCTGGTTAGGAGCAGGGCCGGACTCAAACCAGTGCGGTCCTCACCACTCCAAGCTGTCTACTGAATTTGTCCTTGGTTCTTCACCAACTGTCCTTATTTCATGGTCTTCCTTAAAGTCTTCTGTCACATCCTCTGAAGCAGATGTGTCCCCCTGTCTCTTTCAACCTGTACTGCCCAACGACTCGTGGAACTTTACTCATTCTCTTCGGTATACACGGATTAGCTCAGCCTTCTCTTCTATTACGAGGTAAAGTCCTGAAGGTCAGTGGCCAATTTTGACTCAGGCTCACAGCGACTCCGACGATATTGAACAGTGTGAGCACACAGAAACAGAGCGGGACTCTGCAGTCCTTCCCTGACCAAGTCTTCCACCCGCCTTTTGCAGTGGGAAAGCTTTAGCCAAAGCATAAGTTTAATCAGAGAAGTGAGAACACACAGAAGCAAAGAAATGCAGTGAAACAGGACAAAATAATAACAGTTTAATCAGTAAACAAAGTCAAACCCCTTCTCCAGGGCTGTAGATGATATTCTGAGCCACATCCTATGAGCTGCCTTGTAGATACCAAAATCCACACCAGGTGGAAGAAGTTAACTGCATGATGACCAGACCGTAGCCATGACTTAAGCTGCCACAATTCTGAGAACTGGCCTCAAAGAAATGAGAACAAACCAACCCTGAAACTGAAAACTAACTTTACTGAAAACAATCAAGATGACACTGATCAGACCCACTGCATGACCAATTTCAAGATGACTCAGAGCTGATTGTGCTGTTTCTACACGTAGCCTCCTCCTTCTGCCTATAAAACCTCTTGCTTCTTGATTGGTGGTGAAGTGTGGGGGAAGCCAGCCCTTGGACAAGCATCTGCCCTCTCCCCCATCCCTCCCCATTGTTAGCATCCAAAATAAAGCAAACTTTCCTTTCCAGCAACCTGGCCTCCTCGCTGGCTTCCAAGCAAATCAGCAACAGGAGCCTGCTTTTGGTCACAGTGCACAAGGCCTTGGTGAGTGAATGTGTCTTGTGTTAGACACAGTATAGATCTGCGGTGCTCTCTGCTTCACCTCCTTGGGGTTGAAGGAGCCCCACAAGAACTTGATTTTCTTGCAACAGTCTAGGTACTCAATCATCAACAGAGGAATGGATAAAGACGATGTGGTTCATTTATACGATGGAATATTACTCAGCTGTAACAAGGAATGAAATTGGGTCATGAAGTGGATGGACCTAGAGTCTGGAAACAGAGTCATGATAATCAGAAAGAAAAGAACAAATATCACATATTTATGCATATATGTGGAATCTAGGAAAATGGTACAGATGAACCTATTTGCAAGGCAGGAAGAGACACAGATGTAGAGGATGGACATGTGGACACAGTGGGGGAAGGAGGGCTGGGATGAGTTGAAGGGTCAGGATTGGTACATATACACTACCACATATGAAACAGAGAGCTAGTGGGAAGCAGCTCAGCTCGGTGCTCTATGATGACCCAGACGTGTGGGACAGAAGTGGGAGGGAGGTCCAAGAGGGAAGTGATATATGTACACATAGAGCTGATTCCCTCAAGAGGGAAATGGCAACCCACCCCAGTACACTTGCCTGGACAATTCCATGGACAGGGGAACCTGGCGGGCTATAGTCCATGGGGTCACAAAGAGTCAGACACAACTGAGCACGCACACATAGCTGATTCAGGTCATTGTACAGCAGAAACTAACACAACATTGTAAAGCAATTACACCGCCTTTACAAAGGCACACAGAAGAAAGACAAAGGAATGGTATCCATTCAAGCATCCGTTCCTAGAAGACTCCGACGGGTAAATGCAAAGTCAGAAGAGGAGGCAGGGAACTCGTGTGCAGCATACAGAGGGCGAAGAGGGGAGACACACACGAAGGGCCTCGAAAAGCATAATAAAATTAGGTCTGATTTTTCCAGCAATGCAAAGCCAATGAGGAGCAAACAAAATTGACTGATTACCTATTGTATTTCAGGAACAGTGCAAGCTGTTTTACACACGTTTCATCCTCATCGAAGAGACCATTAAATGAATGTCATTTCTGTTTCATAGATGATGAAATTCACGCTCGGCAAGGCGAGGCGGCTGAGGGTCACATGGTGAGAAAACGACTAATGCCCGCGCCTGTGACCTCCTTCTCAGCCACACGGCCGACCGATGCTTTAAGAATTCACTCCAGTAAGAAGAGAGAGAACAGGTATGCTGGAGAGGGGCAGATACAACAGGTGAGGACACCCATTAGCAGCAGCAGCAGCAGTAATCCACAACAGAGAAGATGAAGCCCGGCTCTGGGCATCGTTAGTAGAAATCAATCATACTTGGAAGCTCAGTGGGTGAAGAAAGGGAGCAGCTGCAGATAATACAAATGCACCCACCTTGGGGAGGTGGGTTATGAGGGAACAGCAATCTCTCCTGCCCTTGTCCCTGTGACTAAGTCAAAACATGGGCAAAAGTGCCCTCAGGATTCTTTGCTCTAACTCTGGGTCCACGTTCTAAGCTTGGACGAAGTTTAGTCACAAGGACGAAATATTATTAGTTTAGCTGTGTTTTAGCTCCAGCTTTCTCTATGAATCATGTGTCCATGAATCATAATCACCACTCTTCATATTTTAGAAGCAAATGCATAATTTTTCTTACCCAAGGAAAAAAATCAATTGCTGCCTAAATATGAATCTAATGTTTCTGCAGCCCTTGAATTTTTTTCAATTCTGAACCTTCATTTTCTTTGGAAGGGAGGATAATCAGGAAAGCTAAGGAAAAAGAAAAGAAAAAAATGACATGTATTGAGATCTGCCCTGTATTAGACGTTCCAAAGCCACAGTAGATATAAATGGTTCCATTTTATAGATGAAGAACCTAGAGGTTATAAAGCAATATGTTGGCCCAGCATCGCACACCTAGTAAGAAGCAGAAGATTAGGATCCATTTACAGGCTGCAGACACCAAATCCTACACTTCAATGCTTCTGCCCACCTCACCAGGTCACAGCATAAAGAAAGGACGTCAGAGTGACTACGTGACATAGTTCCTTTGGGAAGTGACATTCAATGCTCTCTTTAACATGGCTATGACATTTCTTACCTATTGTCACCTTGCTGTTGTTCAGTAGCTAAGTCGTGTCTGAATCTTTATGACCCCATGGACAGTAGCCCACCAGACTCCTCTGTCCATGGGATTCTCCAGGCAAGAATCCTGGAGTGGGTTGCCATTTCCTTCTCCAGAGGATCTTCCTGACCCAGGGATTGAATCTGCATTTCTTGCAATGGCAAGCAGGTTCTTTACCACCGAATGACCAAAGAGGCCCAACTATCATCTTAGGACCCTGTATTAACAGTTGGGAAGCGAATCATCTCAGAACCTGTTAACTGTGTATGAATTGGAGATACCAACCAAGCCTGGTTCTCAGAGTTCATGTGAAATATATGGTTCAAGTAAGGACATTACTACCAAAGAGCAGCTCCAGTCAGCCTGGCCATCTCACAGCTCCAGGACATGCCCTGAGGAGCCCCAGCACCTGCACTGACCACTCCATGCACAACCTCTGCACTTCCTTTGGAACTTTTGTCTCCCAAGTCTGGCTGAAGCCAAGCTGCAGGCTTAGCATCCCACTGATACCTCCTCACCAGAGGGAAAGCAAAGGCGTCATCTTCATTTCACGAGTGTGCTGCTTTACTATGTAGTATCACTGTTCTCAAATACAGTAACGCTAGTATCGCCTCACTTATTAATAACATTATTATACTAAATATCAATTATCAAATGCAACAACAATCATGTATAATAGCTATAAATAGCTTAGGTATAAGAGTTTGGAAACCTTCTGTGTATTTTAAACAACATTATCTCACCCAGGCTCAGTCTGCTCTGAGAATTAGGTCCACAAAAAAATCTTTCTAAATAAATCCACAGTGGAATATTACTCAACCATAAGAAGAGCGAAATAATGCCATTTGCAGCAACATGGATGGAACTAGAGATTGTCATACTGAGTGAAGGAAGTCAGAGTAAAACAAATATATGATACCGCTTATATGTGGAATATTAAAAAAATGGTCCAAAGGAACTTATTTACAAAACACAGTGTCACAGATACAGAAAACAGCATTATGGTTACCAAGGGGGAAAGGAGGGAGGGATAAATTGGGAGGTAGGGACTGACATACACTCCTATATATAAAACAGATAACTAAGAATCTACTAGACAGCACAGGGAAGTCTACTCGGTACTCTGTAACGACCTGTATGGGAAAAGAATCTAAAAAAAGAGTGGATATATGTGTATATACAACTGATTCACTTTCTGTACAGCAGAAACACAACATTATAAACTAACTATAAAAGTAAAGGTAAGTCACTTCAGTCGTGTCAGACTCTTTGCAACACTAAGGACCTGTAGCCCACCAGGCTTCTCTGGCCATGGGATTCTCCAGGCAAGCATACTGCAGTGGGCTGCCATGCCCTTCTCCAGGGGATCTTCCTAACCCAGGGACCAAACCCGGGCCTCCCACACTGTGGCCCGATTCTTTACCACCTGAACCACCAGAGAAGCCCAAATCAACTATACTCAAATAAAAAATAATTTTTAAAAAAAGCCCCCACATATGTAAAGGTCACAAACTACCCTCTACTCTCAAAATGATTTTTCTAAACCACAGTTCTAGTAGTCCCTTTGTTTAAAAACTGCAAGAGAGACTTCGTCTTTAGTTCCCCATTAGAACTGAAGCAAGCTACCCCCATGTCCGGCTGGAAGGCTAGGATCTGGATTCAGCAGATATTGCAAAACCACAGATGTGTTGAGCAGGGCTGTTTCAGCTTCCTACCACCTGCATTTCCTGAACTTCGAACCACACCATCTGTGACGATCGGCATGACCTTCTGTACTGGGAGGGCTGGGTACCCCACTGTGTAATAACTGTGTCACTAAAGAGGTGGGGCTGGTCTCCTTTCCATCACACAGGGAGCATTTAACCTAACACAGGTCTCAGACATGACAATTGGTCACTGGAGAGGGAAATCACGGAATTCAGCAATATCCTTGGTAATAAAATGATGGGAGAACCTATATTCACAAGAAGAGTTCACTGGACAGAATGTAGGAGGCCCAACGTATCTGATTTGGTGAAAAGACCATATTTACAAGTACATCTCTTCCATTTCTCTGCAAAACACTCCTGTGCTGTATTTTTACGTTATGCGATGGCAATGCAATGTGGAGAAGTGGCTTCCTCCACAGAAATACTTGTTGAAAGGTATTGAGTTGGACAGCAGGGATCGAAGTGCCTGTGGGATTTGCCAGTGACCGCCGTGTCCTAAGTACAGCTCTCTGTGAAAAGAACATAGCGATCTGGCCTGTGTGCCCATCCCATCTGCTTTGTGTGAAATCAAAGACTGAGGCACAGGGGGTTAATCTTGGCTTCATAAACCATTCTGTGAACACCACGTAGGTTAGAACACAGGAGCACCCCCGGGCTTACTCTAGGCAACGCTGTCTGTAACATAAACATCCCAGGCTGGTGCAGGGATGAGGGAAAGGACACTCTTGTATTTTGCCAGTACGAGCAAGTCATAAAATCACAATAGTCTCCAAATACAAACTTGGCAACCTTGTGTCCACCTTGAACAGAAAATCCTTACATAGTAATGTGTAGTGTCCACACAGGGCTTCCCAGGTGGCTCAGTGGTAAGGAATCTGCCTGGCAATGCAGGAGACGCAGATTTGATTCATGGGTCAGGAATATCCCTAGGAGTAGGAAATGCCAACCCATCCAGTTGCCTGGGAAATCCCATGAACAGAGAAGCCTGGTGGGCTGTAGTTCATGGGGTCACGAAGTCAGACACAGCTGAGGGACTGAACACACATGCAGAGCCCACACAGGTGGGCATACTGGATTCAGACGGAATTGGCCATCAGATCAGATTAGAATGTGGCTTTTTCAAATGTATGTTTCATTTTATATTGGAGAAGAACTGACTGACACTGATGTGCTAGTCTCAGATGTATGGCAAAGTGAGTCAGTTATACGCACACATCCATCCATTCCTTTGCAGATGTTTTCCTACACAGGATGCTGCAGAGCATGAGTAGCGTCCCTTGCACTATATAGTAGGTCCTTGTTGGGTATCTACAGAACGCGGCTTTTTAAACAGCATGAGTGAGTGGTAGGAACCTGCCTTGGCAATTAAATAGGCTGGCGACATTACTTAAGGGCTACGCAACCTTCAGAAAATCCTTTCATCTTTCTAAGTCTTGGTCCATGGCTCTATATAATGAAGATAAGAAGCTATCTCATAGGGCCGGTGGCGGCAACAGTAATGTGTTTCCTAAAGTGTCTGCCCGCAGTATATGCTCATGAGTACGGTTGCTCCCTCCCTTTGACTCTGGGACAACTGAGTGCTGAAGACTGACCCTACAAATGGACGACACATAAGGCAGAATAAGGTCCAAGGCACTAGCCTGCTCTCCCAGCCCCTCGCGGTCCAACTTCCATCAACAGCCTCTCAGCTCCTTTAACCCCCCATTCTGAACTCCCACTCCAAGTCAGCCGGTCTGTGATGAGCTGCTATTTCTGATGAGAATGCATTATATTCCTCAGGATTTCAGGAATAAGGGGGAAAGTCATAGCATCTGGGAATGATCTTGGTAGAGAAAAAGAGTCTAGGCGTAAGAGTCGGATAAATGAGCCAAACACTCAGGTTTGCCACCTCCTAGCTGGCGGACTCAGGGCAAGAGGCTCAAGTGCTTTGAGTCTAGTTTCCTGGACTGTAAAGTGAAGGCCTAACTTACAGCAGCAGAAAGCGAAAGGAAAACCTACTTCCAGAGGCACTGGGAGAAACCGATGCACGACTGCCAACCACAGGCCAGGCTGGCTGGCAGGCCTTTGGCCACTGGCAGCACAGAGACTCCGACAAGAACGTCAGTATTCATGGATTTCATGCATCACTGACATTACCATCATTATTCTGAAGAGCAGTGGAGCCTGGCCACCTGGTTGGTGTGCTCCTGCTGAACTCACCTGTTCTCAGAACATCGTGGTTTGACTAGTTCAAGAACTTATTGGTGCCTCAACTCACTCACCTGTACAAAACACACTTGAAAGTACAAAAACAGTCACCTTCTTTGTCTGAGAAATCTGCTCATTTTAATTAACCTAAAAGGTTTCCAGCAATTTGTGTTTGTAAAGCACTCTGACATCCTGAGAATAAGAGGTAATTTAAATGCAAAATTTTATTATAACATCTTTTATGATTATTACTCAAGGGACTCTCAAGTTAGGAGCTCCTACAATTCCACACTTCTCATCTCAAGAAGGTGCTGTATCTTCTAGCTGAGGGTGGGATCCTATGGATTTCCTAAGAGTTCTTGGAACTCTACTTACTCAGTAAAAGTGTGGAATACAGTTGGAATCTATAAAAGACAGTAAGAGAAAGGATACTTTAGAGTGCTTTCAAACACCAGTTAAATTGTGATTCTGCCTAAGTCTACAAATCAAGTTCAAATCACACTCCTGTTACTGCATCACTGTTTCCTTGTTAAATTGGCTTTAGCATGTGGGCAGGGTACCACTCTTACAAAAGACGATAGTGTCTTCGGCCTAAGGGACTAGAGAACAGAATTCAGGACAATTTCAGCCTCTGCAAAGTGAGGCAGAAACCTACAAATGAAATAAACAAAGAAAGGAACCACACATTCTGTAGACATTCTGTCCTAATCTCTGGCTGCCCACAAAACCATGCATGTGTGGGGCAGACCCCAAGCATCCGGACTAAGGCTAAAAGTAAAAAAATAAGAGGTTGACGTATTACCAGGTGCATTTTCTGTATAGATTGAAATGTTCACTTGGCTTTCCTCTTCTAACTTATTAATGTAATTAATTACACTAGTAGAGATGTCTCAGCAGATAAAGAATCTTCCTGCAATGCAGGAGACACAGGAGATGCGGGTTCAATCCCTGGGTCAGGAAGATTCCCCTGAAGGAGGAAATGGCAACCCACTCCAGTATTCTTGCCTGGAAAGCCCCATGGACTGTAGAGGACCCCTCCAGGGTCCTCTATCCATGGGGTCGCAAAAGAGTTGGTCATGGCTTAGACACTAAGCACAACAAGACAACTTTCTAATGTTGAATCAAACTTCTTAGAATAAACTCAACTTAGTCATGAAAAAACAAATAAATAACTGAATTCTGATTTGAGCTGCTGCCCCAAAGTCAGAGGATGCCATTGAGTTCAACCAAGTTAATTTTTCTCTAAACAAACAAACCAACAAATAACAACAATCACATCAGAAAGAACGTTAACAAAACACACTCATTGGAAGAATACTATGGACTATAGCACAATGTTCACAATATCCAAGACAGAGTCCAAAAGGGTTAGCATGAGAAGAAACATAAAATCATGACCCATTCTTAAAAGACAATCAGTGGAGACTGACCTCAAGAGGATCCAGATGTTAGAATTAGCAGTTATTAACTCTGCTCAATGACATAACAGAAAATATGCTCAGAACTAATAAAAATTAGCTATAAAGCTTGCATATCCCTTAGACTTCAAAAGGAAAAAAAATAAGCAAAGACTCCTATATGACTGGAAAGTTTTTATCTCACAAAGATAACTGTTTCAGGAAAGTTTCCATTTTTTGGTGGGGGTGGGAAACAAAGAATTTGAATAAACCAGCTACAAGAACTTTTGTACAATCATTAATTAATTCATTACTTAATTAATTATTCATAATATTATTGAAAAGATACTAGGCTTCAGGCAGAGTTCTAGAATTGAACTAAACAAGCTACCAGCTTTCTTGGGCCTGCTATTAAATATTCATCATAGGTGATTATCACTTTGTGTGAGTTAATTACCTTACACTACATAATTGACCATTGAAACTATTATATCTGGGTCATCTTAAATCTTATTTCATGCATCCTATCCTCACAGTCTCCCCAAAAGTCTTCATTTATTATACTAAGTATTGCCTCTCCCTGTACTGTGTGTGTGTGTGTGTGTGCATGGGTGTGTGTGTCTATGAATATATATATATAGAGAGAGAGTGTTACTCGCTCAGTCATGTCCAACTCTTGGCAACCCCATGGACTGTAGCCCACCAGGTTCCTCTGTCCATGAAATTCTCCAGGCAAGAATACCAGAATGGGTTGCCATTTCCTTCTCCAGGATACTCTGTGTGTGTGTGGGGGGGGGTAAGCGGTTGGGTGTGTGTGTGTGTGTGTGTGTGTGTGTGTGGAGAAAAAGAAACAGAAAGAATACAGCAATTGTGAATTTTGATAAGTAGTATGAAGACAATAAATAAAAGAGGAGAAAGTGTGCCAAGAGTAAAAATTGGCGATTTTCTTCCTTCTATGAGTCTCTGATATGGGATTTATACTTTCCCTTGGCAATTAGGAATCCTTAAAGACACGGACACAGCATTCACTGTCCTAAATGATGGCCCATCGTCATCTCATACCTATTTTTTTATGGAATTGTGGCTCATAATATTCAATGAGATTTTATTTCAAATCTTCTTCTAACTCTGCAATAAAAAGGCCAGCCCTGTGAACATGGAGGACCAGGCTTCGTCCCCTTGGGCAAGACAGATGCCTGTCAAACAGTGTTAAGTCACTTCAGTCAAGTCTGACTCTTTGCAACCCCATGGACTGTAGCCCACCAGGTTCCTCTGTCCATGGGGATTCTCCAGGCAAGAATACTGGAGTGGGTTGCCATGCCCTCCTCCAAGGGATCTTCCTGACCCAGGGATCAAATCCACATCTCTTATGTCTCCTGCAATGGCAGGCAGGTCTTTACCTACTGAGCTACCAGTAGGCCTAAGCAAATACAGATCCTGCTGCTTAATGAAATGTAGCCATGATTCAAGCCAAGCTTGCAGTGGGCTGCATTTCACTCATCAGCATTTTATGTCTTTTAATGGGATGATTTTTCCCCTTCTAATGGCGGAGAGTCGGACACAACTGAGCGACTGAACTGAACTGAACTGAACTGAATGGCCATGGAGACTTTGTGGGTGGGGCAAGAGAGGCCACACTATGCAAACAGGTTAAGAGAGACAAATGTGAATTCTGTTTGATAATTGGTACCTGAAAAAACAAGTGTGCCATCACGTGAGCTTGACTTAGGACATCTCTCGCCAGACCATTAGCCTTTATAAAACACAGATCTCAATTAACTTTCAAGGAAATTAGATTATTTCCTGTCAATTTGAAGGATTTCATTTATCCAGGGGGAGCTTTACCAGGCAAAGGTTCCAGCATTTTTATCCACGGAAATCTCTGTGGAGGACTGCATAAAGATGATCTTTCAGATTACAAACTACTGTCTCAGATTACAAACTCACTGTCACACGAGTTGTCATCCCATGATGGCCCTGTGTGGTCACCCTAATGGAAATCCACAGCACACAGAACCATAAAAGAGGCTTGAGGGTTAGGTTCAGTTCAGTTCAGTTGCTTAGTCATGTCCAACTCTTTGCAACCCCTGGACTGCACCACACTAGGTTTCCCTGTCCATCACCAACTCCTGGGGCTTGCTCAAATTCATGTCCATCTAGTCAGCGATGTCACCCAACCATCTCATCTTCTGATGTCCCCTTCTCCTCCTGCCTTCAGTTTCTCCCAGCATCAGGGTCTTTTCTAATGAGTCAGTTCTTCACATCAGGTGGTAACTAATCACAGATGTTGCCATGGTGAGTCAGCTAAGGCTTGATGATCACGAATCCCATTCTCTCTTCACTACAGGGCATAATCCAAATGCACAGTCTCATGTTCAGTCCGAAAGGAAATGCTTCACACTAACCCACATAACATTAGAGGAGGACTTAATCTAGGGAGAGGGAGTGTTTTGAGCTTTCCTGTGACAGGAGATCATTAAGGGATGCTCCAGATTCTGTGGATGGGATGCCACAGAGTGACCAAAAAGGACCTGACTTGTCTTGGTTCAAGCTCTCCATGTGCCAGGGACTTTCTTAAGAGCTTCACCATTGTTCCCTGTTGTTCTTTAGTTGTTAAGTCATGTCTGACTCTTTGCAATCCCATGAACTGCAGCACACCAGTCTCCCCTATCCTTCACTATCTCCTGGAGTTTGCTCAAACTCATGTCCATTGAGTCAGTGATGCCATCCAACCATCTCATCCTCTGTCAACCCCTTCTCCTCCTATCCTCAAGCATCAGGGTCTTTTCCAAAGAGTCAGCTCTTCACATCAGGTGGCCCAACTACTGGAGCTTCAGCATCAGTCTTTCAAATGAATATTCAGGGTTGATCTCCTTCAGGACAGACTGGTTTGATCTTCACGCAACCCAAGGGACTCTCAAGAGTCTTCTCCAGCACCATAATTCAGTTCTTCGGTGCTCAGTCTTCTTTATGGTCCAACTCTCACACCTGTACATGACTACTGGAAAAACCATAGCTTTGATTATATGGACCACTGCTCCCTAATTCAATCCTAACTCCCGTCCAGGTATGCATTATTGTGCCCCAGCTACACTGTCTCCCAAGGAATGGCATGGACCACACAGCACATCAATCATAGGGAAGGCAGGACAACTTCTGAAACTATATGTGCATTTATTATGTGCTGTGTGCTACACACCTTTCTAGAATTGCCGAAATCAGAGTGATGATGACGAACTTGCTCCTGACTTCAAGGAGCTTAGAGTCTACTGGGGTGGGAGGAGGGGTGACAGGCTGTATTCAAGTCAAAGAAAAGCACTGACGGTTTTTGTAAAGGTTTATTATGGGGACTTCCCTGGTGGTCCAGTGGCTAAGATGCTGCACTTCGAATGCAGGGAGCCCAGGTTTCATCCCTAGTCAGGGAATGAAGATCTCAGGTGGTATGGCAAAAAAAAAAAAGAAAACACTAAACTAGATCATCAATGGCCTTGTGATCCAATATGCAGGAGGTCTGGATTTATCCATGTGCCACAGTAAGCCATTAGGCTGGAAGAATTATACTTTTTTTTTTAAATTTAGAAGAAAGATTATCTGGCATCAATAAGAAAGAATGTTAAAAGACAGCACATGGGATTAAAAAATAAATTAAAAAGAAGAGGACAACACAGGAAAGGAGGTAGATCAAGTACAGGGAAGGAAGGAGACCAAGTAAGTCCTTTAGTAATGAAAGCAAAAAATGGTGCAAAACTGAAACCACATTGTACACGAAGGAAACAGGAGACAGGGCTGTCAGAATACTCCACAGGTAAGTTTTGCAAGACTTTATTAGATTAACTCAAGCTGGAGAAGGAAAAAGATGAAATCAAAAGAGCCCTGCTACACAAATAAGATTGGATGGGTGAGTATGTACACACGCGAACCTTCAATAAACAAAAATTATCCTTATTGACTCCCATCGAGGTCATCAGGACAATATGATGGGGATATTTAGTTGCCAGCACTCAGCAGAGACCCTGGAACCGCAGGCTTGAGTTCTGCCTCTCCGTAGCTTTCAGTTCTGTTCAGTTCAGTTCAGTCGCTCAGTCGTGTCCAACTCTTTGTGACCCCATGAATCACAGCACGCCAGGCCTCCCTGTCCATCACCAACTCCTGGAGTTCACTCAAACTCATGTCCATCAAGTCAGTGATGCCATCCAGCCATCTCATTCTCTGTCGTCCCCTTCTCCTCCTGCCCCCAATCCCTCCCAGCATCAGAGTGGGTTATTTACTTTTTGTCACACAGCCGCAAGCCCACTGCTTTATACTCTTTGATTCTGAAGCTAGGTCTCTGCAAACCACATTCCCAGTCACACTAGTAGGCTGACTTCCTCTTAGCTTCTGCTAATGGAGGTGCCAGAGGGAGAGCAAGAAGCAACAAAAAGGGACAATGGACTTCTTTCATCTTTTCAGACCCTTCTATGCAGCACTAGCGACAGAGCACGGCTCCACTGCAGACATCAGTTCCGTTTGGCACTCCCAGCCTCAGCTTTTCAAAGCTGCCACCAACAACACTGGACTGCGCCTCCCTGCCAGTCAAAACATCACCTGCAGAGAGCCCTCCCCAGAGGACCATGCAACAGCCCCTCTCAGAGGTCTGAGCAGGGACCACAGGAAGCTCCAGCTAGAGATCAGAGCTATTGCATTCTGGGAACGCAAATTCCTCCTTTTAGTTCCTCAGCCTGAGCAATCACTGCCTCTTCTTACAACAGTGTCGGTCACGGAGCCATTAATAATAATTCACAATGATAATTATTAACCATTAATTGTGAAGTCATCCCAATGTCCCCTTCTTGGTCTGTCAACCTTCCCACACTTATATAATCAATTGCCTCTATTAAATACCCTCTGCTTGAAATAGTTAACTGTGGATTCTGTCTTTCTGATTAGGCTTTGAGGACTACTTTGCTTGGTACCAGAATTACTCCAAAGATGCATACCCTCAAATATAGGAGTCAAAGAATGGTTTGTTTATGTCTTTAGAGTTGAATGCTGTGCTGATCTCCTTATCAATGAAAAAATGGAATACTGATGACCCACGGCAAGAAGTAGCATGACAATTAATTCATTTGCTGCCTAGACAGGCATTCGTGGGAGAAAGTTCCTATTCCAGCAAGTGCCAAGTAGCTGTTGACCTGGGTTACAGTGTTAAAGGTGACGACAAGGACATCAGGTGGGATGGACCCTTCTCACTACACTGCACAGGCAACAGGAAGAAAATAACAAGATGCAGGCTTCAAATTGTTGCATCAGCTCAACTTTGATCAGAGAATATGAGTGCTTCTATGGTAACCTTAAAAGAAGTTCTTATTTCTTATAGAAAAAGCAGACATGGCTAAAATTCAGAGTTAAATCTTCTTTATACAGCTTGCATAATGATAAGGACTACTGAAGGCCCATACTCACCAAATCTCTTGTGTGAACTTTAGATCATGAATTGGGAAGGAGTGTGACACTGACACTTTGAAAGAGGGCATGTGGCTGGATTCAGACTAGACTGGGAGTCTCGAACTATCATCCATCACCACCATTATCACGCAAAGAACTAACACTGCATTTAGCATAGCCTGGAATGCAGTGTTAGTTCTTTGCGTTATTATTCTTTTTTTCTTCTTTTCCTCCACTAGCAAATATACTCCATGAGAGCAAGGATTTTGTTTGCCCTGTTATTCAGTATCTAAGACAATACCTTCACATAGTGTGGCATGACTAGAATCAGCTTTTCTAAGTCTTTTGTATTTCCCATTTTAAAATAATCAGGTTGAATTTAAAGACAAAGAAGATGGAAATTATAACTGCTGACAGTTGAACATCTCTTTTTGGTCACAGTATATGTGTGCGTTTCTGTGTTTAATGTTTCTTTTGCTCAACACATATTAACTGAGCACTTACTGTGTGCCAGGCACACACAACACCCCTCATGCAGATGCTATTTATCATCCCTTTTCAGTGGATTTTAAAATAAATTGACGGAGACTCAGGTTCCACCTTTCAGATCTAGAATTGATATATCTTTCCATTATATTATATCCACCTAATCTCCACTGCCAAACACAAAGGGAAAAAGAAAGCAAAGCTAAAAAATAAATAAAGAGAGAGAGAGTGTGCCTGTATGTGTACACATATATATGGAGAGACAAAAGCAATCAAAATGATTCTGGGGAATAGCCAGAACTTTACACCAGGCACTCCACAGAAAGTAAAATGTAAAAAGTAATAGCTCTTCAATTCACCAAGTCCCTCAAGTAATGGATTCCAAGCAAGCCATATTGTGTCAAAGAGCCTTGCTGTGCAGGGGAGTTCCCACTTCTGGGGGAAGAGCAGATGCGCCATAGCAGGCGCTATAATTTGATGAGTAAAGAGCAGCAATGGAGTTTGGGAAGTGAATCGATTTTAATGCATTGCCACTGACAAATCAGAAAGAACTAGACAATGGTTCTCAGGAGAACAAGTCTGCATCACCTCACGCTTTACCTTAAGGATGGTTTATCCTTAACTAAGTTAGTACATTATAGCTACAGGGCAGCTTCTCTTGATGATGAGTCAGGACTCTTTCCAAGGCTTGCATGAAGTGGACAGTAACGACCAAACTAGACAGAACTGTGTGTTTGTGGAGAATCCATCCGCAATGCGGGAGACCTGGGTTCAATCCCTGGGTTGGGAAGATCCCCTGGAGAAGGACATGGCAACCCACTCCAGTATTCTTGCCTGGAGAAGCCCATGGACAGAGGAGCCTGGCAATCTACGGCCCATGGGGTCACAAAGAGTCAGACATGATGGAGTGACTAAGTACTCATGAGGTGGAGAAATACAGCCCATGATCTACCAGAATTCTGGGCACTGAATTTTTTTATCTCGATTTTCATCACATCCAGGTGAAGTAGACTGTGTTAACCCCAAACCATAAAACAAGAAACCCTCTTCTCCCATGTAGGTCCAAGTGAAAAAAAGTAATAAAACAAGTAAAATGATGCCTTTCAGTCTCTTCACACCTAGGACACCTCAGCTCCGCAAACCAAAGGAGTTTCTCCCTTAAGTGTGGGATTTACTCAATTAGCAGCATTTGAACTGAAGATCAATTCAGAAAATGAGCAGAATGAAGAGGACTTTCTGAGGCTTAAAGGCAGGGACCGTGGTCAAGATTACCCCTTGGGACGAACAGGGTCCCTGCACTGTCCTAAGTACCTTAGGAGCAGCGGAGTGTGGTGGTTCAGAGAGCAGGCTCTGAGCCAGGCTGCCTGGGTTCAACTGATGGCACTCAGCACACATTAGCCTTGTGAATCTGCCAATTGACCTAAACTCTATGGGCACGATTTCAGCACCTGTATAGTGTGGATCACAATAAACTGTGGAACATTCTGAAAGAGATGAGAATCCCAGACCACCTGACCTGCCTCTTGAGAAACCTGTATGCAGGTCAGGAAGCAACTGTTAGAACTGGACATGGAACAACAGACTGGTTCCAAATAGGAAAAGGTGTACATCAGGTTGTATATTGTCACCTTGCTTATTTAACTTCTATGCAGAGTACATCATGAGGAACGCTGGGCTGGAAGAAGCACAAGCTGGAATCAAGATTGCTGGGAGAAATATCAATAACCTCAGATATGCAGATGACACTACCCTTATGACAGAAAGTGAAGAGGAACTCAAAAGCCTCTTGATGAAAGTGAAAGAGGAGAGTGAAAAGGTTGGCTTGAAGCTCAACATTCAGAAAACAAAGATCATGGTATCTGGTCCCATGACTTCATGGGAAATAGATGGAAAAACAGTGGAAACAGTGTCAGACTTTGTTTTTTGGGACTCCAAAATCACTGCAGATGCTGATTGCAGCCATGAAATTAAAAGACGCTTGCTCCTTGGAAGGAAAGTTATGACCAACCTTGATAGTATATTAAAAAGCAGAGACATTACTTTGCCAACCAAGGTCCGTCTAGTCAAGGCAATGGTTTTTCCCGTGGTCATGTATGGATGTGAGAGTTGGACTGTGAAGAAGGCTGATCGCCGAAGAATCAATGCTTTTAAACTGTGGTGCTGGAGAAGACTCTTGAGAGTCCCTTATACTGCAAGGAGATCCAACCAGTCCATTCTAGAGGAGATCAATCCTGGATGTTCATTGGAGGGACTGATGCTAAAGCTGAAACTGCAATACTTTGGCCACCTCACGCGACGAGTTGACTCACTGGAAAAGACTCTGATGCTGGGAAAGGTTGGGGGCGGGAGGAGAAGGGGACGACGGAGAATGAGATGGCTGGATGGCATCACCGACTCTGTGGACATGAGTTTGAGTGTACTCCGGGAGTTGGTGATGGATAGGGAGGCCTGGCGTGCTGTGATTCATGGGGTCGCGGAGAGTCGGACACGACTGAGCGACTGAACTTAACTGAACTGAACTGATAGTGGGGCTAACAGTTGTACGGGCTCCATCAGGTGAGGTACAAACTAAATTCACTAATCTACCTAAAGTATGAGGATCTTCACTGCTCTCTTGGCAATCTTACTCTCTGTTCATTTCGCTAAAGGAGAATCTGATTTCCAGGGAGGGAATTGGTTTCTCCGAGGATAATGCAGATGGGCAAGCTACATCCAGGACTCATGAGTCCTAACTTCAAGACCTGGGGTAGGGCTTTCCTGGTGGTTGAGCGGTAAAGAATCTGCCTGCCAATGCAGGCGACATGAGTTCAAACCCTGACCCGGGAGGATCCCACCTGCTGCGGAACAATGAAGCCCTTGTACCACAACCATTGGGTCTGTGCTCTGGAGCCCCAGAAGCACAATTACTGAGTTCCCTGAACTACTGAAGCCCATCTGCCCCAGAGCCTGTGCTCTGGAACAAGAGAAGCCACCACAACGAGAGGCCCACACACTGCAAATAATAGAGCAGTCCCTGCCTCCTGCAACTAGAGAAAGGCCCGTGCAACAAGGGCCCGGCACAGCCAAAATCTAATTACTTAATTAATTAAAAAAAAAATCAGCTGGGGAAGACACTGAGTTAGTATAGGCAGGTAATAGAAGGGGAGAATAGTTCTGCTGAGGCAGGAGAAAGGAAAGGTAACTGCAGGATAGTTCCTTTTAAGTCCACAGCTTTTAAAGTGGGAAGAATGATTTTGAGAAAATTCTTTTGTGACAAGCAGCCAGAGTTTAAGCCATTGCGTTGGCCAAGTTTCTCCTCAAAGGTCAATTCTCCTGGCCGAGAAATGGGCTGAGCTAGAGGGAAAGTGGATTACTGGAACACAGCCATATTTCACTGTCCCAATTTTTCCCTCATCCATCAAATGGAAAATAACTGCCCTCCACGCCTTGCTTGAATGATGGTTTTTGAGGGATTTATAGTGTTAGTTCCCTTGGCAGGAATGACAAAATGGTGGTCAGATTCTAGTGTCTTCCCCTGGAAGGGACCAGGGAGTTTATCTACCTGAACCACCTCATTAAACAGAGGAAGAAACTGAAGTCAAACATATTATAAAATTGTCTCAATATTATCAAGCAAATAGGGCAGAACCAGGACAAGTACCAAGGTCTGACTCTGCACGCTTTCTTCCTCTGTCACTCAACATGTACAAATAAAAAGGAAAGGATCCTTTTTGTTCAGAATTAAGTCCTGAAATTAAGTTCACTGGAGAAGGCTCACTGGGATGCTGTTGTAAGAGCATGGCTGAACCTGGAATCAGCAAGAATGAGAACAACTCATTGCTATGGACCTACTGTGTGCCAAGTGCTCTACTACAGGTCCCATGCAGAGCCTGTGTTCTCCACAAGACTGTAATCTCTACAAATACAAGACTTTCATCCACCCTTTCTGACCTTTGTGTTGTTAGCCATCACCCAGAAAGCTTGGCATGCAGTAGACATTCACTGAACGTGTTGAGTCAATGAATGATCTCACTTAAATTAAGAAGCCAGGGATTCCCTGGTGGCCCAGCGGCCAATACTGCACCTTCCACTTCAGGGGATATGGATTCAATCTCTCGTTAGGGAGCTAGGACACTACATGCCTCACAGGCAAAAGATGAAAGCATGAAACAGAAGCGCTAATGGAACAAATTCAGTAAAGACTAAAAAATGATCCACATCAAAAAAAATAAGAAGAAGAAACCAGATGATAGGAGAGATTGAAGGCAGGAGGAAAAGGGGATGACAGAGGAGGTGATGGCTGGTGGCATCACCAATTCAACGGACATGAGTTTGAGCATACTCCAGGAGATGGTGAAGGACAGGGAAGCCTGGCTTGCGACAACAGGTCAAGGAGTCACAAAGATTCAGACACAACTTAGCAACTCAACAACGACAAAGAAACCAGATAAGGATCGAGCTTAAAATGATAGACTGAGCTTCAATCAATGTTTGGCCCAGTCAAGGTATAAGTGTGGGAACGAGTAGTAACTGTATGACCTTCAGAAAGAGGAAGTCCTTTGGGGATCTATTTTAATGTAGAAGTAAGACTTTTTTTTGAGCAAACTCCGGGGGATGGTGAAGGACAGGGAAACATGGTGTGCTGCAGTCCATGGGGTTGCAAAGAGTCGGGTACGACTAAGCGACTGAACAAGAAGACTGCTACAAATCCAACAAAACAGCATTGTTGGTACCAGATCCTTTAACAGTGCTTTGGAGGTTAAATATGCCCCCGCCAAGCAGTTACGTTTTAGTTCCACCTGTTTGCTCAGCAATCTATTGACCATGAATCAAAAAACCAAAAACCATAATGGGACCATGGTTTGCACAGCTGTCAGATGTCAATCCCTGAAGTCCAAAGTAACCAGCATCTCATACTCCATAAATCCCAAGCAGTTGGTGGGACTGAATCTCTTAGTTTCTGCCAGTTACGTAAAATTGAGTATAATGTAGTTGAAATAATAATAATAAATAATAACACTATAACAACTACAAAGAGCCAACCACTGTTCTAAAAGCTTTACATGCATCACCATATTTAATCCTCACAACAAACCTAAGAGGTAGGCTGTTATTATCATTACCCCCATTTTACAAATGAGGCAACTAAAGCAGGAAGAAATATTTAAGCACAGCAGACCAACTACATTTAAACGCTGATTCTGCTTCCTCTTGTCTGGCGTCATACATCTTGTGAATGGATGGGTAGGTGGGTGGATGGGTGGATGGATAGACGGATGGGTGAATGAAAGAACGGAAAGAGGCAGGAAGCAACCAAGGCAGTGTCACTGTTATGGATACACAGTCTCCAAGTAACCAACCGAATCCATAGTTCAGTGTGGGTAACTGCTGTGTGGGCTGAGTCATGCTGGATTGTTGGGGAGGCCAAGAACAGCGGCTGTGTATGCAGGCTCAGAAGCCAGACACGCCCATCCATGTGCCAGCTCCACAATTACAAACTCTTTGCCCTTGTGTGCGATTTCTCGGAGCCTCAATTTCTATTTCTATAAGATGGGGGAAATACATTATCTACTCAAAAAAAAGTACAAGGATCAAAACTTATACCAGCTTATAGTCGGTGCTCAGTAAATGTATGTTGAAAGGCTGTGTAAATAAGTTGACAACAGAACAGGATCCCACCCAAGAAAGTGACCGGATGAAAGTCATGATTCAGAGGGTCTCTCTTATGCAATGGAAAGTGAAAGTGAAGTCGCTCAGTCGTATCCGACTTTTCCAGGCAAGAATACTGGAGTGGGTTGCCATTATGCAATGGTGTATGCTACAAAATCCACAGAATCCCCCAAATGCAACACAACTACCAAAGTCTCCAGATTTATATTATAAATCCTCATGCATAGTATCAGACTTGTAGTAGAAATGCTCTGCCTTTGCTTACATTCAAATCATCAGATGGACTAACTGCTAATTGTGATCCACAAAGCCAGGTAATCTCCCTAAGCCTTTGTATCTCTGAACTGCAGATTTCCACTCTGCCAAAAACAAGGGTATGGATGTGAGAGTTGGACTGTAAAGAAAGCTGAACACCGAAGAATTGATGCTTTTGAACTGTGGTATTGGAGAAGACTCTTTAGAGTCCCTTGGACTGCAAGGATATCCAACCAGTCCATCCTAAAGGAGTCCTGAGTGTTCATTGGAAGGACTGATGTTGAAGTTGAAACTCCAATACTTTGGCCACCTGATATGAAGAACTGACTCATTTGAAAAGACCCTGATGCTGGGAAAGATTTGAAGGTGGGAGGAGAAGGGGATGACAGAGGATGAGACGGTTGGCTGGCATCACCGACTCAATGGACATGAGTTTGGGTAAACTCCAGGAGTTGATGAGAGACAGGGAGGCCTGGCGTGCTGCAGTCCATGGGGTTGCAAAAAGTCAGACATGACTGAGCAACTGAACTGAACTGAACTGAGCTGAAAAACAACTGCATTTCTAAAGGCTGTGAAAAGAGTTGGGAGGAAGCATTGCACTGAGAGACTGTAAGGTTAAGACAAGGTAGTTAGCCTTTCTGGGTCTGACACCTATTTAGCCCAGACATTCAGCCTAGGAAGATGGTATCTCTTGGCTTCAGGTAGCCCCCATCCCCAGAGCATGGAAAGCTTGTAAGTAATGGGTTTATCTGGGTCTCCTATGAGCAGCTCCACCAATTCCTAGATAATAATTATGCATCAGCTGGAAAAACAAGATCACTTTAAAGCCTTCCTAGCCTTCATCTTCTCTAGAATATACACCAAAAGGTGTTTCCCCCATATTCCCCTGAAGCTCTTTAGAAGCACATTTTTCCCTATCAAAAAGAAGATGAAAAGGATGTTCATGTTGTGAGAGTGATGCTCTACATAGATCAGCACTTAGCAAGATGAAGGGGAAGCTGGGTGGTGTAGATATGAGCCACACTCCCTTCCTTGAATCATCCCCAGTTTCTCTCATCTCTGACATGGAAAGATGAAACAAATGAAGGGCCAGGAAAATCATTTTGGGAAAGCTTTGGGGAGAATAAAACTGGGACACACAAACGATGTCAAAGGAAAAATAAAAGGATCACCAAAAGAAGCTCTAATGTAGAATTTAAAGTACAGGGTAATAAAAGAATAGCCAAGATGTGTCTGGAAAGGGGAGGGGATTGTAACCAAGTGTCTGGGTTAGACCTCGGAAGATGACTGGAAGGCAGACAACAGGCAAAGGGGCATAGGGTATGTGTGTGTGCTGAAAGAAGGAGAGAGGCAGGGGCTCAGGGACATGGGGAAGGGCGAGAAGAGGGACTCATCTAATCACTACACTGGTGAGAGCCAAGCCGGGCCTTCCGCACCCTGCTGTCCCCACGAGAGTTTCTCCATGTGTAATACTCAGACCAAGCAGCTCACTATCGCTCAGAGATGGGCATTACAGTTCAGGGCCTAAGCCCTTTCTGAGGAGCCATGGTCTATATCATGTCCCCCGAGTCTGCACTGAATGTCTGTGTCCCCTCACGATTCATATGTTGAACCATAATCCCCAAGGGAAAGGGAAAGTGTCAGACGCTCAGTCGTGTCCGATTCTTTGCATCTCCATGGACTGTACCCCACCAGGCTCCTCTGTCCATGGGATTCTCCAGGCAAGAATACTGGAGTGGGTTGCTACTTCCTTCTCCAGGGGATCTTCCGGACCCAGGGACGGAACCCACGTCTCCTGTATTACAGGAGGTGGGCCTTTAGGAGGTAACCAGCTTTGGCTCAGGTCCTGGGGGTGAGGCCTCCACAATGGGATTAGTGCCCACACAAGAGGATGAGTTACCCAGAGCTCTCTCTTCCCACCAGGTGAGGTACAACAAGAAGTCAGCTGTCTGCAACTCCAAAGAGTGATCTCACCAGAACCCAACCAACTGGCACCATGATCCTGACTCCAGACTCCACAATGGTGAGAAGGAAGATTCTGTGGTTGACCAGCCACCCCATTTATGGTATTTATTTTTAGACATCCCCCAAATTTACAGATTGAAACCTTTGGAAATGAGAGTAAGTTGACAACAGATGTGTCCGGGGAACTTCATGCTTATAGCCTGTCTATATAAATAAAGCATTATTAGAACACAGTCACAGCCATTCACGTATATATATCTAAGGCTATTTTCTCACTACAAGAGCAGCTTTGACTAGTTGTGACAGAGCCCTATGGCCTGAGAACACAAAAGACTGACCACTCATCTACCCATTTACAGAAGTTGTTTGCTGACCCCTGATGGAGGAGTTTATTTAATTTTCTGCTATTTTATGAATTATGCTGAGTTCAGGGAGAGTAGCAAATGATGACTTTTCTGCCAGCACACAGCTAATTTCAGCAGAGGAAAAGCAAAATATGAGATTTCTGACTTTCAAAACTGTCAGCGTGTACCAGTGGCCACACAGTGCATGGGTGTCAGAATTCCTTACACACAGAAGCCCAGGAAAACACAACAAAATCTTGGCTTCTGAATCCACACAGCCCCCAACCCTAAAAAAAAAAAAAAAACACCCAGAGAAAAATGAACTGAGGAAAGTCATGAGCACAGTGGCTATGAAATTCTGTGATGGAGAATGATAGCAACTCAGCAGAAATTGTAACCAATGGAACAATCCAAGGAAGACATTAAGGACTCAAGCTATTTCGCCATTAACATCAGCAGTCTCCAAAAACTCCCATTCTCAGGCATTAGGAGAATTTGATGATATTGTTCCAGAACCACCTCTCACAATAGCCAAAATCCTACGATGGGGAAAAGCCAGAAGCACAAGGCAGAAATAACAGCGGGGATCTGGCAGGGAGGCAGACCGAGGGCTTCAGTATCAGGGAGAGTTGAAACCTTCAGGATGCCAGAATTGTGAAATCAGAAAGTCGAAAAACCACTTCAGAAACTCCTCCAATTTCTTGCCCAGCTAGCCAGAGTGGGCTGCTTTCTGATTATTGAAAATTATGAAGTCGTTGAATGCCTTACTGGCAATCTCCTTAAGGACCAGCATGATCATGGGAGGCACAGGCTGTGCTGATACAGTACTCAGATTAGGAAGACTGTGATGCATGGTCAGCCTCAGCCTATCTGGTCCTTTTTAAGAAGAACTGCACCCTGAACCTCGGTTTTGTGCAGACTCAGATGCAAATCCAACTAAGTAGGACCCAGACCCTCCCCCACACACAGAGGGGTTCCCAGCATTCTACAGTCAAAGGGCTCATTTTATGAGAGCTCGGGCCTTCCCGTCTCCTCTTCCAATCCTGAGCAAAGGGAACTGGAGAGATTACTAATGTGAAAGTCTCTGTGTCATCTTAATATTGCGATTGGACCAAGGAGCTGGGTCCGGATCACCTTGGCTGGAATCCCAGATAACCTGAGGTGATTACTTCTCATCTGTGCTCCATTCCTTCAGCTGTAAAACATGTAATAAAAGAGGCTTCCCCCTGAGTTTATTTTGCAGATGAACTGACTTAATGGTTGCAAAAACACTTTGAATGGAGCTGTGCTCATAGAAGGCATCCTATAAGTATTAATTATCACTCTTTGATTTATCTGAAGGTGAAGAATGAAGGTGAGCTGTGCAGAGCACCTTCTGTTCATCATCACATATATTCCTCACAGCCTCGCTAGAAGACAAAGGCATCACTGAGATTTCACAGATCAGGGACATGATCTGTTCAGAGGCATACAGCCAGGAAACAGTGGAGCCAGGAATGGAAGATTCCATGGACTGTCTGGTTTGAAGTCCAATGAGAATGACAACCCAGGGCCGTGCTGCTATGCCCAAGACTTGCACAGACCTGGAGCCTTCTTCTTAGTCCAAAACACAAGCCTAGAGGGTGAAACACACCCAACCCTGGAAGTGAAGGGGAGAAAAGGACATGGCAAAAGCCCATGAGACAGTTCACACCCCCAAGGTATTAATCCCAGCATGGCAGATGCTACTGGCCATCCAACCCAAGAGCTGTTCATTTCCAGTCTTCTCCAGTCACACCTGACTCTGCCTCTAAAGACTTGGGCACACATGCTCAGTGGTGTCCAATTCTTTGCAACCCCATGGACAGTAGCCCATCAGGATTCTCTGTCCATGAAATTTTCCAAACAGGAATATTGGAGTAGGTTGCCATTTCCTTCTCCAGGGAATCTTCTCAATCCAGGGATCAAACCCAAGTCTCCAGCATTGACAGGCAGATTCTTTACCACTGCACCATCTAGGAAGCCCCTAAAGCCTTGAGAAAAGAGGACAGATATTTACCTCCCCAGACTTAACCTCTAGTTTAAATAGCTATGCCATCCTGCTTTGCTAATGAAATAAAAGAGGAAATATTCTATGAGGCTTCCAGAAAGATTTTGTTTTTGTTTTTGTTACAAAGGGACTGACAAAGGAAGTGAATGGTTGGGGCTGAACTTCCCATCCCTTTTTCCTTGAACACAGATGTGATGTTTGGATCCTTGGTCATCTTATTATGACATGGAGGGCAAAGAAGAGCTTTATTTGAAAAACAGAGTCAACCCCTTGTTTTAAAGTATGAAGGGAAAAAAAAGCCAGGAGCACATTACCCCCAGGTCATGTTGTCATTAAACAGCAGTTGAAACCATCACCTTCAGTCCAGTCTGCTATGACTTAGAGATGACAGTAGTCTGGCTGACACTGCAAGGCACTCAGATCTGCACAGAACTAAGCGCTCACCGAGAAGCAGGACATGTCCATGTTCAGAGGACACATCCTTGTTCCCCAAAGAACACTCAACCTCTGGGATATCAATTCTCATTTGTAAAAATCAAATGTCAGAAGAGATCCATTTCAGTTTGGAGATTTTGACTTTCTGCAGTGAGGAACTACATAACAAGAAACTGAATAGCAGTGTGGCATGATAAAGGCAGAGTACACAATTAGAGATTTCCAGATAAATCAGTTAAAGATGGCTTCAGAATCGACAAGACTCTCTCTTGCTTCTTGAGCTCCTACTAAGATATGCAAATGAAGTGTTAACAAACACCCTACATCGATACACATACCTCACTTAACCCTCAAATGAACCCTATGAAATGAGTGGTGGTGGTTTAGTCACTAAGTCCTGTCCTGACTCTTACGACCCCATAGACTATAGCCTTCCAGGCTCCTCTGTCCATGGGATTCTCCAGGCAAGAATACTGGAGTGGGCTGCCATTTCCTTCTCCATATGAAAGGAGTAGGGTTAGTTAACAAAAAATAAAGTTCTGACCTCAAGAGTCAATGTCACAGCCAACTGAGACAGTGTTGGGACCAAAGTCCAGGCTGGATCCCTCTATAAGTAACGGTTACAATGACATTGATCCCTGATTCTTCTCAAATCCAGCACGTGCTCGAGAATGGTGGTCTTCTCTCTGTCACATTCAACCACCAGGGTGGGAGAGAGCTGCTCATAACCACCCCCCTGGAGCAGCATGACTCGAGTGGCCATCACCCTGCTCCAGTGACACACACCCTACAGAACTGGTGGTCCTCTTTCAGAAACCTGAGTTACCGTGATGGTCAGCCGAGCTCATTTTCCAAGGCTGCCCTGATGGGCACAAATAATAATAATAGTAATAATTAAACATATGTATCTGATGTAAAGACTTCCAGAACCCAAGAAAAGCAATACATAAATATGTATGTAATACTTCGATTATCTTCTTCTCCTTTCCACTGATTTCTACTTTCTCGTGCACCAAAGGCCATTTGGGGACAGCACATTTGTTCTACTGCTTTTGCATTTATTCTTGGTTCTGCGGTTCTGCAGAAGGCTCTCCTATTTGGTAGAGGAAATCACATTCAAGTTCTTTTAAGGATTCAAGAGGGTGAGGACTAAGCGCCAGTATTTTTCTGTAAGTTTCCCACGTGGTGTAGTGGTAAAGAATCCACCTACCAGCGCAGGAGATGCAGAGGACTCAGGTTTGATCCCTCAGTTGGGAGGATCCCCTGGAGGAGGAAATGGCAACTCACTCTGGTATCCTCGCTTGGAGAATCCCCTTGCTTGGAGAACAGTGGAGCCTGGTGGACGACAGTCCATGGGGTTGCAAACAGTCAGACATAACGGAGTGCGCACACATGTTCTGTTATAAACTAAGTCATCTCCAAAGGAGGTGGTTTTACTGTTCAGCATGCATTTGCAATGAGAGATAAGGAATGCAGAGCAGTAGGTTTTAAAACCTTCTCCTGAGAGCCTGTGGGTCCTGGAAAGCTGCCCCAGACACAGGAGAGGTGGGCAGTGGAAAATCCAGGGCCTTAGTCTCTGGACCCCATGCATGAGTCAATCCAAGTGGCTCTCCTCTCCCATTGTCTCTGTACGAATTTTTTACTCAACTTCCTTTGAAAATCAAGGAGTTGGCACCTTTTCATGAGTAAGTTGGCACCCTTCCCTAGAAAATGCTAAGGAGCTATCCATCTAGCAAGGACCAGCATGCGATGTAAAGAAGCAAGGTGGTCAAGACGCAGAAGGAGGAGAAGGAGTCAGAGCACATCTGGACACAGGCCCAGGTTAGGCAAAGCCACTGCCCAGTCCAGCCTGCCTGAGAATTTCACCTACAGCCTCTCCAAGGGTTCTGAGTCACTGGGATCCAAAGTTTGCTCTAGAACTTCCCTGGTGGTCCAGTGGTTAAGAATCTGCATGTCAATGCAGGGGACACGGGCTCCTTCCCTGGTCCAGGAAGACCGCACATGCTGTGGGGCCAATAACCCGTGTGCCACAACTACCGAGCCTGCACTCTAGAGCTGGTGCTCTGCAGCAGCAGAAGCCACCGTGATGAGAAGCCTCAGCACTGCAATGAAGAGTAGCCCCCACTCACCCCACCTAGAGAAAGCCCACAGGCAGTAACGAAGACCCAGTGTGGCCAAAAATAAAAGCAATCGATCAATTAATAAATAAACATACAACAATCAATCAAAAGATAAAGTTTGCTCTATATACCCACCCAAAAATTAACCACTACATCAGATTGTTAAATGAGAGAGTAAGAAGTCACAAGAAATTATTTGTGGAAATCATCCACAAGCACCTAGTTGCATGTCAGAAAACAGATGAAGATTTTCAAGCCCTAGGAGAGGATCAGCTCCTGAACTTTTAGTAAAAAAGCACTGATTTAGTACGTTCTTCATCAGGTTGGAAGAAGAAGAAACAGAAAAGAGGGCATGGCTACCTTCAAATTCCTGAAAATCTAAGGGTGGAAAGGCCGACTATCAAATCATCAGAGTTCAAGAGAAAACCCACACAGCGCAGGTGATCAGAGAGGGGACACAGGCCCAGCCAGTTAGAAGAGACAGCTGAACCTGAAAGTTCAGAGGATGAGAGAGGATTATAACGGAAAATGCGATAGAGTGAAGATCTGTTATCACAACTTATGAAGCCAAAACGAAGTGAGAAAAGCACAGAACCCCAGATCCACCACCTCCTGGAGGCACAGTCTCTGCCTGAACTCCTCCGTGTAAACTGGGGCAGAGGACACAGTGGCATGCTTCACCCTGCCTGGTTCCCAGAGCACCGGGGACCATGAAGCTCTGGGGTCCTTTAACAGAGCAGGCATCTGGGAAGAGGCTTGGGAGAAAGAGGAAGCAGCCTGTGTGGGCATCTCTCTCAGGGAGGGAGCTAATAAAGAGAAGGAGATGGTAATCTGAGATGTGGCAGAATGGAGGGACATTTCTGGAGAAGGACCCTTGAGTTTGCAATTAACTCTAAGGAGAAGGGTCCCATGGAAAGGGAACCATCTTACATTTTAAGATGGAAAGAAAAGCCCACTGGTCAAGAGACTCTTTGAGGGGAGGTCATAAGGAAATGGCAACCCACTCCAGTACTCTTGCCTGGAGAATCCCACGGATGGAAGAGCCTGGTAGGCTTCAGTCCATGGAGTCGCAAAGAGTTGGATACGACTTAGCGACTTCACACACACACATAGAAACAACAAGAGCAATAATTAACAGGTATTGGACAGTGAGGGGCTTCCCAGGTGGCTCAGTGGTAAAGAATCCGCCTGCCAGTGCAAGAGATGCGGGTTCAATCCCTGATCCAGGAAGATCCCCTGGAGAAGGAAATGGCAACCCACTCCAGTATTCTTGCCTGAGAAATCCCATGGACAGAGGAGCCTGGCAGACTACAGTCCATGGACTCGCGAAGAGTCGGACACAACTTTGCGACTAAACAACAACAACGTTGGGCAATGAAAAATAGAAATTTTGATGGGAAATTCTGAAATTGTCTGACCTCATCTAATTTGCTCTAAAATTAAGAGCATGAGAACTTACCAGGCTTCCCTTGTGGCTCAGCTGTTAAGAATCCACCTGCAATGCAGGAGACCAGGGTTCGATCCCTGGGTTGGGAAGATCCCCTGGAGAAGGGAAAGGCTACCCACTCCAGTATTCTGGCCTGGAGAATTCCATGGACAGTCCATGGGGTCGCAAAGAGTTGGACACGACTGAGCAACTCTCACTTTCAAGTACTTACCACTTACTTTCGCAGACAAGGAGAAAGAGATTCAGGGAGCTGACACAGCTGGACTCGCTCGTTCCTTCATCAGGTATTATTTGACTATTAAAGCCATGTGTCAAGCCTCACCAGATAGTGACAATGAAACACTAAAGCGAACACCATCCTTAATGTCAGGAACTCAGCAGAGCAGTGCGGACAGTGAGGTGCTGAAACATCAGCACCACGCAAAGGTCAGCTGATGGACACGGGAGGGGTTCACAATGCTCGAGATGGCTCCTCTTTCCTCCTGAGCAGGACGCCTTGGTCTGCTGGGTTTAGTCCCCAGGGTGAAAGTGGAAGTGTTAGTCACTCAGTTGTGTCCAAGGCTTTGTGACCCCATGGACTGTAGCCCACCAGGCTCCTCTGTCCATGGGATTCTCCAGGCAAGAACACTGCAGTGGGTTGCCATGTCCTTCTCCAGGGGATCTTCCTGCTTAGGTATCAAATCTGGGTCTCCTGCATTGCAGGCAGATTCTTTACCACCTGAGCCACTGGCTTATCAAGTAGCCCCACTCTCAGATCCAAACTTCCAGAGAAGGACTTCTCAACAGCCTGCCCCCACAGGACACACAATGCAACCCTAGTGCAAGAGTCCCACTTGCACCTCTGAGCCCTCTGGCCTCAGGGATACCCCTGTCTGGGGTCTTCTAAACACTTGAAGAGTTCGCCTTAGAATTCAGGCTGCGGTGCCCTGAGAAAGGAGGGAAGGGAGACAGAAAGTTTGCTGAAAACTACACTGCAATTCTGAGATGGAAAAACACAGAATGGAAGCATTTCAGTATAGTCTGCCTTCACCCCAACAAAAACCCTTGGGGTTGGATGGCAGTGGGCCTGCTGCCCAGAACACTAGAAAAACAAGTTCTTGTGGAAAATGCCTCCAAACACTTTGGACCACGGCATCAAGTGCCTAGGCAGCATCACGCCCCCTTCGAAGGCCTTGGATACAGCAGTTAAAATAGCAGAAACCGTCTCTCTTTTGTACCTGGCACTTGGAATGTACCCAGCCATAGTGTCACACTTCAGTTACTACAGAAAAACACATTCCGAAGTTGGGGGAAACTATTATTGGCTGGACTAATTGTTTAAAGAACAATTAATAAGAGAACAGCAACAAGCTGGAATCACAGGCTTCGGGGCAATTTTGCAATTAAGAAAATTAGAGGTTGCTGTTTCAGAAAGCAGACTGTCAAGTTGAATGCAGAGATGTATGCATGAGCCGAGCATCCAAGTAAATATCAGGGCAACATTTGGGGAGTCCTGAAGTGGGGAAAGGAGGGGAGGAATATTGATGGAAGTTGTATATATCAGGTGTTTTACACCCAAATTTCACTCACTGTTTAGTTGCTCAGTCATGTCCAACTCTTTGCGGCTCCATGGATGGTAGCCTGCCAGGCTCCTCTGCGCTTGGAATTTTCCAGGCAAGAATACTGGAGTGGGTTGCCATTTCCCCTCTCCAGAGGATCTTCCCAACTCAGGGATCGAACCCATATCTCCCGTGCCTCCCACATTGGCAGGAGGATTCTTGACAACTAGCGCCACCTGGGAAGCCAAATGCTGTCTGTCAATAACCCTTGGTGATCCTTTACTAGTAACTGGTTAGGGAGCTCCAGCTCTGTGCTTGTCCCCACAATGAGGTCTTTCCAACACATCATCTCATGTGATCTTCACTTTTCTGTGAGGGGTTAGTCGGATCCCCAATTTATGGACACAGCCATCGGGGTTACACAAGGTCCAGGACTTTGCCTCCAGATCACATGATAAGTAAGAGGCGGGGTTCCCAGAGGAACTCAAGGCTGTCCCATCCCAGATTCCTTGTCCTTTTCACTCTGAGACCCCGTTCCTTCTCTCTGTTGAGCCTCATCTCTGAACTCTTCTTCCACGCTCGTGAGTCCATTCCAGCCACCAGCAAAGGCAATCTCCACCCTTCAAGCCCCATCTGGGTATTGTCACTTAAGTTCTGCCAGTGAAAGGGAGCCCAGCTCTGCCAACAGTCAAGGCCTCTGACCTCTCCCCTGAGCCTGGCGGTGCACCCAGCCTCCTGCTCAGTCCTGTTCACTTGGCAGGAAAGAAGTAAAACTCCTCCAAGTCAAGGAGAAGATATGGACTGTCCCCGCTCTTTACACCTCTTTTCTAGCACAGAAACTATGACAGGCCGAAGTCAGCAAGAGAGCTGTGCTGTGACCCAGTTAAAGAGAGTGGGTCAGAATCTCGGTCAGGAGTGAAACTGGGTCAGTGCTAGGCTGAGATGAAGTACACCTGCAGATGACTGGAAAGGCCCATGAATAGGCACGAGGAGGAACTAAAACCTCACAGAGGGCAGCATGATAAGTGGGCAGGTGAGTCTAGAGTGTGCAAGATTCACAAATTGGAGGGAGTCGCCAGAATGCCCACCAGGCGATGCTTCAGGTGGAAGAGCTGGTGTCCGGTACTAGAAGCTGTTCCCATAACGTTTGCTCGAGAAATAATGGGAAATAATGGCTGAACAACTGAATCAAAAACCTAAAAGAAGAAAGAAATTGTGCCTTAGGAGATGACAGGTAATGGCAAATTGATATATCTAGGGAACTTCCCTGGCAGTCCAGTGGTTAAGGCGATGCCTTCCAATGAGGGGGAGCAGATTCAATCTCTGGTCGGGGAGCTAAGATGCCACATGCCTCTTGGCCAGAAAAACAAAAACCGTAAAACAGAGGCAACATGGCAACAAATTTGATAAAAACGTTTTAAAAACTGAAAAAATAATTAACATACCTATGCCAATGCAACTAGACTGGGTTAAGAAACTTTTCTGTTTTTAAAGCTACTGTGCTAAGCCACTTCAGTCATGTCAGACTCTGCGACCCCATGGACTGTAGCCCACTAGGCTCCTCTGTCCATGAGATTCTCCAGGTAAGAATACCGGAGTGGGTGGCCATACTCTCCTCCAGGGGATCTTCCCAACCCAGGGATTGAACCTATGTCTCTTATGTCTCCTGTGTTGGCAGGCGGGTTCTTTACCACTGGTGCCACCTGGGAAATCCCTTTAAAGCTACTAGTTAACAAGAATGTCAGGGCTGGGATGTTGTGTTTAAGTCTAGTTCAGGAGATGAGACAACGTCATTTTTGCATCAGTCCCTGTTGATAAGTTCCTTCTTCTTCCTTAATAAGTATGGTTGGCAAATTTATATAAGCCTTGCTCTGATGATTCAGGATCAGGCATTTGTATCATGGATGAAACACTGCCAATTATCACATGGAAATACGCATTAAGGAGGTGTGACAAAGTGTTAAGAATGGAGGACAATCCCAGAAATAAAGACAGTGAGAAAGTATTCTTCCTGGTGGTTTTCCAAAAGTCTATCTACTCAACAAAAGGCAAACTCCAAATAAGTCCCCGGTCACTACAGTTCTACATAATTCTTGCCTTCCCTGAACACTGATTGAAGATTCTGTCTGGCTGATTCTATAAACCTGCAGAAGGACTTGGAAAACACAGTCTGAGTCACCACCTGCTACTTTATATTAGTGGCGAATCAATTTAACCTTGATGTTCACCTAAGGGTGAGCAGAACTAAAATCTTTAAAATTGTAAAACATATTTAAAGCATCCCTGAGGCATTAATAAAATATTTTATCTGAATTTATTCAAGCCCCCAGATCTGTGCTACTCAATATCACAGCACCAGATACCTGAGGTTACTTTAAATAAATTAAATACAAGTACAACCTCATCTCCTTACTGGTTGTACTAGCCACATTTCAGAAGAAGGAAATGGCAACCTACTCCAGTACTCTTGCCTGGACAATCCCATGGATGGAGGAGCCTGGTAGGCTGCAGTCCGTGGGGTCGCTAGGAGTCGGACACGCTTGAGCGACTTCACTTTCACTTTCATGCATTGGAGAAGGAAATGGCAACCCACTCCAATGTTCTTGCCTGGAGAATCCCAGGGACGGGGGAGCCTGGTGGGCTGCCGTCTATGGGGTCGCACAGAGTCGGACACGACTGAAGCGACTTAGCGGCAGCAGCCACAGTTCAAGTGCTCAGTAGATACTTGTGGTCAACAGATATCACATTGGATGATGCATACAGACATTTTCATCATCACACAAAGTTCAAGTGGACAGGAATGCCTTTAGAACTAACTTGTAGTGTTTTTGAAATGCAAGGGGGAGCGAACCAAGGTAAATGACACTACGAGAAAGCAGGCAACTCCCGTACGTGAGAACTTCTGTAACACAACTGGCCTCCCCTCTCATCCAATGAATGAATGCAGGGAAGTTTGAAGAACTCTCTAGATCACATCACACAGCTATTCAAAGTTCAGAAACACACCACTTGCTAGTGTCAGCAAGACATGTTACTGTCTCTGATTGAGGCTAAATTCCGTAACTGGTAAGTGTGCATGTAATTTTTTTTTTCAACAGCCAGGCTGGAAATTTAAGGAAGAAATTATACCAATTCCCTACAATATCTTTCAGAAGATAGAAACAGATGGAATCTTTCCTAATTTGTTCTACGAAGTCCACATTACTCTAAAACCAAAACCAGACAAAGACACTACAAGAAAACTACAGATCAATAATTTTCATGAATATAGAAGCAAAAACCTTCAACAAAATATTAACAAATTAAATTCAACAATACATAAAAAGAATTATACACCACAACCAACTTGGATTTATGCCAGGCATGTAAGGCTAGTTCAATATTAAAAAAAAAATCAATTAATGTAATTCATCCTATCCCCAAGCTAACAAAGAAAAACCATATGAATATAACTTTAGACGTAGAAAAAGCACTTAACAAAATTCAATACACATTCACTACAAAAACTCAGTACACTTAGGAGGAGAACTTTCTCAACTTGATTTAAAAATATCTACGTAAAAGACATATCAGATAAAAGATTAGTATCCAAAATATACAAAAGACTCCTAAAACTCAATAAGAAGAACACAAACAATCAATTTACAAAATGGGCCAAAGATCTTAACGGGTATCTCACCAAAGGAAATGTCAGTTCAGCTCAGTCGCTCAGTTGTGTCCAACTCTTTGTGACCCCATGAACTGCAGCATACTAGCCCTCCCTGTCCCTCACCAACTCCCGGAGTTCACCCAAGCCCATGTCCATCAAGTAGGTAATGCCATCCAATCATCTCATCCTCTGTCGTCTCCTTCTCCTCCTGCCCTCAATCTTTCCCAGCATCAGGGTCTTTTCAAATGAGTCAGTTCTGCACATCAGGTGGCCAAAATATTGGAGTTTCAACATCAGTCCTTCCAATGAACACCCAGGACTGACCTCCTTTAGGATGGACTGGTTGGATGTCCTTGCAGTCCAAGGGACTCTCAAGAGTCTTCTTCAACACCACAGTTCAAAAGCATCAATTCTTCAGCAATCAGCTTTATTTATAGTCCAAATTTCACAACCATACATGACCACTGGAAAAACCATAGCCTTGACTAGACAGACCTTTGTTGGCAAAGTAATGTCTCTGCTTTTTAATATGCTGTCTAGGTTGATCATAACTTTCCTTCCAAGGAGTAAGCGTCTTTTAATTTCATGGCTGCAATCACCATCTGTAGTGATTTTGGAGCCCAAAAAAATAAAGTCAGCCACTGTTTCCACTGTTTCCCCATCTATCTGCCATGAAGAGATGGGACTGGATGCCATGATCTTAGTTTTCTGAATGTTGAGCTTTAAGCCAACTTTTTCACTCTCCTCTTTCACTTTCATCAACAGGATCTTTAGTTCTTCTTCACTTTCTGCCATAAGGGTGGTGTCATCTGCATATCTGAGATTATTGATATTTATCCCAGCAATCTTGATTCCAGCTTGTGCTTCTTCCAGCCCAGCGTTCCTCATGATGTACTCTGCATATAAGTGAAATAAGCAGGGTGACAATATACAACCTTGACATACTCCTTTTCTTATTTGGAACCAGTCTATTGTTCCATGTACAGTTCTAACTGTTGCTTCCTGACCTGCATACAGGCTTCTCGAGAGGCAGGTCAGGTGGTCTGGTATTCCCATCTCTTTCAGAATTTTCCACAGTTTATTGTGATCCACACAGTCAAAGGCTTTGGCATAGTCAATGAAGCAGAAATAGATGTTTTTCTGGAACTCTCTTGCTTTTTCGATGATCCAGCAGATGTTGGCAATTTGATCTCTGGTGCCTCTGCCTTTTCTAAAACCAGCTTGAACATCTGGGAGTTCATGGTTCACATATTGCTGGAGCCTGGCTTGGAGAATTTTGAGCATGACTTTACTAGCATGTGAGATGAGTGCAATTGTGCGGTAGTTTGAGCATTCTTTGGCATTCCCTTTCTTTGGGATTGGAATGAAGACTGACCTTTTCCTGTCCTGTGGCCACTGTTGAGTTTTCCATATTTGCTGGCATATTGAGTGCAGCACTTTCACAGCGTCATCTTTCAGGATTTGAAATAGCTGAACTGGAATTCCATCATACAGATGGTAAATAAGCATATGAAACCACATCATATACAAGTTAAAGCAACTGTAATTTACCACTATACCCCTATTACACCAGAGAACACGGACAGCATCAAATGCTGGTAAGAATGTGCAGAAACAGGCACTCTGATTCACTGCTAGTGGAGATGCAAAATGGTACAGCCAAAAATAACTACAAGCACCTTCCTTGAACAATAGGAGAATAATGAGTATGGCGGATACACTGAAAGGTACTATCGTCATTTTCTTCAGGGTGATGATGTCATTCAAGTTGCACTGACGAATATCTTTTCCTAAGATTTATTGTGTTGTGTTGTCTTGAAATCTGTAGCTTTTCAAAGGATCTAGAAAAATGTGCATATATTCATATGCAGGTAGAACTAACATACTAGTAAGTTAATAACTGCCAAATCTAGGTATGCAAAATGCAAGCACCATGCCTTTCTTCAATTTTTCTGGATGACTGAAAAGGTTCATAACAAAATTTTGTGACATAGCAGCCCAGTGGAATTTACAGAAGCTGACATGTGTCAAAACTCTTCGGGAATTTGTAGTTGAAAGCCCTATTTGCTTTTTTTTTTAACCTAGTATTGGAAGATTTCCATTCTCCTAACAGTTTTATTTACATGTGTCAAGGAGATCAAGTGAAAGAAATAACTTTATTGTACTTTGTGATTCAACAGCTTTCAACTTTGCATGGCTCATCATCCAAGGGCAGAAGAAAGCCTGCACGTTTTCCTAACACGAAATCCTCAACAAAGTTCTCCCAGTCCCAAAGGAATAAATTTCACTGTGATCCTGCTTCAATGACCTCCTTCCTTTCTCCTCTTCCTTCCTCTCTTCCTCTTCCTGTGTGTTGAAATGCACACACCTATTTCAGGTTGCCCGTTAAACACCACACACCTCATTTCTCCTGCATAGATCCCAACTCGCGTTTGATTCAACCAGCTCTCACAAGAAAGCCTCCTCGTCAATGCCAAAACTTAAGATTAAATACATATATGAAAATATTTTAATTGACAATTAGAGTTGCTCCCCTGTGTCAGGACGAGCCAAGGAAAACGAAAAGGAATCAAGTTCCTAGAATTAAGAAACTCCATGATAAATGGAACCTAGCATGATTAGACATAGGAAAGGGAAGACAAGACCATTTGTACAGAACAACTAGTAAGCAGGCACTTCTCTGAACAGACCCAAGTAGCTTATGTGGCAGTGTAAAACCTAGGTGCTAATGGGATACCCTGAGAAGGAAAGGTGCATCCATATGGCACAGAAGATCCTGCTCACCTTAGGGACTGGGTACAGGGAGGCAAGAAGGAAGAAAAGTGTCAAAGAAAGAAGAAAATGCTGAGTTCACCCACTACAAATGAACGATGGGCTCATCCTGATACCAAGAGATGGATACAAAGCCCTCTGCCCTAGAACTTCAAATACCAGAGATTCCTCACTTAATCACGTAACTTCATATGTCTTGAGACAGGGGTCACAGCAGGAAAAAAACAGGGATTAGAATGGGCAGGTGTAATCTCGCCGAATCTTTTTTTTTTTTTGGCCATGCCACAGGGTGCACAGGATCTCAGTTCCCTGAACAGGGATTAAACCCTTTCCGCCACAGAGGAAGCACAGAGCCCTAACTGCTGAACCACCAGGGAAGTTCCCTCTCTGAGTATGCTAATGCTACCTAATATCACTGTGGGAAGAAGGGATGTGAATTTTATCCACTGGTTTTTTAACAGGCTTGGGTGACAGTCTCTAACCTAGAGCTCCAAGCATGCTCTAGAAGTGGCAACATTCACTGGGAAAATATAACAGCTGCAATGCAAACGGCAAAAGCCCTGACATGTATTCACTGACACCTTTAGTTATTAACTTAACCTCTAGGATGTGGTGGGGCATATAGGAGAGGCTATAGTCCCAGATGTCAGCAAAAGCAAACATGTCCCCTTCCACATGGAGCGTGCAGGCTAAAGAAATAACCGTAGAAATAAATAAAACATAAGGACAAGGGCTATGAGTGATATAATATCTGAGCTGAAATCTGAAAGACATACATGGGAAGAGACCAGTATATCTCAGGAAGAGGTCGGTATATCTCCCTACAACAAAATACATGCAGCTTTCATGGGGTGCTTTGTAAATATTCCATCACAAGCAGATAACAAAAACCATATACACACACAAGCATACATATCACAGTCTATATACATTTTATATTATTTCATTCATTAATATTTCAAGTCTCAGTATATCTAGAGGTTAGAGCTTACTAGGCATGTGGGGAAACAGAATCTCTATTTCCAAGGGTCTTCTTGATCATTTCAAGAAGAAATTTTCAAATTTCTAGTATTATTTCATTATATCAACTATTTTTTAAATTGTAATGTGACCAGAAAAATAGCTATTTGATTTTCATTCAAGTTGTAATTACCAAGCACTGTCTTAAACCTGTAGTTTTCTTGTAGGGATGTTTTAAAGTCACTCATGCATTCTTTTAAGGGCAGTTTAATTAAAAGTAAATATGATAATAACCACAAATGTACCTATCTGGGTCCTATAAATGCCAGATTGTCACAATAAATGAATTTGAAAGGACAAGTAAGGACACCACCTCACCCTGCCTTGTTAGGAGGCTCCTTTTCTCTCTGGACACCTGTCATCCTGAAGGTGACCTGTGTATGGGTGAAGCCACAGAAACCAGGCAGAATAGTCACCATTCAGAAGCCCAACTTCTTACTTTTTACTTACAAGAGCCATATAAGTAAAATGCTGAGCATTTTCTCTCTGGAAAGAAAGAGAGCTGAGGTCCAGGGAAGGAGGAAATGGGGTTGTTTAACCTTCAAAGAAGGTCTGTCCTTTCCAGGGAAGGATGTGCACAAACAGAGTGACCCTGAGAACAGGGGTATTCATAGGGAAAGTGCCCACCTTGTTAGGGTTTCATTTTGTTTGCCTAGTGAGGAGGAGAGCTGGCTCTCCCCCCAGAAGTGAGGGAAAATGGTGGCTAACTCCAGGAAGGTGGTGATTTGGAAGATTCTGAATGTCTCAAGTTCCAGTAGGAAGGCAGAGCAGATTAAGAAGGTTTTGCAGAATTCCCTAGGCAATGTTAAGAACCAAGCTTAGTTTTAGAGATGATGGTTTAAACTGGGAGGGCTGGGGGGTGTCTTTCAGCACCCTGGACAGCTCTAGAGCAGCCTGAGAGAGCTGTGCACATTCAAGCCTGGATGCTACCCGGTGTAGGGTTTGTCTCTGCTGACTGCTTTGTTAAAGCAACTATACTAACCCCTGTCACCTGACACCTTCCTTAAAGACAAAGGGGTAGAGCACATTTTATCCAGAGATCATTCGATCCTGTAGTCCCTTGAAGAGCACGCACTCATCAGGAACTCTAGTCAGAAGCACAGCTGTTAATATGAATTATTACATTTTGGAAAAATCAGAATAAACTGAAAGTAATTAAATTCTTCTCTGCTCGAAAAGATTTCACCTTTGGTTCCACATAAGACTGTGATCATGTGATCAGCTTTTCTCATGACTAATTACAGCTTTGTATTAATCATGAGAGACAGAAGCCTCTAGTCAACGAATCTGAAACTAAATGTTAAGAATCAAAAGTACTGACCTTATTTATATCCAACCTGACCTAGCCTATAGCCACATCCTCATTTCCACAGAACAATTTGTAAAAAGTTCTAAACTTTTTTCATGTCATTCTTTGCTCAAAAATCTTTTAAGGATCCATGATGCCCACAGGATAAGGCATGCCAACCTCAGTGTGCCTTACATGACCCTCTAGGATAAAGTCTCCAAAATTCTCCAGACTCTTGTCTGGCTCCTTTCCACCACAGATCCCATATTCCACATGGAAATGAATACCTTGGGGAGTCCTAAACTCTTATAACCATTTTCTAACTGCTAAAAGACAGTCATTCTTGAAATGGAAATAAAAAGATGAAAACATCATTGATCTGGACTTCCCTGGTGGCTCAGAGGTAAAGAATCCACCAGCCAATCCAGGGGACACAGGTTTGAACCCTGGTTTGGGAAGATTCCACAGGCTGTGGAGCCTGAGCTCTAGAGCCCAAGAGCTGCCAGCTACTGAGTCAGAGTCCTTCAACAACTACTGAAACCAGCTCACCCTAAAGGCCATGCTCTGCAACAAGAGAAGCCACTGCAATGAGAAGCCTGCATACCGCAACTAGAGAGTAGCCCCCACTCGCCACAACTACAGAAAGCCCTCATGCAGCAATGAAGACCCAGCATAACCATAAATAAATAACAAATAAATATTTTTAAATGTTAAAAAAGAAAAGTCATTGCTCCAACCAGATTCAGCCTCATATCTTCTAAAACAGTTTCCTAAAGACTCTCGGGGTACTGAAGGCAGCTACTTGGTGCCAACAGGAATGGTGCACTGGTAATTCACAAGCACACAACCAGGAGCTCAGTCATCATCACAGCAATTAAGAAACAATAGTGAAAACAAGCAAGAACAGAATTATTGTTGACCAACTGATAGTATTGTGGGTTGCTCCTTTTTTCCGTATCAAAGTCAAAAAGAGAGAGATTGTGAATATTTCTATTCAACTGTAATTTTATTGTTTTAATTCAGGCTGAGCATTGTGTAAATGTGCATAAAATTATAAACAGAATGAGCTCTCTGAAACACAAGCTAGCCCTGGGGACTGCAACACTGCAAGGAGTGCCTTAGAACAGATTTGCTATGCTCATTACATAAAGATCAGTGTTTCATGTTTTATTTGACTTTATCAACTCATCTTGAGCAAAACTTTAAATAGATTCAGTGATTCTATATGAGGATTGTGAAATCATTTTAAAGAGTCAGACAGACAACAGAAAACAAATATAGCCCTGGTGCCTTGTTTCCAGTGCAGAGAGAGTTGAAAATTGCTTGTGGAATATGCTGTGGATGGCATGGTCAGGGCCATGTGTGGAGGATGGTATAGACAGCTGTATGAAGAGTGCGGACCTCGAAGGCAGACAGACTCCCAAGTAACATTTTCCTCATCGCATTCATTAACTGTGTGATCTTAGGCCAATTACTCCTTTTCTGAGCCTCAATTTCTCTCCTCCAAAATGAGAATAATAAGACTGCTCTCTCACGTGGCTATAAGGGACAAATGAGAAAAGGTCAAGTGGTGAGTGCAGAGACCAGCACCTAACGGAGACTCCAGCACAGCTCTTTCTGCTTCTGCAAGTTTCATGTCTATGTTATTCCTGCTCTAAGCAAAGCAAACCTGTTGACAATCTGGATAAAGCTCTGAAGATGTCATCCTGAGCATCCTTGACTTGACTGAAGTCTCCATTCAGATCATCTGACACCAGACAGTGTCCCCAACCCCTCGATCTTACCATCTTTTATTTTGCTGCTTTTACTTCCCATTAAATTTATTTATTTTTGTATTTTGACTCCCTCCACTGGATCTGAGACTCAGAAGACTGAGCATTTGGTATGGTTTGTTTGCCTTCTTTTCCCATGGTCTCCATCCCAGAGTAAATGACAAGAAACATTTGTCAACAAGAAATGAATAAAATAATTTACATACTCACTTTGGGACCAGACCTGGTACCACTTTGTGCTGTTACCAAACTGTGTAATATTTGCTCTTTTTGCTTCCAGATTAACCAAAATTAAATCCAAAAATATCTTTTGAAAGCTACAGTGTATGTTTCCTAAGGATAACAGGGAGCCAGAAATAACTGGATAATTCAGTTCAGTAGCTGCTCTGTCGAGCTCCAAAGTTCCTGGAAGATGCTATGTTGTTTGTTGTGAGCTTGTCTTTCTCTCCGGACCCCATGTGAAGCTGGTTTCTGTACCATCCATACTTCTTTCTCCTGTCCTCGTCTTTCCTCTTTCTACAGGAAAGAATCCAAAATGCACTAACTGGGGAGTGACATCAAATCTCAAGAATTTAACTACAGTCTTCACGCCAATAACACTTGTATTTCTATCACCAACCGATATCTCTCCAAACATCCACACACTCCGTGGATATCTCATAACAAGACACCAGATTGTAGTTCTGAAAGCTTGTCTTGGTCCTTCACTTTTCTATGTTTCCAAGTAGCATCACTGTTCATCCTGTTACCCAAACTAAAACCCTAGAGTCATCCAAGATCCAACACACTTCCATAACACCCAAAGCCAATCCATCACTAAGATCTGTCGATGTGAATTCTGCAGTAGTTCCAGAATCTGCCTGCTCCATCTCCACAGACCCCATCATTTTTTACCAGGAAAACAAAACACTGAAAATGCAAAATGATGATGAGGATATGAAGCAATATGAACTATCATTTGCTGCTGGTGGGTATGCAAAATGGAACAGTCACTTCAGAAGACTGGCAGTATTTCATGAAACAAAACACACTCTTACCATATGATTCAGTAATCCTGCTTCTCGCTACTTACCCAATGAGTTGAAAACACCCACATGAAAACCTACACACTGATGTTTACAGCTTCATAACTGCCAAAACCATAATCAACCAGGATGCCCTTCAGTAGGTGAACAAATACAGAAATCATGGTTCATCCAGACAATGGAATATTATTCAGCACTAACACAGAACTATCAAGTCATCAAAAGATGTGGAGAAAGCTTAAACGTATATGAACAGGTGAAAGAAACCAATCTGAGAAGGCCACATACTGTGTGATTCTAACTATATGACATTCTGGAAAAAGTCAAAACTAGAGACAGTAAACAGGTCAGTTGCCAGGAGTTAGTGAAAGAGATGGATGAACAGACCGAAAGTGGAGAATCCTTAGGGCAGTGGAACTACTCTGCATGACTGTAAAATGGTATTTTGTCATGTCACAATGAGTTTGATACACGTCATTACAAATATTTCCAAATGCACAGCATCAAGAGTGAGCCCTGATGTAAAATGTGGCCTCACGGGTGTAAGGATGTGTCAATGTAGGTTTACCAGCTGTAACTGATGTGCCACTGCAGTACAGGATGGAGATGGTGGGGGAAGCTGTGGGGGGGGGGGGCAGGGAATACAGGAGAACTCAATTCTCCCATGAACTTAAAACTGCTCTAAAAATAAAGTCCATTAAAAATAAACCAACAAGGCTTCCCTTGTGGCTCAGTGGGAAAGAATTTGCATGCCAATATTGGGGACACAGGGTCAATCCCTGATCTCATGTACTGCAGAGCAACTAAGCCCATGCATCGTAACTATTGAGCCCACACTCTAGAGCCTGGGAGTCATAACTACTGAAGCCTGGGTGCCCAGATCCATGCTCCACAACAAGAGAGGCCACCACAATGAGAAGCCTGAACACTGCAATTAGAGAATAGCCCCCAACTGCCGGACCAGAGAAAGCCTGCACAGCAAAGAGGACCCAGCACAGCCAAAAATAAAATAATAAATAAACAACAAACAACCAGCCTCCCATGTAGTTATGCAGGCCCATCATGGTTCTATCTCATCAATCCACCAGAGTCTAGAAGTCTTTTTTAAACAGAAAATCTGATCAAGGTATCCACTACCAAAAAACCCTTCCAAGGGCTTTTCAACAGCTTACAAATTAAAGGGCTCTGAGCAACAGGTTAGCAAATCTTTCCCTTCCTGTGTTAGGAATCTGACCACTGGATAAGCTTTCTAAGTCTGTTTCCCTGGAAACAGATAATGATGTGAACTATGTCGCTAAACAATATCACTTATTGTAAAATGACTCCTGCTGAGGAGATGGAATCTGGACTGGGAGAAGTATGGGGATCGGATGGGGGTGCCTTGTTTTGGAATTCTCTGAACTTAGAGACTCCTGTGCTGAGCGTGTGTTTTCAGGCATCCTAGAAGCTCTTCTTATGGAGTCTTTAGAAGAGATAAACGGCTCCTGACAGGCAGGAGGCTCTTAAGCCAGGGTGAAACACCCATCATTAATGTGGGCTGTTCCTCTTTCCTCCAAGCTGTCTTGCTTGTGCTTATTTCTTTGTCAACGACCCACATTCTTCCTTCAATCCCTCCCATCATCACATCCTCTGGGAACTCCTACCCAGACCTTGCCCCACTCGGGGTAAAACGCTCCTTCATGTGGCTTCCACATCACCACAGACTTCCTCATTCTGGTTTATCCTCTGGTTTTCTCCCTGTTTCTTACTTGAGCCCTACTTGATGGTCATGGTTGCAAAGTCTGCCACCTGACAGCTGCCAAAGCCATCTCTGTAAACCTAAGCTGATTACATCACTCTTAATGGCAGGTGCTTCTCATTTGTTAAAAAAAAACAAAAAACTTCCTTTTCTCTCTAAATGGAATCTTGGCATTATCTGGCTCAGTCACGTACCACAATAAGCACTCTCCAGACACCCCTTTGGTCAGTAGGGGTCACAAGACCTAGTTCAGACCAAGTAGATGTTAGTGGAAGCCTGTTGGATGGGATTATGGGAAAGCAATTGTTTTCTAACAAACGAGAGAGACCTGGTGACAGGAGTCTTTCACTCTTCACCCTTCCTGCTTCCTATGCATCTGAAATATGGACACCATGCCTGATGGTAGAGAAGAGACCTCACCACCATGAATCTGTAAAAGCAAGTCGTGTGGTAAAGATGGCAGAGCAGGAAATTGGGCAGAACATCAAGCTGTGTCCTTGATGTCTTCCTGCAACCAATGGTAGAAGCCAGACCTGTCATTACATAAAACTCCATTTGGATAACCTACTGTCATTAGGTGTCTATTGTCACAGCTAAACCCAGCTTTTGCTGACACACACTATATATAATTCATTCTCCAACAGGGTAAAATCCCAACCCACTGCCATGACAGTTCTTTCATCTCAGAGCCCACATACCTTATCATTCTCATCTCCTACCACCTCCTCATCACCACATGCTGAGTCCTAATCATTCTAATGGGTCCATTAGCAAGCACCCTAAATCTTTCCACAGGAACTTGTCTTTGCACAGGTTCTTCTGATGTGGAACACTTTCCCACTAGTTGGAGACATACAACTAATCTACCAAGGCTGGGTCACCTCCTCTATAGTCTTCCTTGATAGCTCCTCCCTCTTTTGAATTCCAGAGAGCACCCCATGGCTGATTTTCTTACAGCAATTAGTAAATTACTTTCAAGTTATTAATCATCTGCCTCCTCCCCCATAACTTGAAAGCCAGAGAGCAGTGATCTCACTTTATCAGGCATTCAACACAAGTTTAAGGGTGCCTCTAAATCTACTGCTTCCATCTACTGAAGCTGTGACCTTCAGCTTCTCCAAATTATTAAAACAATGTATAGAGATAAGCCTAGGGTGACCATAGCATTTTGTATTCTAACAAGTGTCCCACCCTTGGGTGTGTGCAGAATAAAATGCTAATGGGTCCCTAGAGGAGAGCACCTTGCAGATTAAAAGCAATAATGTATGAAAAGTGCTTATCCCAATGCCTGCTAAATAAGTTCAATAAACAATAGCTATCAGGATGATAATGATTGTGTCTTTGAATCCTCAGCCCTGGATTTGATCCAGGGTAAGTACCCAGTAATATTTTCTGGATGTAGAAATCAAATGAAATCCAGGTTTATTCTTGGTTCTAAATTATAAAGCATTCTGAAGTCCCAGCCTAAAATAATACAGAAATCATAATGGTATCCCTGGATACCTAATTTTCCCACCAAAATATCCCCTGATATTTCTCCCCTGGAGCTTACCCCATTAGGCAGACTCAGTGCCTGCTTAAGACAGTCTGTTTCTAAGCACAGTGAGACCCTGGGGCAGGAGCTTTCTGAGAAGGTTCTTGGTGGAATCAGTTGTGCTAGCAGGACTGGGCTAATAATAAACAAGGCTGAACAATACAGCTGGTAGTTGGAACTGGATGTCCTTGGGCCTCTGGGAGTTTGGCTCTGGATTTTCCATTCTTGAGAATTTAATCTTCCTGTGCAACTTCCATGGGGGCTCTCCAGACAAGTGAGGGCTGGAAAGAATTGAGTGGCCATTCACAACCAGTGCTCAATTCAGGGTGGCTAGGCTGCATGAGCAGCTCTCAGCCTGGGCTGGTAGCTCAGAGGAAACCTCAGAACTTCAGTAATTCTGATGCATCTTGTTCCAAAACATTTGCACCTGGACAAGCTGGGATCACCCTATTTCTGTGGGTCATTGCACTGGGTCTTACAATAAAATCCTAATTGAATGATTCAATGATATAAGCATTTAAAGTACACCTATGGTATGAAAGCATTTCATGCAAAGATTGGCACAGTAAAGGACAAAAATACTATGGACCTAACAGAAGCAGAAGATATTAAGAAGAGGTGGCAAGAATACACAGAAGAACTGTACAAAAAAGATCTTCATGACCCAGATAACCACAATGGTATGATCACTCACCTAGAGCCAGGCATCCTGGAGTCCAAAGTCAGGTGGGCCTTAGGAAGCATCACTATGAACAAAGCTAGTAGAGGTGATGGAATTCCAGCTGAGCTATTTCAAATCCTAAAAGATGATGCCGTTAAAATGCCACACTCAGTGTGACACAAATTTGGAAAAAAATCTGGATGAAGCACAAGCTGAAATCAAGATTGCCAGGAGAAATATCAATAACCTCAGATATGCAGATGACACCACCCTTATGGCAGAAAGTGAAGAGGAACTGAAAAGCCTCTTGACGAAAGTGAAAGAAGAGAGAGAAAAAGCTGGCTTAAAACTCAACATTCAAAAAACTAAGATCATGATATCCTGTCCCATCACTTCATGGCAAATCGATGGGGAAACAATGGAAACAGTAAGAGACTTTATTTTCTTGGGCTCCAAAATCACTGTAGATGGTGACTGAGCCATGAAATTAAAAGACATTTGCTCCTTGGAAGAAAAGCTATGGCAGACCTAGACAGCATATTAAAAAGCAGAGACATTACTCTGCCAACAAAGGTCCGTCTAGTCAAAGTTATGATTTTTCTAGCAGTCATGTATGGATGTGAGAGTTGGACTGTGAAGAAAGCTGAGCATTGAATAACTGATGCTTTTGAACTGTGGTGCTGGAGAAGACTCTTTTTTTGTTTTTTGTTTTTTTTTTGAATACCAAGAAATGTTTATTGTGTAATTCCAATTGTTATTTGTGGAATTGCGGTTTATAGTCAATCTTCATAGCCATTTCAATGGCCTAGCTTAAACAAAAAAGCAACAATCTAATTGTATATCTATAAATTTCATGATATTTCTTCAAATATCAAGCACTAAAAGTACTGATGATTCATGTTATAATTTTTAAAATGTTTTAAAACTACACAGATTTCGTATATCATTCCTTTTATAAAATAATCAAAATAATTTGATTATCTGGAAGAAAATGACTGAAACAGACTCCTTCCAATGTATCTATAACCTCTGTAAAACTCCAAGCCAAAACAGAACAGGTAATGAAATAAGGATTTCTCAGTCACTGGGAAACTTTAAGATGAGAAACGAACTGGTAGCTTTTGTTTCCTTTGAATTTTGAACTTAAAGGTGGCATTAGGACTTAGCTCTCTGGGATGGCTATTACATGGCTTTCACTTTGATTTGTTTCATCTTCATTTGCTTCTTCTCCAATTTCTTTTGCTCACGCCTCAAAGCAGCTTCCTCCAGCCTGCGCTGCTTCTCAGGATCTTCCTCATTCATGATTCGCTCCTTCTCGGCTCTTTTCTTCTCCTCCTGCCGAGACTGGGCTGCTTCCTATCTCTGCACATGTGTCAGCTTCAAGAAGTTCTCCTCCACTCGAGCTCGGTTCTTGTCTGCTTTTTGTTTGCCTTCTCTGTTGAGTCGGAACTTTTTGGCTTTATCAATAGAATAAATCACCATGTTCATCAGGGGTAGTAAAGCCTCCATATCCTTTGGGTAAGTGTTACCTGAGCCAGGCACATTAAATGTAAACAATAGTGTCCTCTTAGTGTCAGGCAGCTTTAAGGGCTGACTCTCCTCTTGCATAATTTTTGGACCAGAGAACTGGTCTGAAAAATGAATGGATTCAATCTTGTCAGCATAATGTGTAAGAAAGTGAAGCATCTTTGTGTCCATCATTCTGTCTGTGACTTCTCCCATCTCTGACAAGATGGCCAAGGAGTCAGGCAGTCCATACTTCGCTCCTGACTTAGGTTTGTCACTACAAAACTCACTCAGATCCTGCATCTCTTTCTGTAGTCGCACCAAGGCTTTCCGAGTACCAACAGCTAACACGTAGGTATCCATGTCTTCATCATTCATAGTTACTTTTATTTGCACTTGATCACTCACTGGCCTCATCATCCGGGCCAGGACATTCAGTAAGTCCTGCCTCTTGAGGAACCTCAGCTGGATAAGCATCCCCTCACAGCACACCCGGCCAGAACACCACAGGTTGTAAATGTGCTCATTCTCCTGGTTCAGCTTTCCTGTGCTGGTGGCTTCCTTGTTGGTTCCATCATCCCCTACTAAGGTAAAGTTGCTCTCCAAAAGTTCCCTGTGAGTATTAAACCAGGCCTGAGCAAGGTGACTGTTTTTATTCTTACCGATGATATAATTCATGATGTAGGCAAGGAGACCAGTCACCATCAAAATCTCCAGGTAATAACTCTCCCAACTGTTCTGGAGGTGTGCAGGAACATCAACAATTGTTATTGGGTCTTTACTTTTGCTAGAAGTAGTTGGAAGGGCAGGATGAAAGCCAAGAAGGAGACTTTGAAGATGCAGATACCCAGGAGGGAGATACTGAGAGTGAACCATATGATGATGACGAATTTGAAGGTTATGAAGACAAACCAGATACTACTTCTAGCAAAAGTAAAGACCCAATAACAATTGGAGAAGACTCTTGAGAGTCACTTGGACTGCAAGGAAGTCCAACCAGTCCATTCTAAAGGAGATCAGTCCTGGGTGTTCATTGGAAGGACTGATGCTAAAGCTGAAACTCCAATACTTTGGCCACCTCATGCGAAGAGTTGACTCACTGGAAAAGACTCTGATGCTGGGAGGGATTGGGGGCAGGAGGAGAAGGGGATGACAGAGAATGAGATGGCTGGATGGCATCACCAACTCGATGGACATGAGTTTGAGTGAACTCTGGGAGTTGGTGATGGACAGGGAGACCTGGCGTGCTGTGATTCATGGGGTCGCAAAGAGTCAGACACGACTGAGCGACTAAACTGAACTGAACTGAACTGAGAGATTATCACCCACTCCGCTACTCGTGCCTGGAGAATCCCATGGACAGAGGAGCCTGGTAGGCTGCAGTCCATGGGGTCGCTAAGAGTTGGACATGACTGAGCGACTTCACTTTGACTTTTCACTTTCCTGCATTGGAGAAGGAAATGGCAACCCACTCCAGTGTTCTTGCCTGGAGAATCCCAGGGACGGGGGAGCCTGGTGGGCTGCCATCTATGGGGTTGCACAGAGTCGGATTTAGCAGCAGCAGAGATTATCCTACTAAAGTGAAGTCAACAGAGAAAGACAAATAACCTCGGACAGCTCTTATATGTAGAATCTAACAAATGATACAAACTAACTTATTTACAAAACAGAAATAAATTTACAGACGCAGAAAAGAAACTTATGGTTACCAAAGGGGAAAGGGTGGGGGAGAGATAAATTGGGCGTTTGGGATTAACGGATATATACTGCATATAAAGGAGATAAACAAGGACCTACTGTGTAGCACAGGGAACTCTACTGAATGTCTTGTAATCACCCATAAAGAACAGGAATCTGGAAAATAATACATATTTAACTTAAAAACTTTGCTGTGTATCTGAAACTAATACAACGTTGCAAATCATCTACGCTCCGAAAAAAGTTGCTTGTTTTGAAAAAAACGTGAGCCTTAGAGAAGCAAGTGAACTTGCTTCCGTTCACATCATTCTGTGAGCACTCTGCCTGCATTTCTGTTTTATAACTCAGCCTCATGAAAAGGATTAGGAATCAGAGGGCCCTAAGTTGGAATTTGTATTCTAAGTGTGATCATTTGTGCAATTTTTTGGCAAGTTACCCCATCTCTCTAAGCTTCAGAATCTTCATTTGTGAAAACGGTCTAGAAAGAATCCTTTCAGCTCCTAAAACTGTTTTGATGACTCCACGAGAAAATCCACATCAAGTGGCTGGTTCAGGGAAAGTGTTCACATACGTGTTGAAGGTACACACGCATTAGAGTGAGTGAATGAAGGTTCAAGTGCACTGTCTGGAAGAAGAGATGAAACACATTACTACTGCCCGGTGTGTCTGGGTTCTCCTGCTCTCCCACTGCAAAAATATAGGTCCCGAGAGAGAGACCAAGTCTGTCTTCTTCTCAACAAGATTCCAGGATGTAGCATGAGGCCTGGCCCAAAGTACGTGCTCGAGGAAACTTGTTTTACTAATAAAATAGCTCTTCCTTCTCAATTAGTTTGCTCTGTGTCAGGCATTTTTATAAGCTCTATGCCTGAGGTGGGCATATTGTCCAGGCCACCTATGAGGAAACTGGCCTTGCTACCCTTCTATTTGACAGATAAAGCAACAGATTCTGTCCCAAGAAAGAGACAAAGAAGGACTTAAATCAATGTTCGATGTGCAGACAGTAACATTTATTGAGTCTTGCAGTATGCCAGATACCATTCTAAACATTTTACTTTTGTTAATATTTGTTCTTTAATCCTCACAAAAACCTGGAAGCAGCACTGTTTTTATCATTTATTCATTCATTTGGCAGCAGCGTGCAGGATCTTCCATCTTCCTTGCAGCTTGCTGGAGCCTGACTTGCAGCACACAAACTCTTGGTTGCAGCATGTGGGATCTAGTTCCCTGACCAGGGATGGAACCCTGGCCTCCTGCACTGGGGGTGCAGAGTCTTAGCCACTAGACCACCAGGGAAGCCCCAAGAGATACTATTTTTTAATCCCAATTTTATAAATGCATAAATATAATGCCAGCGGGGATGAGTAATCTGCCAATGGGCATGCAGGTCACCAGGAGCACAGCCAGGGTTTGAGCAGAGCCTCACTGTCACACTCAGCAGCCTTGAAGGATTTAATTCTGTGGTCAAGCTACATCCAGCTCCTGTGGGAGGCCAGAGATGATGACGGAGTCAGCCTTCAGAAGAGTACTCATGCTCAGTCACATCTAACTCTTGGACCCCAGGGACTGCAGCCCACCAGGCTCCTCTGTCCATGGGATTCTCCAGGCAAGAATATTGGAGTGGGTTACCATGCCCTTGTCCAGGGGATCTTCCCAATCCAGGGATCAAACCCACATCTCCTGCATTAGCAGGCAGATTCTTTACCACTGAGCCACCTGGGAAGCCCCTCAGAAGGGTGGAGAAAGGTTTTTCAAGAGATGATGACTGAGGTGAATCTGAATCAATGAAGAAGTTGCCCGTGTGTCAGGGTATGATGTGGGGCGTGTGTGCAGATGTTTATGTGCGTGTGCACATGTGTGTCTGTGTGTATTCACTCTCCATCTCTCTGGCAACCACAATCAGGACCCCAAGATTTTCTGCAAAGGAAACCTCAAGCACAGTGCACACTTCATTCCTGCCATGACTCACAGTATATGTCCCTGGTGCCAACCCAGCCTCAATTTTAACTTAAAGTGAGACGTATCTTAAAGCACATACTGATTTAAAGTTTCGATGTATACATTAATATCCCACAAGTTTTGACACGTACATTAATCACTGAATTTTGAATGAAAATTTCCAGGAGGACATGCAATTAAACCACACAAACAAAGAAAGCAAGACAGATCTGCTGTTTCAGTAAGTATATTTTCAGTAAGTATATTTCTTGGATGGAGCTAGTCAACAACGTATGAAGTGAAAAGGCAAACACTTAAAATTCAACCTGCTCACCTACACAGTTAAAGAAGACACAGACTTCTCTAGATTTCTTTCTTCTTCTTTTTTTAAAGGCCCCTAATTTCATAAGTGTCTTTTCAAGTAAACATGCCGTATGCCTTTCATGCATAATCCAGAATCAAAAGATGCTGGAAGCAGACTTGTATTAAAGGTCATCAAATAAATCCTCTTCTCCTCTCCTTCATATTCCAAGTCAAACAGAAGCTCAATTCCATTTCCCAGGTTTAAACAACTGCATGGTTCAAAGCCAAATATTTTGACTGAGTAGAATTTGGCTTTTACTTTTGGTCTTTTGTTTTGCTTTGCTTTTATGATCTATAGCTTAATTTTAAATGCCCTTCACAAGGGACACCTATGGGGTGGCTGAAAAGGAATAAGGCTTGGGATCAGACCAGTTTCAGGGACAATTCAGGCTTCCTCTCTTGCTATCTGTGGGACTCAGCAAGTGACTTCCCCCTCTCTGTGCCTGCGTCTCCTTGGCTTTAAAGACCACTAGTAACACCTCCTGCATGAAGATTAAATAAAACTATCACCAGGGAAATATTTACGACAGTCACCAGCACAGAGAAGGTATTCAGAAACGGCTTCCTGTCCCTCTCATCTGTACTACATAGAACTCAATATCTGCCTGTCACTTTAATTGATGATCATTTTTTTTTGTCTCCAATACATGCATGTTTTTGGAAAGAAGGAGGAAAAGAGAAAGCCAAGGGAATCTCATTCTGATATTCAGAAGCAATTATATTAATATTCATTTTATTCTCCCAAAGGTTTACACCAGTCAGCACGCTAAAAAAAAATCACGCTTGATGAATTCTACCTTGGGCACAAGATTCCAAAGATAATCTTATATTTAAACATTTCCTCTAAGCAAACTGAAAAAGGCCATTTATTCTTCAGTGCATTTTATATTCTGATTTAAAATCAATAAGGTTTCACAAAAACCACCGTTCAGTCATCCACTCTTCCCCTGTAGTAATACCTCTGCCATGAGGATGTGTGCCCAGAAATTAATTTTCAAGATGACTTATACCAAGTACTTTAAATATCAAATACTTTTATATTTAATTTTAGCAATTTTCGATGTAACTCATTTTAGAAATTATACTCCCATGCCTTCTTTCAGCAGAGTTTACAGACTGTAATTTAGTTCTTCCTTGATGACTCACTGTCACACTTTGGAACATAACTTATTGCTTTGTGCTATTATGCCCTGATGCACCCAAAGACCCCTCAAGCCTGAACATCTCCAGGTTCCTTCACTCAGGATCCAAAGGCTCCACCTAAGGGATTTCCCTTCGTCCACCCCATAGAGAGGCTCCATTCAAACAAGAGTCTCATTCAGGTTCTTCAGTTTCTCAGCAGGATGCCAACCTTACCATTCTCTGTGGGTGTGCTTAGTGACCTAGCCCCATCCAACTCTTTGCGACCCCATAGACTGTAGCCCACCAGGTTTCTCTATCCATGGGACTCCCCAGGCAAGAGTGCTGTGGGTTCCCGTATCCTCCTCCAAGGGATCTTCCCAGCCCAGGCACTAAACCTGAGTCTCCTGTGTCTCCTGCATTGCAGATGGATTCTTTACCCACTGAGTCATCGCGGAAGCCCTCACCATCACCTGAGATGGCATTAAAGTTCACAAATGAGCCTTACTTACAATAAACACTCATTAATCACCTATAGCATGTCAAGTACTACAATAGTGTTGAGTTGCTTTATTTTTTCATTCAATTTTCATTAACGTCTTCTTATAGGTTGCCTGTTTTTGTTGTTTCAGACTTAAACTAAGATCAGTACAGGTAATGTAACACAATATCCTCAAGAGAAGCTGAGGTTATGGCAGGGTTATCAGAAGAGTGCTGCTGGAATTATATACCACAGACCCATAAGGAGGGGACTCCTAGAAAAAGAGGGATAATGGATGGACCTAGAGATTATCATGGGTCTTCCCAGGTGGCACCAGTGGTAAAGAACCTGCCTCCCAATGCAGGATACAAAAGAGATGCTGATTTGATTCCCTGGGTCGGGCTTCCCTGGTGTCTCAGACACTAAAGAATCTTCCGGCAATGTGGGAGACCCTGGTTCGATTCCTGGGTTGGGAAGATCCCCTGGAAAAGGGAATGGCAACCCACTCCAGTATTCTAGCCTGGAGAATCCCACGGACAGAGGAGCCTGGTGAGCTATAATCCATGGGGTTGCAGAGTCGGACATGACTGAAATGACTTAGCACGCACAGAGATTATCATACTAAGCAAAGTAAAAGAAACACAAATACTGTATTGTATCACTTATAGGTGGAATCTGAAATATGACACAAATGAACTTCTCTGGTGTGCAGGGGAGGGATGAACTGGGAGTTTGGGATGGAGAGGTATAAACTCTTATATCCTTAAACAACACTGTCTTACTGTACAGCACAGAAAACTATTGATATATTGAACATAGAAGTGTGAAATATAGCAAGCAAGCTAAGAGAGGAAGCTAGGTTCAGTACATTATTGGGTGTGTCTATAACAAGTATGAGACATGAATGAATATATGGCTGAGCGGAATAGAAGAAAAACTATCCAAGCTGAGAAGCTGAAAGCCAAAGCACTATAGGGGCACCAGCTTGACTAGGACGGCATCTAACATAATGGCAGGCGCTGAAGAAAACAAGACCCAGGGGCCAGAATGAGTGGAGACTGGGCAGCAGTGTGTGAGCAGAAGGCCAGTCCATGACTGGTCACTCCAGCAGGCACCAGCGTAGCTGACAGCCCACTGCAACTTTCCCTTAAGAGAACTTCTCTTAAGAGAAGAGCAAGGGGGAGATTCCCCTGGCAGTTCAGTGGTTAAGACCTGCACTTCCATTGCAGGAAGCATGGGTTTGATCCCTGGTTGGGGAACTAAGATCTGGTACGCTGCGTGGCACAGCCAAAAATAAACCTTAAAAAAATGTTTATATTGATGCAAAAAAATCCATGATGAACTAAATTTTTAATGTTTTTAAGAAATATATGAGCAAGAGAAGGTGTGGCTAAATGGGGAAAGGAACCCACAGCAGGGCTCCTTGGGTTCCAAGCATTACAAAGTTTAAGGAGATCCTTTCAGTCGTGTTTTCACAACTGTCTTATGGGAACAGACATTCTAAGAGGATCACAGGGTTGTGCAACTGAGCATTGTGAGCTCCCCAAGAAGCAGCTCTGGGGCGGCTGGTTTGTCTTGAAGGAGGACTTGGAGGGCACGCTAATGGGAAGAAGTGGAAACATCCGTTAGAATGCAGCAGACCTGCTGGGGCTTCACCCTGCTCCCCTCCCCTAGGCTCACATGTGCCCATCACTGCGTTACCGAGTTGGCTGCCAACAACCCATTATTGCTCTGTCCTCCGAAGGACTTTCCTGAGCTGACAGGAGCTGCTTGCCCCAGAAATACTTGGGTAGACAGATCCCCCAGAGTTGGATCCATGAAAGTGGGTTGCTTGCTTCACGATGGAAAGCAGACCCGGCTGAGCTGAGGTGGGGCACCCACACCTGCGCCCGCCTTCTTCCCTGTCTGTTTCTGCTCTCCTCACACCCTCTGAGGTTTCCACTGAGAGCAGCCTCTCAACCAATCACCTGTACAAGATCCATCTTGGGATGTGACAGGTAAATCTGTGTCACAGAACCTGAGACAGGAAGCAGGGGGGAACCACTCCATGGAAGCCACATAACTGTCCAGGGTCACTTGGCTGACAAATGTCAGAACTAGGATAGCCATCCAACCAGGTTTGTCTGGGACTGAGGGTGGTCCCAGGATGCCAGACTCTTAGTTTGCAAACTTGAACAGTCCCAGAAAAAAAAAAAGAGAGAGAGAGAGAAGTTGGTCACTGTTGTCAGACTGGAATTCAGTCTCAGGTCTAGGGAATTCCCTGGAAGTCCAGGGGTTAGGATTCCAGGCTTTCACTGCTTAGAGTCAGGGTTCGATCCCTGGTTGGGGAACTAAAATTCCACAAGCCATGAGGTGGGGTCAAAACAAACCAATCCAAGGCGGTCACTTTCTAAACAGCCCCTGGCTCTAGAAAGTGTCTTTCATTTACACACGTGTCAGCTCATGTATAACCTAGGCACCTACTCACTCAGGCATCAACAGAAAACACACCACCCCATGGTGCCCACAAAGGGATGTCTGTAGGCTTTGAAACCATCCCATCCCTCTCCTAGAACACATATTCTTACTTGGGGTCCATGGAAGGGCTTCGGGGGATCCATAACCCTTCTGATAAGGTTGTTCTTTCTTTCTTTCTTTCTGAGAATGACTGCAGATTTCATCAGATCCTCAAAGTGGTCCTTGACGTAATTAAGGTTAAGAACCATTGTCCAGGAACACATTGCTTTTATTTCCAGATTAAGTTGAACAGTGGGGTGCTATACTTCTGTCTCATACTTGCTGGCCTCAAGCAGAGCTATTTCCCACTTCAATAGCCAAACACCCACCTCTGCATTTACTAGCGCATAGTGGATGGGAATCATCTACCTTCATCCCCAGGTTGTCTTCATTTCAGTACCGGGAGAAATTTTCCCTTTATTTTTTAATTTAAATGGAAACTTGAAACATATTTGTCAGGGTTGGCTGAGGAGACAGGAAGGGGAGGCGGTTCCCTGCAGGGAGCGGGTGCATCAGGGACCAGGAAGTGTTTCAGTGTCCCCACCTCATGATCAGGAGCTTGGAACGGCACTTAAATAGGACTGTGGGTATTTGTTTTAATTGGAAGAGTGTTATTCTATTACTGGAGATTCCTGGTATTAATTCCTGTGTATGCACTTTAATGAATATGGGCTCTCTGCTCACCGAGTGCCAGGAAATCTCTTCTAGGAACTTGGTGCAGCTATAAACATGACAAACTCCCTGCACCACAGAGCTTACCATCTTGCAATGGAGAGAATCAATTTTTTTAAAAAAAGCAAATGCATATTAAAACAAGTTATATACTGATGAGTGATATGGAGGAAAATGAAGCAAGTTCTGAGGGGCTATTTGACTAAGGTGGTCCAGGGAGCCCTCTATAAAAAAAAGACTGGATGAGGGGAAAGAGCCCTGGAAACATGAGGGGTGACTTTCCTAGCCAGCAGTGTGGAGACAGAGTAAGAAGCCCTTAAGGGAAGAGGAAATTCTAGAGTGTGTGTTTTGTATTTTTTTTTTCTTTTTCTGAATGGGTTGAATGGGTGGTGTTATTAACCTTGTGAGTCGAAACAAACACTTTTATTTCCCCACTCTATATGCTTCCTTGGGGTGATCACTGCTGCCCCCATCCTCTCAATTAACATCTATGTGCTGATGATCTTCTAAGTTCAGATTCAAGTCAAGAACTTCTTTCTGAGCTTCATTGATACCTCTAATTGCCTAAAACATGCATAGATTTCCGCAGAGATCTAAAAATCCACTTATCCAAAATAGAAGTCATCATTTCCCCCTCAAAATCTCTTCCTGCCCCTGTGTCCCCAGGCCAGTGAACAACATCAAGGCCAATCCAGGAGTCATCCTTGCTAATTCTGCACTTTCAGATACTGTATGTTGAGTCATCCATACTTCCCAGAGTTCAACTGCCTTAATTTTTCTCAGGTTTGTTCTCCTTTCTTTACCTCTGTGACCTTAACCACGGTCAGGACCATCACTCCCTCCTGCAACAGCCCCCAATCACGTCTCTACACTTCTCGACTCACTCCCCTCCCAGGTCCTCTACCGCAGAGTCCAACATACATATCTATGTCTGTCATTTCCCATTTTAAAATCCTCTCACTGCTGAATACAGCTGGAGGCATCACATGTGCTGGTTTCAAACTACATCACAAAGCCATAGTAATTAAAACAGTATGGTCATGGTACAAAAACAGACACATAGAATGGGCAGAAATAAACTCACACATATATAGTCAACTAATCTTTGACAAGGGTGTCGCAAATACACAACGAGGAAAGGAAAACCTCTTCGATAAATGGTCTTGGGAAAACTGGATACTCACATGCAAATGAATAAAACCAAACCCTTATCTTACACCTTGCACGAAAATCAACTCAAAGTGGAGAACATAAGATTTGAAACCAAAAACCTCCTGGAAGAATATATAGCGGGGAAAGTTATTAATGCAAATCTTAGCAATGACTTTTTGGATACAGCACCAAAAGCACAGGCAACAAAAGTGAAAATCAAATAAGTGAGACCACATCAAACTAAAAAACTCTGCATAGCAAAGGAAACAATAGACAGGATAAAAAGGCAACTAACAAACTAGGAGAAAATTTTGGAAGCTATAAATCTGATAAAGGATTAATATCCAAACTATCTAAGGAACTCAGACAACTCAATAGCAAAAAAAAAAAAATAAGTGTTGGCAAGGATGTGGAGAAAAGGGAACTCTGGCGCACTGTTGGTGGGAAGATAAATCAGCACAACCATTATGGAAAACAGCATGAAAGTTTCTTTAAAAAATTTAAAATAGAACTACCATATGACTCAGCAATCCCATTTCTGGGTATACGTCCAAAAGAATTGAAATCAGGATCTCAACGAGATATCTGCAGTCCCACACTCACTGCAGCGTTCGTCACAACAGCCGAGACACAGAAGCAGCAATGCACATGTGTGGACGAATGAGTGAAGAAAATGAGGATCCAGACAATGGACCATTACTGTGTCTTTGAAATAATCAAGGAAACCCCGTCATTTGTAACCACAGGAAAGGAGGATATAATGCTAAGTAATACAAGCCAGACACAAAAATTCAAAAGTTGTAGAATCTCACTTAAAGGTGAAATCAAAGACAGTCAAACTCACAGAAGCAGCAAGTAGAATGGTGGTTACCAGAAGCTGGGGGAGAGGCACATGGGGACACATTGGTCAGAGGTGTGTGCGTGCTAAATCATCTCAGCTGTGTCCAACTCTTTGTGACCCCATGGACTGCAGACCACCAGGCTCCCCTGTCCATGGGATTCTCCAGGCAAGAGTACTGGAGTGGGTTGCCATTTCCTTTTCCAGGGGATATTCCTAATTTAGGGATTGAACCTGAGTCTCCTGAATTGCAGATGGGTTCTTGACCACTAGGGCCATCTGGGAAGCCCTCGGCCAAAAGAACAAAGTTTTAGTTCTGCAAGATGAGCAAGCTCTGAAGAGCTAATTCAGAGAATGGTGACTACAGGTAACAATATTGTATTGTATACTTGAAATTTGCTAAGATGGGAGATAATAAGTGCTCTCATGCCATCTGATTTTAGTTTTTCAGAGATCTCTCTAGCTGCCCTGTGCAGAGTACAGTGAAGGTGCGCATATGGAGCAGTGATGCCCATTTAGAGGCTCTTGTGTTAGTTCAGGTGACGGATGGAAGCGCTGCGTGCGGTAACGATGTAAAGAAACCTCTGAGTGTCACCCATGATCCCTCCCTCCTCCTGACCTACAGTCATGGTCAAAAGGCCTTACAGTGTTCCTCTGATATTTTTCTGACAAAGGAAGTAGTCTGTTCATTCAACCGACCCCTCTCCATCTCCCCCTCATTAGGGTTCCTGCTCTCACTACCCATCCCCTATCCATCACTTCTCTTCATCTTAATTCCCATTCTTGAATTCAAGACTTTTTTTATTTTTGATGGCACCCAGTGGCATGTGGAATCCCAGTTCCCCAACCAGAGATCAATCCTGTCTTGGAAATAGGAAGTCCTATCCACTGGACCACGAGGGAAGTCCTAAATTCAAAACTCTTATCTGAAAAGCCTGCAGAGAGGCCATCATATTTCTGGCTTGAACCATCTTCTCAACTCCAAACTCTATTCTGAAGCTAGGAAGAGTTGTCTGTCCACTTCTAAACCTCTCCATGTTTCCTAAGACCTTCAGGTTAGAGGACAAGCTCCTTAGTTGGCCTCAAAAGACACTCCAAGACATGCCCCTCTTCCGTCCCCAGCCTCAACAGACACCGCTTTATTTGTTGTGTTCCAGCCCTGCCCATTCATATCACTTCTTCGCTACCTCCAGCCTCCATGGCTCTACACGTTACCTCCTACTGAAGGCCCCTTCCTCCACTTGGAAATTTCTGTAGATTTCTTTTAGGCGCTCTCTCTTCTGTGAGGGCTTCCCAGGTGGCATGAGTGGTAAAGAAACCACCCGTCAATACAGGAGACAAAAGATATGAGGGTTGGATCCCTGTGTTGGGAAGAGTCCCTGAAGGAGGGCATGGCAACCCACTCCAGTATTCTTGCCTGGAGCATCCCATGGACAGAGGAGCCTGGCGGGCTACAGTCCATGGGGTCACAAAGAGTCTGACATGACTGAAGCGCCTTAACACCATGCACTCTTCTGTGAAGACTTTTTTGACAGTCCCTCCCAGGAAACGTATCAAATGTCTCTCCCCTTTGCTTTCCAGAACCCTGCCTTGCTAGTTCACTCTTCTGTTTCCATGCCTGATCCCCAACTACCTGGGGCAGCGCCTGGCCTTGTTCACAGGTGCAATCCCTGCCCTGGTGTGATGAGTGACACGTGGCGGGCTCTGGATTCAAATTTCCTGACCTGGGCACACACAGTGCCTGTCCAACCACATCAGAGGTGGAGGGCCATGAGAAAGAGCCCTGGCCCAGCCGGCCAGTTTCTTTTGTGAGCTAAAACCTCCCTCGGGAATTGCTCCTGAGATCAGTGTGCAGCCATCTAGAAATGATTCATGCTTGAACAGAAATATTTGATGTTGCTGAGTACCCAGAGTCTGGGAAGCTCAGCAAATATTAGGGATATCTGTGAATCCCCTCCAGCTCTTGCAGGTAAGACAGGGCTTCATTCACACAATGTCTTATATTTTTAATGAAAGAGATCTTCCAGGATGGACAGAGCAGCAGACCATCTTACTTAAGGCCAGATAAGAAGCAGGGGTGGGACAAGGAGAGATGGTAGGGTGCACTCAGTACCTGCTTAAATCCCATGATCATGGGACAATTCTAAAGGAGAAGTATGGTGGGAGGAAGCGGGTATACATGCATGTGCTGTGATTAGTCGCTCAGTCATGTCTAAGTCTTTGCGATCCCATGGGCTGTAGCCCCTGTATCCCCATGGACTGTAGACTCTGTCCATGGGGATTCTCCAGGCAAGAATACTGGAGTGGGTTGCCACGCCCTTCTCCAGGGGATCTTCTCAACCCGGGGATTGAACCCAGGTCTTCCGCACTGCAGGCAGGCTCTTTACCAGCTGAGCCACCAGGGAGGCCATGTGCATTAAAATGTAGTATTTGGACAAGTGACAAGCTTTGACCCACAGGACAGCCAGAGGCCACAGAGGCAACCTTGGTGAGAGAAACGTGAATTAACCGATGGAAACACTGGAATCAGAAGGATGGGGCCGCCGAAAGCACCCGGACCGTTTGTAGATGAGGGAACAGGGGCCCACAGAGGCGAGGGGGCCAGCTCAGCAGTCCTGTGAGCAGTTAGGCTCAGAGTCGGGGTGAGCACTCAGCGCACAAATCTAAACCTTGCGCTCACCCCACTGTTTCCTGTATCTTACATGGAAAGAGGGCTCTCAGAAGCCACCACCTTCCTATTAGTAGCTTTTCTCCCCCTGCCTGTCCTCTGCCCCCAATGCCCTCTAAAAGATACATGAAATAGAGGGATAGAGAGAGAATGCAACTGGGGACATTTCTCAAAAAAGCTGGAACTTCTATTATGGGCAATTACATCCGTCATTTGGAAATTACAGATATTGTGAATTATGTGCCAGGCATGTCACTTTTCTTATAACGTATGCCTTGCCAACCCATCGTGAAAGGTAGCTGCCGTTACAGAGACAAGGCAGATGGCTAAGGGGACACACTGAGGCACTGAAGGTCGCAGAGAGCTAATGAGTGTAAGGGTCAGGATTTCCAGCTCACTTTGTCTTACATTGTGTAATTAGACATAGAGATTGTGCTCATTTTCCAGGACCAAAAAAATTAAAAGAAATAAGGTACTGGGATTGTTTTTACCGCACAGCTGCCCATTCATTCCTAGCACTTGGCGTCTCTGTGATATGGGGATCACCATATTTCACAAATGAGATAACAGGGAGCCCGTGTGTCCTTGTCCAGGGTCCTCTTAAACCAGGATTCAAAGCTAGGTCTTCCTGAGCCAGCCTATGTGGGTTTTCATTACACTGGAGCTGAAATCAAGGAAAGACACTGAAGGGAGAGAAGCACATTTTCAGTTTAAAATACTCCATCAGATGTTTCCAGCAAATGTTATAGGAAGGCCACGCAACACCAGATTATCATTATTCTAAAGTACCCACTCAAAAAGACATGAGCAGTTTTAAGACAAAATATGGGTTTTGTTCTCCTTCCCTCTGCTTCAGTAGGTTGACCCTAAATAACGCACAGCAACCCAGCAAGCGTCCTTCAGGCTTACTGCACGGACTGAGGAAGGCAGCTCGGTCGGCCTCTGTGCAGCCTCTTCTGGGGCCAGTGGTCATGCTGCAGGTAAGACTCGTGCACGCCTTCAACAACCATCCGTCACGACAGCGGCTGTGCCAGGTGCAGGGACCACGATTGGGATTGAATAGAACCCAGATCCTGCCCACAGGAAGCATGAAATCTAGAAGAATGACAAATGCAAGCAACAACAAGATGACACAGCACAAGCTGTCACAGAGCAGGTCCAAGCACAGGAGAGAGTCCAGAAAGGCTTCCTGGAGGAAGGGGCATTTGAGTTGTGTCATGAATGGAAAAAGGAAATGAGAAATGGTCCATCTGAGGCAGAGAGACAAGCATGAACAATATCAGGGTTAGAAAAGAGCACAGAATGGTATAAGACAGTCCAGCCATGCCATCAAGCTGTAAACCTTCAAATTAGGCAAACATTTGGTAAACATCTGGCATTACAGAGCACAACTGGATGAAGGTGAACTTTGCCCCCAACGAGCTCACAATGTGTGTCCAAAGAATCCATCTAACCAACACTGAAATGAATCCCCACCATGTGCAAATCACTGTTCACAGGATAAAATGCTCTGTCCAGCCCTGCGGAGAGCAAACCTCAGTGCTCCCAAACTAGATAAGTACTGCATTTGATGCCAAAGCCCTTGACCTTCAACATCTGCAGGCAAGGATGGCATGCTGTGTTTCCTCTGATAAAGCCCTCTTTATATTTCCCTGAGTGTATCTTGGACCAGACTACAGGGTTTCAGCTGTGAGTCACTGACCGATATTTCTACTCCTTGTTCATAGCTGAAGTGCGCTGAAAGATTTGCTGATCTGAGAAATGGAGTTTCTTTAGAAAAAGATGATAATTCCTTTTATTTGCATGAGACATTAGGTTTTGAAAAGTTCTTCCCCATCCACCCTCCCCATCGTCCCAAGAGCCTGGCAAGCCTCAAGAACTGTTAGCATTCCCATTGCACAGATGAGACAAGGAGTCTCAGTGAGGTGGGGAAACTCAAGGTCACACAGCAAGTGTATGAAGAAATCGAGGCTCCCATCCATGCTTCCTGGCTCCCAAATCATGTCCTCTTTTCTCTACACCTCACCATCCGCCTGGAATACAGTAATATCATCCTCATTAAGACGCAAATCCCAAATGAAAGGCTGGTCAAATCACAACCCCACAGGCAACATAACTACAGCATAAATTAAAAGCCCAATTAAAGAACATGGCCTTTTAACTGGGACTTATCACTATCCCCAGAAGCCCGTGTATAAAGAGAGAGCTGGTAAAAGTCGATGGCTGCCCATCTCAGAAATTACCCAGAGACCCACTTACCCACATGCAAAGAGACGTTAGACCCAAATTATCCACCCAACTTCGTCTCCCTCCTCTACAGTCTCTGGAGCCCTGACCCCTGCCAAGCTGGGTTTGGAATCATGCCCAAACCTTTGCCCCTCTCTCTGGTCTGCAGACAAGGTTAACGGTCCACCAGTCTGGGAATAGCACTGGTGCCTTTCAGCTTTGACATATTCCCTAATATCAGGAACGGCAGAACCTGATGGGAAAACAATGCCTCTGTAGTTCAAACAGAGAACTAAAGCTGAATTTTCTAGCTGTTTGAAAGTGAAATAGTTTGCCCATGGCTGGCGTCCTCTTTGGCCAAGGGGACAAAGAGTGTTATTATAATCCCTGAAAGTCTTATTTTGCTGACAATAGTTTTAAGGATAGCTAGACATGAGTTAAGGGGATAAAAAGAGGGAAATTTTTGACCGTTGATTTATAATTTTATATCTATTCCCACTCCACCCCTTATGGCCAAAGGCAATCATGTGATAAACTTCAGGGATGCCCCTGGGTCCAAAGATGGTAACGGTTACCACTCCCCCTTGTCTAAATATCCCTTCCAGTTGTTAGGCTTGAAACTGACTTTACAAAACAAGACCTGGTGAGCCCTCTGCTCCCTTTCCGTGTCAAATGCCACCCACCCTTGCCCCTGACCAAGCCTCGGGGTCAGCCTGGACCACAGAGAATCCCTATCCCTGCCTCAGTTCGCCCCAACATGGTCCTCTCTCCAGCCTGCTCTGGGTCAAAGGCTCCGAGAACCTGCCTGCAGAAGGGTCGGGATGTGCCCTCTCAGCCACCACCTGGGACTTCAGTGGGGACCACCTCATTAACCCAGCGCCTCCCCACCAAGTCACATCAGATTGCCCCTCGTACCCTCTCAAGACGTGCCCAGATGTGCCCTGAGACTAGGAGAAAGAGACTGGGGAAAACAGAAGGAGATAAAGCACATTTCGCCGCGGCGGAATCCCTGTGAAGTAAGAAAGGCATCCAACTAGCAACCACTCTTCCAGAAACGTCACTGCCACAGAGGACAGAGTTTTGCAGCTGCCGAGCCCGGAGCGCCCTCACCTACCTGTCTTCCCACTGCAGGGCTCCCCTCTCTCACCTCCGGGGCCACCAGCTCCTCGGCTCTTTCCGCCTCCTTCAGTCGCCAACACTTGCAGCGGCAGTGGGAGGGCCGCGGAGTCCGGGCACCTGCGAGCCGGGTCTCGGTCCCCGCAGCAAGGCTGCCTGGAGGAGGAGCGCGAGGCTGCTGCCCTCGCCGCCACCGCCGCCGCCGTGGTGCTGATGCGGTTGCTATGGTTATGGAACTCCGCAACTGCCCCCCTCTCGCGCAACAGCTGCCCGGCCGCGGCCTCTTCCGGGGCAGCCCCGGTGAAGCGGGGCCGGGTGGCAAGGCTGCCAACGCTGGCGAAAGGGACCCAGCGCCACCACTGCGAAAAGGAAAAAAAGGACCGAGCGCCCGCGCCCGCGCCCGCGCTCTCTGCTCGCGCCCGCTGGCTCCGCTCACCTCCGCGCCCTCGCTTCTCCCCTTCCCTCTCCGGGACGCGGCCAGACCCCGGCGCCCGGCGCGCAGCGCGCCCTCGCGGCCTGGAGAGCCGTTCCTGCCGCCGCCGGCTGGCCCGGCTCCCCGCAGCCCTGCGCACCGCCCCGAGGCTGCGCGTCGGGCGCGGAGGCGACGCGCCCCCTTTCCCCAGCCTCGGCCCTCGCCGCCGCCAGTCGGCGACGGGAGCCCGCGGGCCGGGCCGGATGCCAGGGAGCCAGACCCCGCCCGCTCGCCCGCAAGCCCGGCGCGTGTAAGGGGGCGCAAGCAGCTGGAGACCCGAAGGCCACCGGCTCGCGCCAGCCGGTCCCGGCCGCGAGCATGCTCAGTCTTCGCCTCGGGAGTTGCCCTCCTGAATTCAAGACTAGGATGCCCCGGGAAACAGCAAGGTTCTCTCCGGACTTCATTCTGCCCTCTCTCCGCCCAGGGAGGTGGGAGACGGATGACAGCGGTTAGAGAGGGTGCCAGCGATGGCAAACTTTGAAGAGGGGCCCAGGGGCCACAGATGAGATGCCTGAGAAAAGGGTTAATGCCCGAAGCAATCAATAGTTCCAATACAGTCAGCAGTGGCTGTCAATAGGTTGCTAACCCATCATTGGCTAGTCACCTACTTCATGCTGGACATTAAAGATTCAGACATGTCTACGATTCGGTCCACGGAAGAGGGGAGAAGATTGAGGAGAGTTAAACCGACTCCCTGCCTACTGAGCATCCTTCACCAGGCATTGCACATGGCTGCTGCTGCTGCTGCTAAGTCGCTTTAGTCGTGTCCGACTCTGTGCGACCCCATAGATGGCAGCCCACTAGGCTCCCCTGTCCCTGGAATTCTCCAGGCAAGAACACTGGAGTGGGTTGCCATTTCCTTTTCCAATGCATGAAAGTGAAAAGGGAAAGTGAAGTCGCTCAGTCGGAGGTCTCTAATTCTTGCCATCCCTGTTTTAGGAAGGACTCCCGGCACCCATGATACAGGTAAGAGCCTCAAAGAAAAAAGCCAAGATTGGGACTGCGGAGACCAGTGCTTCCTCCTTCAGACTGGGCTGCAGTAATTCAGAATCCAGGAAGAGATGTAACCAAACAGTTACAACTAGGGTGATCAGTGCCTAACCCAAAGGAATGCGCCCCGAGACCTATGTTTCCATTCACCCCCGACTCCTTATGTGGTAAAATGGCATTATGGCTTATTGCTGTGAAGCCTTCCGCTTCAGGTCCTGCTCTGCTCATGGTGAGGAGAGGAGAAGCACAGAGATATTGTAGAAACTGAGGCCTCCAGGCAGTCAGGAGTAGGGAGCTGTGAGAACACGACCCATGTGTCAGAACTCAAGGGTCTCCCCATGGACACCAATCACAGATCCGTGGTGGTCAACAAGATATCCGATATCATGCAACTAGAGCACTGTCCTCTAGGTCCTAAGGTTCCTTCGTCCCATGCCCTCCTGTGGACAGAAACTCAGGGCCCTGCTCCAAACTGGTGCATTCTCAGCTCAGCTGAATGAGGTTCTGAACAGCTAGGGGACCACAAGAGGTCTCAAGAGAAGCCCTCCCTGACCACTGCCCAGGGTGGGTCTAGGTGGAACCAACTGAAAAGCAGAAGTAACCCTCCAGTTTTCCCGCCAGCCAGGGAATGGCCCACCATCCATCAAATCACACAAGCCAGAGACCTAGCACCACCGTGGGGGCCTGGGCTCCCTGCCTGCTTCTCTCTACCCATCCCATGCCACTCCACCCACACATACCTCACGAGATGCCACCTTCGGTCTTTTCCACCATGCAAGCAGCAATCAACGTTGTCATTAGCAGGGACCTCACAGGAATTTTATTTTTTAATGTCTTACAGCAGGAGGCAGTGAGTACTAGTGTCTCTAGAGAAATGGGTCTCAGCATTATGGTTTGAGGTGAGCATCTCCAGACAGGACAGGAGGACACTGGCAGATACAGAGCCCAATCCAGCCCCAAGTGAAAGGTAACACCCCAGGTGAAGAGCTGAGAGATACAGCTAAATGTGGGGAGCTCCTGGCTGGGTTTGGTTCTGGAGGGAGGGAGGTAGCCCCCCTCACAGGGCCACTGGGGCTCGAACCCCTTCAGAATGAGCAAGCGATGACTGCTGAGTGGACCTGCATTGTCTCACTTTGTTGTCGAAAGCAGGCTTTCTATGGTGACATCCTGTGGCAAAAAGAAGCAACTGTCTTTTCATGTGCCTGTTGGTCATCTGTATGCCCTCTTTGGATAAGTGTCTATCAGATCTTCTGCTCAGTTTTTAATCTTAGTTTGGTTGTTTTCTGTTGACTTGTGTGATATATATATATATTCTGTATATCAACCCCTTACCGGTCATATCATTTGCAAATATTTGTCCCATTTAGTAAGCTGTCTTCATTTTGACAATAGTTCCTTTGAGAAATACAAATCATAACTACAGTGAGGCTTCCCTTCATAGCTGTTAGAATGGTCATCATCAAAAGGGCTATAAATAACAAACGTTGGAGAAGATGTGGAGAAAAGGGAACCCTGGTACACTGTTTGGAGGAATTTAAACCGGTGCATCCTCTATGGAGAACCATGTGGAGGCTTCTCAAAAAACTAAAAACAGAACTACTGTATGATCCAGCAGTTCCACTCCTGGTTATTTGTTGTTGTTGTTTAGTTGCTAAGTCAGGTCAGACTCTTTTGCGACCCCATGGATTGTAGCTCGCCAGGCTTCTCTGTCCAAGGGATTTTCCAGGCAAGAATGCTGCAGTGAGTTGCTGTTTTCTTCTCCAGGGGATCTTCTCAACCCAGGGATTAAACCCACGTCTTCTGCTCTTCAGGTGAATTCTTCACCATTGAGCCACCTGAGAAGCCCAGGAATAGAACTACCATATGATCCAGCAGTTCCACCCCTGGGTACAAAAATATGAATTTGAAAAGTCACATGGATCCTAGTGTTCATAGCAACATTGTTTACAATAGTCAAGACGTGGAAACAGCGTGTGTCCATCAGCAGATGGATAGATGGGCCTAGTAGGCACCAGACACTATTCTAAACTCATTTCATCTTCACAACAACCCCTAGATAACTCTCTTAGGAAGAAACAGAGGCACAATTGCAAAACTTCACTGAAATCACGCAACTAAAGGGAGCTAAGCCTGGATTCCAGCTCCTGACTGCTGTGTAACACAGCCTATATGCTCTGTTGTGACCATGGCTTACAGTATCTGTCGTCTGTATTTGTAAATTATACAGGAATCCTACCAGCATCATATAATGCAGGGTTCTCAACTTCTGCATTATTGACATTTGAGACCAAGTGATTGTCACCAGGACTGATGCTGAAGCTGAAACTCCAATACTTTGGCCACCTGATGCGAAGAGCTGACTCATTTGAAAAGACCCTGATGCTGGGAAAGATTGAGCGCAGGAGGAGAAGAGGACGACAGAGGATGAGATGGTTGGATGGCATCACTGACTCAATGGACATGAGTTTGCGCAAGCTCCAGGAGTTGGTGATGGACAGGGTGTGCTGCAGTCCATGGGGTCGAGAAGAGTTGGACTTGACTGAGTGACTGAACTGAATTGACCTGATTGTCATGAAGGCTGCCCTGTGCATTATGGGATGTTTAACACCTTCCTTGACTCCTGCCCCTAGATGCCAGTAGCACCCTGCCACCCACTCCACCACCCTCAATTTTGACAAACCTAACAATCTCTAGACATTGACAGATGTCCCTGGGCAGGGAGCAGGGTGAGAAAAATCACCCTCTACTGAGAATCACTGATCCAAAAAATAGGCTTAGGGTAAACTTGGTGACAAAGGATAATGAATGCAAATCCAAGTTCAAATAAAATTACTTATATTTTTTAAAATTAGGCCAAAATTTATTAAGTATGATCAGATCATCCTTGTTTTTCCTTGAAGATTGGAATGACAAAGGCTTTCTTCGGGTCAAGGTGCTTGCTTGATCTTTTCTTCTTGTTCGCTCATATTTCCATTACTAGTACATCTATCTTTAATCTATGTACAAGGATTTCAAAAGGGGGGGGGTTTCAAGTTGTTTAACCAGTTTGAGAGGATCAGTTTAAACTCTTACATGACAAAATTTAATTCCCTGGTGGCTCAGATGGTAAAGAGTCTGCCTGCAATGCAGGCGACCCAGGTTCAGTTCCTGGGTGGGGAAGATCTTCTGGAGAAGGAAATGGCAGTCCACTCCAGTATTACTTCCTGGAGAATTCCATGGACAGAGGAGCCTGAGGGGCTACGGTCCACGGCATCGCAGAGTTGGATACCACTGAGTGACTGTCACTTTCACTTTTCAAGCACTGATGTGCCGCAGCATTTCCCATCACACTGGATGAAGGGAACCACTGTCAAGTTCTATTCGCCATTCGGTGCTTAGAGCCACCCCCCGGGATCATGCAAGGCAGGTGCCCATCGACATGTGGACCGAAGGCATCCTCAATCCATCTTCATATTTAACATTAATGAAACAATCACTTTTAAAGGCAGAGTTCAATGTAAATGGACACTTCAATATATTCGGACTCTAGATTCTAAAATATGGTCGCCTCGCACCTGCCCACTTCCAACCTAGAGACCTGCCGTTTTAAAAAAAAAAAAAATTAATTAGGGATCCATTAGAATCAGAAGGACCCAACGTGAAACCAACTTCAGCCATTTCCCACTTATGTGACTTAGGACTATGCGCCTAGGACATAATCTGCATGAGCACATCCCTCATCTGCAGGTTTAATATACACAGGAAAGGACTCTAACCTCTGGCCAGTTATGGTGGCCGTTCTAATGCATCCTCATTCTTTGCAGCTATGAAGCTGCATTTGTCAGCCCTCCTCATAGCTGATGGGGAACTTCGTGATGGAGTCCGTGCCAAATCGGGTGAGCAGAGGTGATGTGACTTCCTATGGGAGGAAAAAGAGTGGGTGTGAGCTACACACACAGGCTCACACACATACACATATTCACATAATGTTTCTTCTATTGGTACAACTGAAAACAAAAAAATGAATAAGCCCAGACAAGAAAATGGCCAATTCAAAATGGAGACACACCAGAGGTTGCCTCTGGAGCTCCTGACGGTGGTGGCCTGACCTGCATCAGACTATGATGGGGCAAAAATTAGCTTATCTATGTCACCGAGATTTCAGTTAATCTGTTCACAGGTTAGCATTGAACACCTGACATTGGCTACCCTGAGCAGAGAAACACAAACTTCCAAACCACTAGATAATCCCTGGAGTAGGAAATGGCAACTCGTTCCAGTATGCCTGCCAGGATAATCCCATGGACAGAGGAGTCTGGTGGGTACAGTCCATGGGGTCACAAAAGAGTCAGACAATACGGAGCACACACACACAGATAGTCCCTGGTCAGGAAACTAGATCCCACATGTCACATCTGAGAGTTCACATATTGCAGCTAAAGGTCCCACATGCCACAACTGCAACACAGCGCAAGTCAAGTAAATATTTTTTTTTTTTTTTAATACACAAGACCAGCAACAGTTGACATGGCCACACCAGGAGATGAATGTTATTACTGTTCATTTTTTTCCTAGATGAGAAAACTAGGCCCAGCTAGTTGTTGACTGGAAAAAAAGCACTACCTAAAAGTTGAAAATCATTTTACTCAGTGGATTTTTCTGAGGACTTCAGCCTGGAAAACAGCCTCTCAAATCATTTGAGGGACTGCTCCAAAGAGGTAAGAGGGGAGCCGGATATATAGGTGCTATGCAACAGAAAACAGGTAGCCAGAACATCAAAAGGTTAATGTTAATTAAAGAAAACTAAATATCTTGAGGTGATGAATTTAGTGCTCTTCTAGGTGTATGTTGTTTGCATATGGAAAGATGCAGAAGTCTGGACTCACTGGAATCATTGCTTTGATACCTACCTTAGCCACACAGGGCCAGTACCCTGTTCTTTCCCACCTTGAGTCCCTTCAGTTCAGCTCAGTTCAGTTCAGTTGCTCAGTCGTGTCCGACTTTTTGCAACCCCATGGACCACAGCACGCCAGGCCTCCCTGTCCATCACCAACTCCCGGAGTTTACTCACACTCATGTCCATTGAGTCAGTGATGCCATCCAACCATCTCATCCTCTGTTGTCCCCTTCTCCTCCTGCCTTCAGTCTCTCCCAGCATCAGGGTCTTGTCCAGTGAGTCAGCTCTTCACATCAGGTGGCCAAAGGATTGGAGCTTCAGCTTCAAAGAGCCCTATTGGAGGTGGTTGTCGAGGCTGAGGGCTTGTCTCCACCCTAGATTCCCTTGTAGCTCACCGTCAGGGTGACGGCTTGGTGACTGCAGCATCCTTTGTTTGCTGATGAGGCAGGCAGCATTTCTTTCATCCACAGAACTTCCCCAAGTTGGAAAGCGGCAGAATCAGGGTTTGACCCTAACCAACTGGTTCTAGGGTCTACACCCAAGGCTTCTGCTCTGTTGCTTCAAAACCTTGCGAGCTTGCCAGGGTGAAGTCTGAAACTGGTTCCATTACTCGGAAGGTAAGGAGAGACCAAAGAAAGAGGCCACTTCAGATGGGTAGGTGGCAGGTTTAATAGGCAGGGGACTTACCTCGGAAGCTTGTCTTGGGCCTCAAGAGACAAGTATATCTCCACATATGCCAGCCCTGATCACCAAAGTTTATAGAGAGGCTGTCCTGGGGTTAAATCACATTTGACCATCCAGAAGGTCCCAACTGCTGTTTAGTCCTCAAGGCTGCATTCTTGGAAAGTGTTCTCATTGCAGGGAAGGTGGGCGGAGTTTACATTCCAAGGACAGGGGAGGGGTAAGGAGCCTCTGAAATGATCCCAGCTCTGGGGTCAAATGGCGATTATGTCCTCTCCATGACCTCCTCTGACAAACTCTGGGACATCTCAAAAAAGGTTTATGCAATGAATGATGGAATGCCAGACACAGGACTTACTTGCATTTACTTGTCACATTTCAGGGTGTTCATCACTTTACTGCTGAAAGAGGAAGTTGCAACAAATAAATCGTTAGTGTCTTTCAGAATTCAAACTCTTTGAAAGAAAGACGGAACTATTGAGTTGATAGTGTGATGACATTAACTAATAAACACTTGAAAGATGATGCTTTTTAACTGCTGAGTAATACTCTATTGTGTATATGTAGCACAGCTTTCTTATCCATTCATCTGCAGATGGACATCTACATTGCTTCAGGTTCAATGCATGATACAGGATGCTAGGGGCTGGTGCACTGGGATGAACCAGAGGGATGGGATGGGGAGGGAGGTGGGAGGGGGGTTCAAGATGGGGAATACATGAACACCCTGGGCAGATTCATGTCAATGTATGGCAAAACCAATACAATAATGTAAAGTAATTAGCCTCCAATTAAAATAAATTAATTTTTTAAAAAAGAAAGACTATGCTGTGAAAGTGCTGCACTCAATATGCCAGCAAATTTTGAAAACTCAGCTGTGGCCACAGCTGACTGGAAAAGGTAAGTTTTCATTCCAATCCCAAAGAAAGGCAATGCCAAAGAATGCTCAAACTACCGCACAACTGCACTCATCTCACACTCTGGTAAAGTCATGCTTTAAAATTCTCCAAGCCAGGCTTCAGCAATACGTGTACTGTGAACTTCCAGATGTTCAAGCTGGTTTTAGAAAAGGCACAGGAACCAGAGATCAAATTGCCAACATCTGCTGGATCATGGAAAAAGCAAGAGAGTTCCAGAAAGACATCTTTCTGCTTTATTGACTATGCCAAAGCCTTTGACTGTGTGGATCACAATAAACTGTGGAAAATTCTGAAGGAGTTGGGAATACCAGACCACCTGACCTGCCTCTTGAGAAACCTGTATGCAGGTCAGGAAGCAACAGTTAGCACTGGACATGGAACAACAGACTGGTTCCAAATAGGAAAAGGAGTACATCAAGGCTGCATATTGTCACCCTGCTTATTGAACTTCTATGAGAGTACATTGTGAGAAATGCTGGGCTGGAAGAAGCACAAGCTGGAATCAAGATTGTCGGGATAAATATCAATAACCTCAGATATACAGATGACACCACCCTTATGGCAGAAAGTGAAGAACTAGCCTGTTGATGAAAGTGAAAGAGAGAGTGAAAAAGTTGGCTTAAAGCTCAACATTCAGAAAACTAAGATCAAGGCATCTGGGCCCATCACTTCATGGCAAATAGATGGGGAAACAGTGGAAACAGTGGCTGACTTTATTTTGGGGGGCTCCAAAATCACTGCAGATGGTGATTGCAGCCATGAAATTAAAATAACTTTACTCCTTGGAAGGAAAGTTATGACCAATCTAGACAGCATATTAAAAAGCAGAGACATTACTTTGCCAACAAAAGTCTGTCTAGTCAAGGCCATGGTTTTTCCAGTGGTCATGTATGGATGTGAGAGTTGGACTATAAAGAAAGCTGAGCATTGAAGAATTGATGCTTTTGAACTGTGGTGTTGGAGAAGACTCTTGAGAGTCCCTTGGACTGCAAGGATATCCAATCAGTCCATCCTAAAGGAGGTCAGTCCTGAATATTCATTGGAAGGACTGATGGCTGAAGCTGAAACTCCAATACTTTGGTCACCTGATGCGAAGAACTGACTCATTTGAAAAGACCCTGATGCTGGGAAAGACTGAAGGCAGGAGGAGAAGGGGACGACAGGTTGAGATGGTTGGATGGCATCACCGACTCAATGGACGTGAGTTTGAGTAAACTCTGGGAGTTGGTGATGGACAGGGAGGCCTGACGTGCTGCAGTCCATGGGGTCACAAAGAGTCGGACACAACTGAGCCACTGAGCTGAACTGAACTAACTAGTTTATAATGATGCCATTGTTTAACTCAATAGGTAATGGGAGAAGAACGCCACGGGGCTTCCCAGGGACAGCCCTTTCTCCAGTTCCTCTGCCTTAGCTCCTCTGAGAAGTACCTCCATAATACATTTCCATGCATATTTCCTGAGTTTTTCAGATGCTAAAACCACCACCAAAAAGAAGCAATCAACTACTTGATGATCACTAGCTGGCAACTCTCAGACCTTCTGGCGCCTAAGGATTGGTCACCATGGACCAGAAAACTGTGCACAACCTGATCACATATCCTGGGACGCCCCTCCCTCACCTGCAGTAAACCTTTCTCCACTCTGAACTCCAGTATTCTGGTTTGTCTGGCCTCACTGTGCATCTGGCACATGAACTTGCCTTCAGTAGCAAAGGATATTTGTGTTATATACATATGTATATAATTTTAAGTGGGTGAATCATTAAATTAAATGACTACAGTAGTTCTTTGGGGACAAATTCTTCCTTCTCAAAAGGACACAGCATTGGGAGGCGGCCAGGACCTTCTCACTTCTCGTAATCGAAGTGTCTGGGACATCAATATCGTTTCTGTCTGCAGAAGCGCCAGGCCCTGTGCCAAGGCCTTTCCCTCGGTGAGTTATAAAGCGGAGGAATCCGTCGTGAGCCTGTCGCTGAGGCTTGCTTCCTCCTCTGTGAAATAGGAGGTGAACACCCTACCATATAGGATGGTCCTGGGGGCTGAAGGACCCCTGCATAGCTCTGACACCCTGGGGACCCATTCTTCCCTGACTCCTGCCACCTCCAGACCTGCTGCTCACCTTCATTCCGAGATGCCCTTTCAGGGGATGTAAGAGACTCAGTGACCAGGCAATAACCTTCTAAGAAGATCACAGCCAGGGAGCCCCAAACCTGGCTGCTAGTCCTGGAACCTGCTAATAACTAGCTCAGTGATTCTGGGAAAATTACTTTGACCCTCTGAGCCTCAGCTTCCTCATCTTTAGAGTGGACAGGACTTATAAGTGGAACACTAATGTCCCTCCTAATGTTAATGACTGTGGGCTTCCAGACCTGGGCTCCATTCCCTCTGGGTCTCTCATGCTTTGTGTAAAAAGTGCAAGTTTGACACAAAGCTCATCACAATATATTACTTTATTCGGTATCACTGTTTTCTCCTTTAACTGAATGTATTTCCTACTTTCTTAAGGTTTTTTTATTTTGAAATAGATTAACCAGATAAAATGTTTGTACACATATATTATACACATACATAGGGAGTGTACTCATACATGTTCATTAAAAATAATTTTTAAAAAACTGGGTGCAATCAATTCAGTTTAAGGAAAAGACCACTGCCCATACCCCTGAAGTGTTGTGTGTGTCCTTTTGTAATCCTGATGCCATTCTATTGGCTTTTCCCACTGGTTGGTATTATTCTGAATTTTGAGTTATTCAATTCTATGCTTTCTTTATATATTAATATGAAATGCATTGCTTAGCTGAATCTTTGTATTAAGATATAATGAAGATGCATTTCGTTTATATTGAAATATAATGAAGATTCATTGCTTACTTATTTGGATAAAAATAATTAAATTATATGTGTTCTTCTTCTGAGACGTTTTTCCTCAAGTGTTATTGAGAGAGAGAGTCATATTGACTCAAGTTCTCTATTTCTGTAGAATGTTTCATTTAAGAACACAGTGGAACTCATTTAAGGAATTCTACTATTAAGGGACATTTGAGTCATATCCTCTGTGTGTATATGTGTTCACCATTTCCTATAAAAATGCAATGAATATTCATGTACTCCTAAATATCCATGAATATTCAGGTATGCACCTCCTGGTACACCTGTGCCAGTTTTTCTTTCTATTTAGAAGGACAATTGCTGAGTTATAAAGTACATGTGTTCCAATTTTTCTGGGTAGCATCACATTACTTTCCAAACAAGCACTTCATTTCACAGGGGTATCAGCAGGTGACACGAGTTTCCATGGCTGCATATCTTTCCAACACCCGGAAGATCAGACTTTGATCTTGCCTGTGTGATGGATTGGAAATGACGTTTCATTCAGAACAGGTTTTAATTTGCACATTTCTGATGAGTGATGAGGCTCCAATGGCTCTATACGTTTGTTGCCATTCATGTTTCATGTTCCCTGGAAATGTTTGCTATTTGGCTGATTTTTATTATTGGATCGTTTATCTGTGTCTTATGGGTTTGTAAAAATTCTTCATTTATTTACAGAATTCCTTAGGTTTATGTGTCCAGATATTATCTCACCATTTGTGGAAGTTGTTTATCCACATGTCTGGTGTCTTTTGAGGAGTAAAAGTGAAAGGGAAAGTTGCTCAGTCATGTCCAACCCTTCGAGACCCCATGGACTTATACAGTCCATGGAATTCTTCAGGCCTAAATACTGGATTGGGTAGCCACTTCCTTCTCCAGGGGATCTTCCCTACCCAGGGATCGAACCTAGGTCTCCCACATTGCAGGTGGATTCTTTACCAGTTGAGCCACAGGGGAATCCCAAGAATACTGGAGTGAGTAGCCTATCCCTTCTCCAGTGGATCGTCCTGACCCAGGAATCGAACTGGGGTCTCATGCATTACAGGTGGATTCTTTACTAACTGAGCTATCAGGAAAGCCCCCTTTGAGTAGTAAACTGCCTTTTATTTATGTCAATTTAGCTTCTCGCTTCACTGTCTGTTGATGCTATGTATTTTGGACCACTTCTCGATCTTGAGGACATTAAGATCCTCCTCTGTATAATTATTTCTTAAATTGTAAGTTGTTGCTTTTTTAAAAAAAATCTCTTGTCCAGTTCCCTCACACCATTCATTGTCCAGACCACCCTCTGCCCAGTAATCTTCAGCACCAACTCTGGTGCAGACAAGGCTACCATCCATGGACGGGCTTGGCTCCAGGTTCTCTATTTTGCTCCACTGATAGAGTTTTTTTTCCCCTCTTATCAATAATATGCTACAACAATATGCTACTGTTTATCATGCTCTAGTTTTACAGTGAACTTTTCTCTTCAGTAGGCTAATGCCACAGGCTTCTCTGGTAGCTCAGCTGGTAGAAAATCTGCCAGTTTGATTCCTGGGTTGGGAAGATCCCCTGGAGAAGGGGTAGGCTACCCACTCCAGTATGCTTAGGCTTCCCTGGTGGCTCAAACAGTAAAGAATCTGCCTGCAATGCAGGAAACCTGGGTTGGATCCGTGGAAAGATCCCCTGAGGGAGGGCATGGCAATCCACTCCACTACTCTTGCCTGGAGACTCCCATGGACAGAACTTGGCGGGCTCATAGTCCATGGGATCGAAAAGAGTCAGACGTGACTGGACAGAGCACAGGCCAATGCCACACACCTGGTACTTCTTCAACTGTATATCAGCTATTCTTGGTAACACAGACTGTAGGAGTTTGCAAGGAATGGAACTAAAGTTTCTTTATTTAAATGTTAGAGAAGATTTTGTTAAGTTTCATGACATCACCAATTAGGTTTTTCATTGGAATTGTACTGAATCCACAGAGCAATTGTGAGTAACTGACATATTTATGAAAATGACTATACATTTAGGTCAGTCTTCTAGTGCAATAAAATATTATCATTTTCTATTTAAACTGCTTACAAATATCTTTTTAGACTTGGACCTAGGTACCATTGATGTACATGTTACTAATTTAAATGTATCCCTTTAAAAGTCACTTTTCAAACTATCAGTAGCTAGAAATGGCAATTACTACAGCTTTGGTGGAGAGTCTAATCTCTAGCTAATTCTAATAATCTGACTATAGATTCTTTGAGTTTCTTGTGTAGAAGAACATGTGTTATCTGTAAATAATGAGAACTGTAATTTTTACTTCTCATAATTTATATAAATTCTCTTTCATGTCATAGTTCCCTGGTTGACCTCTCCTGCAGAAGATAGACTAGAAGAGCAAAGGGGAGCAATCTTGCCTTGATCTTTATATTAAAGAGAGTGGTTTTTAACAACCCAATATTGTGTACATTGTTCCATTACTTTATCTGTAGATACTCATCAGTTACTACTTTAAATAAGTTCTTGTTACTCGTATATTGTTAAACTTTTACAATAATGAATAGTCATTGAAATGTTATCAAATATTCTTTTCTAAGTCTATTAAGATAAGGTGATTTTTCTCTTCACTTCTGGAATAGAATAGATTACATTAATCTGTTCTATAATGTTGATATGAATTTGCATTCTTGGAATAAACCCTAGTGGCTCACAATGTACCATCTTTTTGTATATATGCTCCTCTTCAGACTGCCAGTGTTTTATTTAGAATTATTTCATTATTTGAATGCAATTTTCCTTTACTTTTTCAAACTTGTATGGTTATAAAATCAAAGTGACTCCATATTCTTAAAATAAGTTGTAAGGTCTCCTCTGTTTTTTTACTTCTTTGAAAAAAAAATGTATGATATATTGGGAAGAATCTCTTTGTTGAATATTTAATTCAACTGTAACATTATTGGGAGTCTTAACATTCTTTGCGCGGTAAGAATTTCAATCATTGATGCAGATGCTGATAGAGAAGCAGAGTTACTAAGGGAGGTCCCAGAGGTGGAGGAGGGATGCTTGTTCAGGACTGTAAATGGAGAGGAAAGAACCATCAAGAGGGAGACTGCAGATAAAGAAGACAGAGGGAAGGAAATAGAAATCCTCGATGAACTAGTTGCTGGGCTTGGATTCTGGGGTCTCGGGCAGGAATGAAGGGAGCTCTTGGGCTGTGGATTAAGGGCCATTGCGTGAAGTTGGTTGAAGCGATGGGTCATGACAGACCAAAAGAGAATGAGAGAACAGGGGCGGGGATGTCTGTGAGGCCAAAATAAAAAGGGAACTTAGTGGAAGAATGGGAGAGGGCGAGGAAGCAGAAAGACAGCTGCTGTGATGAGCAAAGACAGGCCTGAGTTCGTGCTGCTCAAGTTTTCCAGATTTGGGGTTGGGTCACCGATAGGATCAATCCTAGAGACAGGATGGAAGGGAGATGGGCGGGACCTTCTAAGTAAGACAACGGAGCCAGGGCTGAAAGCAAAAGCTGCGGTGGCGGTCTTCCTTTAGGCCACCCTTCCAAAATGGCAACCCACTCCAGTACTCTTGCCTGGAGAATCCCATGGACAGAGGAGCCTGGTGGGCTACAGTCCATGGGGTTGCAAGGAGTTGGACACAACTGAGCGACTTCACTTTTCCATTCACTGCAGTGTTAAGGGGTTTGCAGACATCATGCAGTTGAGGAGAGTCCCAGTGTTATCTCCAATGTACAGATGAAAAGCTGATACTCAAACACACAAAAAGCTGATGCCCTTGGGACATTTCTCAGATGGGATTTAAGTGCAGGTCTTTCTAATCCAGGTTCAATGGCTGCATCAGGAAGATCTCCTGGAGGAGGAAATAACAACCCACTCCAATATTCTTGCCTGAAAAATCCCATGGACAGAGGAGCCTGATCAGCTACAAGTTTATGGGTTGCAAAGAGTCAGACATAACTGAGCAACTGAACAAATGCATGCTTTCTAATCCAAACAACTTTACATTTAACGGACCTCAAACACTATTTAGGAGGCCAAGAATGTGGATAAGTCATTTCCAGGGCACTGAAATCTCACAGTAATAGCAGGACCTTGGGAGGAGACAGAGTTTGAGCCCACAAATGTCGGTGAGAAGTGAAGCCTGGGAAAATCCATGGTCGCAGGTTTCAGGAACCCCAGGTTCTATGCCTTCTCGTCCATCGAAAACGGGGGTTCCTGAGGCTTTGCCGTGTTTATGGGCCCTGTGCAAGGCATGGTGGCCTTCATGGTCTGTGAAGGCAGTCCTGGTTTGCACACTTGTGTGTACTCTGCTGCTATGTTGGTCCAACTCCTCACGACCCCATCCATGGGCTGTAGCCTGCCAGGCTCCTCTGTCCATGAGATTTTTCAGGCAAGAATACTGGAGTGGGCTGCCATTTCCTCCTCCAGGGGAATCTTCCTGACCCTGGGATCAAACTCACGTCTCCTGTGCCTGCTGCATTGGCAGGCACTTTCTTTACCACTGAACCACCTGGGAAACCTTTTGCACAGTTACACAGATAGGCTTTAAGAGTCTCCCCCTTCTTCCCTAATCCTCCTTCCTCCAAAACAAACAACCCTCCTGCTTTGATTCTGGGCGCCACCTACTTCCCAAAATTGGCAAGAGAACTGAGTAAGGCATTTCACACTTAGCGTCTTTTTTGATCCCTGTTGCCACTCTGGGACTTAGATATTATCATCTTCATTTTACTCACAACAAAGCTTAAGCACAGAGATTGAGACTTGGCTTGGTGCAAACACCCCTTGCAATGCAGAGCTTTTTGAAAGAACAAGTCATTTACTGTATGATTTTGTATCCATGTTCTCCTCTCGATTTTGTTCTTGCCAAGAATTCCTGAAGGAAGCAAGTCCTGTGATCCCCACTGGCAGAGGAGGAGGTCTTCTCTCAATCCAAGCCTCATCACCATGTCTGCTACAGCCAGGACAAAGCCCTGCCTCGTCCGTCTTGCTCTCTCTTTTTTTTTTTTTTCTGACTGCACCGTGCAGGATGTGGGATCTTAGCCCCCTGATCAGGGCCAATCTCCACATTACTGTCGGGCTAACCATGGTGAATATCACTAGTTTGGCTCAGGGCTCCCCAAAGACCTTGCTGAATATGTCACCCACTGAAGATCCCTTGTCCTGAATCATCTGGACTTGAAGGAGTGCCTGAGGGGCCACCAGAGTGTCCTGCAGGAGACAGAGCACAGGCCAGAGTGATGAGTTCCAGGGCCCCTTATCCTAGATGCTGATCAGCTGGCCCAGGCCCATGTTGAATTGCCTGTATTAATCCTGAAGGAAATCAACCCTGAGTATTCATTGGAAGGACTGATGCTAAGGCTGAAGCCCCAGTACTTTTGGCCACCTGATGCGAAGAGCTGACTCATTGGAAAAGACCCTGATGCAGGGCAAGATTGAAGGCAGGAGGAGAAGGGGACCAACAGAGGATGAGATGGTTGGATGGCATCACCAACTCGATGCACATGAGTTTGAGCAAACTCCAGGAGATGGTGAAGGACAGGGAAGCCTAGCATGTTGTAGTTCATGGGGTTGCAAAGAGTCACACACGACTGAGCGACTGAACAACAATTTCTAGTTAAGCCACTTACTAGCTGTATGCTCCTGAGTAGGATGTGAACCTCTCTCTACCTCAGGATCTTTGTTTTTCAAACCTCCCAGCAATATTCCTACAAGAGGATTGTTGTCACAAATGATCCTTGAACACAAGCATTCTATAAGTGTTGCTTCTGATATTAAAGATGATGACTGTTATTGTTATTTAAACATATGTGAAAACTGAGGCCCAGAGAATACAAGATAACTTCCAAGTTCTCACACTGAGCCAGAAGCCATAATTCTGTTTTTCTTTCCTTTTTTTTTCTTCTCAACCTCAGCATTTCTCTTCCCTCTGGAGGATGAATTGAGGTAATATCAGTAAGCTGCGGTATTCGTCAGCTAGAGCTGCCACAACAAAGTGCCTCAGACTTGGTGGCTTAAACAGCAGAAATTAATTTTTGCTCCATTCTGGAGGCCAGAAGTCCTAGATCACGGTGTCCATGGGGCTGCCTTGCTACAAGGCCTCTCTCTGCCTTGTGCTGCTGCTGCTAAGTCACTTCAGTCATGTCCGACTCTGTGCGACCCCATAGACGGAAGCCCACCAGGCTCCCCTGTCCCTGGGATTCTCCAGGCAAGAACACTGGAGTGGGTTGCCATTTCCTTCTCCAATGTGTGAAAGTGGAAAGTGAAAAGTGAAAGCGAAGTCGCTCAGTCATGTCCGACCCTTAGCCTGCCAGGCTCCTCCATCCATGGGATTTTCTAGGCAAGAGTACTGGAGTGGCTTGCCATTGCCTTCTCCGTCTCTGCCTTGTAGATGGGCGTTTTCTCCTTGGGTCGTCCCTCTTTGTGTGTTTCCATCCTAATCTCCTCTTCCTACAAGGACTATGGAATTAGAGCTTGTTCGGATTATTTCATTTTAGCTCAGTTTCTTCGTCAATGACCTCGTCTCCAAACACAGTCATGTTCTGAGGTGCTGACGGGGAGTGGACGGGGAGGTTCGGACTTCAACACGTGGACTTTGAAAAGGCACCAAGCAACCGATAATACACGCCGATCACGGATTCTGTCACCGAGAAGATGCTCAGGAAAACAGTCTTATTTTCACGACATGGAAACTACTGTGCCTTATCGTTCGAGTTAGATGAAATTCCCGTATTGAAAAGGTATGATGTCCACAGCCAAAGACCCTCAAACTTAGCCCCTTGTATGTGCCCTGCAGAGGATGTCACATGGTTCCAGAAACTGCTTTGTGCCCACAGGACCCTACTGAGGAAAGAGAACTCATGAACTCTCTCTACCTGGAGTTGCTTTGGCTCAAGCCATGAGCACTGAGTGGATTAAGCTCTACCTCCCCACCCACAGATCTTCCCTGTAGCTCAGTCGGTAAAGAATCTGCCTGCAAGGCAGGAGACCCGGGTTCGATTCCTGGGTCAGGAAGGTCCTCTGGAGAAGGAAATGGCAACCTACTCCAGTATTCTTGCCTGGAGAATCCTATGGACAGAGGAGCCTGGCGGGCTACAGTCCATGGGGTCACAAAGAGTCGGACCAACTGAGTGACTAACACACTCCCCACCCACAGGCGGCTCAGATGGTAAGGAATCTGCCTGCAATGTGGGCGACCCAGGTTCAAGCCCTTGTTCAGGAAGATCCCACGGAGAAGGGAAAGGCTACCAACTTTAGTATTCTTGCCTGGAGACACCCAGGGACAGAGGATCCTGGCAGGTTACAGTCCATGGGGTCACAAAGTGTCAGACACGACTCAACAACTAACACTTTCACTTTCACTTACCCACCCAAAGGACCTTGGTCAGACATCAGTGCAAGCTCACTTCAGCCAAGGATGGACCTGTGAGCACAGACCCTGTCATCTGCAGTGTGGGCTGATACTCCAGCCAATGGTAAATATTATGTAGGAAACTTCTCCTTGGGGACACACAGACAAATAAACCATAATTGAATTTGATCTTATCTATACCCACTGCATATAAAAAGAGACAGAGAGGCAGGGGGGAGCTCTGGAACAAACTGTCTTCTCTTGAGTTTATAATCCACAATCCTTTCCTTAGAGTCAGTCTTTTTGATCCCCTCTGCCGTTTTCTGAGATCTTTCTCCACTCCCTTCTTCCCAAGCCAACCGTGTTCCTTTCCATGAAGTGCCCTTCCTATCTATAATGCAAATGGTGAAAATAGAACTAAAGATGTCTCATTCAATCCTGAGAAAACCTGCTGGGTGTGAGGACCTGGAGTTCCTCTTCAATACCAGAAGCATCTGGGGTCCCCTTTCTAGGACCAGGGACTTTGTAACATGGGGCTCACCTGTGAACAAGAAGATTGTGCAAGCTATGTGTTAAGGTCTTTCCCAGCTCTGATGAACATATGGTCTCTGAATCATCTGGGGTGCATGGACCTCAGGCCCTCCCTTCTTCCCTCACACTCCAGCAGAATCAAAGCCTCAGGAGGCTACTCCCCTCTCTGTCATCACCAGGAGAGGCCGGGAATGATGGTCGAGAGGGACTTGACAGGTTAATTTCAGTGAGTGTGGGTTGGGATGTTCACTTCTGCCTAAAGAATGCAGGAGGAAACACCACATCCATGATACAGGGCTCAGCCCTGTACCAAACAGTGATGCTCTGGCCTCTGCACTGTGGTCGACTCTGAGAACACAGGAGAGCCCAGTCTCTCAAAGGAACCACTGACCCATGGACAGATCATAAATCAAGCACTACAGGAAGCCCACCAGAGTACAGCTCACATGGCTCGGGGAAGAGGTTTCAGAAGCGGGGGCTTTGGTCACTTACTAGCTGTGTAACCATTACCAAGTCCTTCACAGCATGGCGAATCTTGAGAGTTAAGGAAGCACTCTAAAAACCGTGGATTGCTTTACAAATAGTAATTGTATTAGGAAGGTGATTGCCCTGGAACACGATCAAGTTCAAACTACTTAGCAGCCAAGGTGGCTGAAGCTCCAGCTCGTGCTATTCCACTCCTGCAATGTGGTTGATGCTCCAGACACACAGCACACAACTTGACATTTCTCACATCTTCAACATCTGGTCGTGCGTCCCTGCCCTTGCTCTCTTCCTGCTTGCCGTGTGGCAGATATCTGCTGATTTATCAGAATTAAAATCTCACATCACCCCCACCACACACACACAGGGACACATGGACACAAACTAAGCACCGTTAGCCTCTCTCCCGGGTAAACTGTTTGATCTCAAGATAAGTCAGGAAAGACCAAATTCATTAAACAACGCTCAGTCCCCTTCTCACGATGTCCCCAGATTCTGACAACCCAGCGGTTGCAAAAGGGCTCTAGCTGAGGTCTATTCCTGAGTGACCTGCGGATTCTCAACCAGCATGAAGTTCAATGCAGTGACGTCACAGATAACCTTTCTTCTGCAATGTGAGGGTGTTTATCCCTGCACCGTCTGCAGTAACACAAAATGGGGAAAACATCTTAATGGCGAACAACAGTGGGGACTGGCTGGATACAATAAAAGATAATAAGCTATCAATCAATCATTAAACTTAAATGCTTTATTTTATCCTTTATTTTAAAATAAAGGGAAATGTTCTATTCTGTGGAAAAATCCATCTTGTGAGTTTTATGCTGTAATACCAGGCTTCCCTGGTGGCTCAGTCAGTAAAAATCTGCCTACAATAGTGCAGGAGACTGCCTGCAATGCAGGAGACCCAGGTTTGATCCCTGGGTCAGGAAGATCCCCAGAGAAGGAAATGGCAACTCAGTCCGGTACCCTTGCCTGGGAAATCCCACAGACAAAGGAGCCTCGGGCTATAGCCCATGGGTTCGCAATGAGTTGAACATGACTTGGCAACTAAACAACCACCAGCAATAAAAAAAATAATGCCCCAAAAGACTATGAAACCGAAATAGGCTCTGGGAGTTGGAGAGTGTGGGTGACTGTAAGTCTCTCCACTGCGTTTTGCTGCATTTTCTAAATATCCTATAAGAAATCATTCTTTATGTCATTGGGTAAAAAATAAATGTTTTAATTTTTTTTTAATCACTTGGAATCAAACAGACCCAAATTTTGAATTTTAGACTTCTGTGTATTTTTAATAGTCACTCTGATGCTGGGAAAGATTGAAGACAGAAGGAGAAGAAGGCAACAGAGGATGAGATGGTTGGATGCATTGGACATGAACTTGGGCAAACTTCTGGAGATGGTGAGGGACAGGGAGGCCTGGTGTGCTGCAGTCCATGGGGTTGTGAAGAGTTGGAAATGACTAGGCAACTAAACAGCAACAACAATTTTTACCCATTCGTCCAACCTTCCATCCGTCCACCCTAGGGGGAAAAATATAATCTCACTACCTAGTGTCACTCCCTTAGACCCTTGGGATAGAACAAAAGCCATTGGGAAGTTTAGAAATCTGCCCATGCAGAGGAGGGGGCGCTGGGCCGTGGAGTGGTCCTTCCTTCACATCTTGTTGTCTTCCGTGAGATCTGAGTGCATATCACAGCGTAAACCTGGAGTGTGCCCTCTGTGCCAGCAGGTTGTGCAGGAGCAGCCAAGAGCAGACCAGCAGAGTGGGCATGGAGCCAGTGGGCCAGAGGCACACTGAGCGAGGTCCAGGATGGCTTCCAAGTCGGACTCTGTGCTGAGGTTCAGAGAACAGTGGGTGCCTGTGGAAGGTTTGCTGGCTGAGGGTAGCAGAAGCAGGCTTGGTGGCAACAGTGAGAACTAACATGGATCAAGCCCTTCCCAAGTCTCAGACGCCACCTCCCTGCTTCACAGAGCACCCTGATGTTCCTCTCGCTGGCTCAGGGACCTCCGGAAATGGCTCAAACTTTGTCTGCAGTAATAGCATCTGTAAGTGGGGCAGAGGCCTCAGCTTGGCCTGCCTGCCTGGGTTCTTCTAAGGTACAAAAGAATGCACAGCTGCAGAAGCCCATTCAAAGCTTCCACTTCCTATATGTGTGACCTGAGATTTGCACTGGTTGATTCACAGTGTTGTGTTTAACTTTGTAAGTAGGTTTAATGCATGCCCACTTCAGTTTACAGAAATCCAAGCCATTCCGCAAACAGCAGTTTTCCCATAAATGCACCTTTGGAAGCTGTAAAGGCTCCAAATAAGACTTTGATGTCTAAAAGAAAATGCATACCATCCCTTCTGATGTAAAAGTAATTGACTAACTTCCTACATAAAGGATTCTTTTCATTTAAATGGAGAAGAAATCTTAATAATAGATGATTGCTTTATGAATATGAAAATTATATATTCGTTGCATAATCAACCATTTAATTGACACATCATTGCAGCGCCTGTGGAGCATGTGGAACAGATTTGAAACAACGTGACCAATGGTTCCAATGCTGCTTTTACAGAACAAGAGACCTGCTATGCAGCTTAGGGTATAGGAAATAGCAGATTTCAATCTGCCATTGCTTGAGAAGCACCTGCTATATGCAAAGAGAGACTGCTGCTGAGTTTACCATCTTCAGGATGTTATCACCTCCATTGTCAAGCCCAAAAAACAAATTTATTGGAATTAGCAGAGGCAAACTATTATACAGAGTGGATAAACAACAAGGTTGTACTGTTAGTGCAGGGAACTATATTCAATATACCATGATAAGCCATAATGGAAAAGAATATGAAAAAATATATGCATGTATAACTGAGTCATTTTCCTGGACAGCCAAAGTTAAACACAGCACTGTGAATCAACCATATTTCAATAAAATTTTAAAAATAAAAAAATGTTTAAAAATGAGATTACTGCATGGATTATTGCAATTACTATCTAGATTAAAATCTATAGAGAGAAGGACAGTTCATGGTGATAAATTAAAAAATGGTTTTAAGAATCAGCTGTGGACCAGCACTTAGACACATAATTTCTTTTACCTCTTGGCACCAAAGCTAGGGCAAGATGGGTTCGCGTCTCTGAAGACACATTGCAGATTCAAGAAGAGAACCTTCTGCCTTCAAATGTCCACTAACTGCTTTATATCATGCTGCCTCCCCGGTGGGTGACCAAAAAAACAAACAAAAAAAATGCTAACAAGATTCCAAGGAGGAGCAGCTGTAACGAAGCAGGACCCCCGGCTTTCCCAGGACCATCCACCCACTCGTCCTCTGCGGTAGCTCCTCTCTGAAACACCCAGATAATCCTATTCCACGCACCTTTCCTGAGTTGCTCTGCTGCTGCTGCTGCTACTGTTGCATCACTTTAGTCATGTCCGACTCTGTGTGACCCCACAGACAGAAGCCCACCAGGCTCCCCCATCCCTGGGATTCTCCAGGCAAGAACACTGGAGTGGGTTGCCATTTCCTTCTCCAATGTGTGAAAGTGAAAAGCGAAAGTGAAGTTCCTCAGTCGTGTCCGACCCCCAGCGACCCCACGGACTGCAACCTACCAGGCTCCTCCATCCATGGGATTTTCTAGGCAATAGTACTGGAGTGGCTTGCCATTGCCTTCTCCGCCTGAGTTGCTCTACAAATGAAAAAACCTCCCCCTCTCCAACAAAGGGAAGAAGTTAACTACTGGACAATCAGGAGCATGTAGCCCCAGGCCTCCTGGAGCCTAAAGATTGATAATGTGATACCACCTGGTGACCTCACTGTCAGCCAATCAGAGAACAGTGCAAAGGAGGATCACACACCCTGTGAGGCTCCCTCTCAGGTAAGTTCAGTTCAGTAACTCAGTGGTGTCCAACTCTTAGAGATGCCACGGACAGCAGCATGTCAGGCCTTCCTGTCCATCACCAACTCCTGGAGTTTACTCAAACTCGTGTCCATAGTCAGTGATGCCATCCAACCTTCTCATCCTCTGTCATCCCCTTCTCATCCTGCCTTCAATCTTTCCCAGCATCAGGGTCAAATGAGTCAGTTCTTAGCATCAGGTGGCCAAAGTACTGGAGTTTCAGCTTCAGCCTCCACCTTCCTGAATATTGAGGACTGATTTCCTTTAGGATTGACTGGTTGGATCTCCTTGCAGTCCAAGGGACTCTCAAGAGTCTTCTCCAACACCACAGTTCAAAAGCATCAATTCTTCAGCGCTCAGTTTTCTTTATAGTCTAACTCTCACATCCATACATGACTACTGGAAAAACAATAGCTTTGACTAGATGGACTTTTGTTGGCAAAGAATTGTCTCTGCTTTTTAATATGCTGTCTAGGTTGGTCATATTTTTTCTTCCACGAGCAACTGTCTTTTAATTTCATGGCTGCAGTTACCATCTGTGGTGATTTTGGAGCCCCCAAAATAAAGTCTGCCCCTGTTTCCACTGTTTCCCCATCTATTTGCCATGAAGTGATGGGACCAACCCCCTCACCTGTCTTTTAAAAATACTTTGTCCAAACCCTTTGGGGAGCTCCAGAAGCAGTTTCTTTTTTGGGGGGAGGTCATGAGCCACCACTCTCCTTGCACGGCTTGCAATATACATTTCTCTGCTCCAAACTTCAGCGTTTCAGTTTGTTGGGCCTCACTGTGCATCGGGCACACAAACCTGTGCTAACACAACCTCAAAGCACCAGGGTGTTGATAACAGCTCCCAGAACAGGAGGCATTTTCAGGGGAATGAAAAAAGGATAGAGCTATGGCATGGGGCAGAGGGTAGTCCCTGTGGAGGCAACGAGCATGAGGATAGATCCCTGCAGGAGTTACTGCATCTAGAGATACTTCAGAGGTGGAGGGACAAGAGCTTACATAGAGAAAAAGCTGGCATAAAACTCAACATTCAAAAAACAAAGATCACGGCATCCGGTCCCATCACTTCATGGGAAATAGATGGGGAAACAGTGGAAACCATGAGAAACTTTATTTTGGGGGCTCCAAAATCACTGCAGATGGTGACTGCAGCCATGAAATTAAAAGACACTTGCTTCTTCGAAGAAAAGTTATGACCAACCTAGACAGCATATTTAAAAGCAGAGACATTTCTTTGCCAACAAAGGTCTGTCTAGTCAAGGCTATGGTTTTTCCAGTAGTCATGTATGGATAGGAGAGATGGACCATAAAGAAAGCTGAGCACTGAGGAATTGATGCTTTTGTACTGTGATGCTGGAGAAGACTCTTGAGAGTCTCTTGGACTGCAAGGAGATCAGACCAGTCAATCCTAAAGGAAATCAGTCCTGAATATTCATTGGAAGGACAGATGCTGAAGTTGAAACTCCAATACTTTGGCCAACTGATGCGAAGAACTGACTCCTTGGAAAAGACCCTGATGCTGGGAAAGATTGAAAGCAGGAGGAGAAGGGGACAACAGAGGATGACATGGTTGGATGGCATCCTTGACTCAACGGATATGAGTTTGAGCAAGCTCCGGGAGTTGGTGATGGACAGGGAAGCCTGGCGTGCTGCAGTCCATGGGGTCACAGAGCAACTAAACTGAACTAAAGAGAGCCTTGGACCACAAGCACACTTGGGGCAGGGAGCTCTGAAGGGCCGAGGAGAAGGATGTGGAGGAAGGCAGTTGAAGGAAAGGAGTACATTAAAGGGACTCCAAAGAAATCCCGGGATCCAGCCTTCTCATCGGAGTAAAGATGCCAGGCACAGCAAATAAAAATAAGGATGTGCAGTTAAATTTGAATTTCAGGCCAACAGCAAATAATTTTTGAGTAGAAGTTTGTCTCAAGGATTGCATGGGAAACACTTCTACTAAAAAGGTGTCTGAAATTTACACATAACTGGGTACCCTGCCTTTTATTGGTTTGTCCCACCCAGAGGGACACACACTCTTAAGTGATCCAGCCAATGTCCCTACAGAACAGGCGCGTGGCCCTGCAGAACTAAGGCCCTGGCCATCTGCAGTGTTTGGCGTGCAGCAGGGATGGCGCGGGGCGGCAGAGGGAGGGGGAAATGCTGTACAGATTCCAAAATAGAGCACATTGCAGCCAGTTAGCACAATCACTAAGTGCCCTTTCCAGAATCAGAGTGTCTTCCATGGCATGTGTGTGTGCGCTCAGTCATGTCCAATTCTTTGCAGCTCCATGGACGGTAGCCCGCCTGGCTCTTCCATCCATGGGATTTTCCAGGCGAGAATACTGGAATAGGTTGTCATTTTCTACTCCAGGGACCTTCCCAGCTGAGGGATGGAACCTCCATCTCTTGCGTCTCCTTCATTAGCAGGTGGATTCTTTTCCACTAGCACCTGCTGGGAAGCCCGTCTGACATGGCCTCATGAGGCATACCATCAAGAGGGCAGGTATGGACGAAGGCAGGAGTCAAGAAAGGGACAAAATCACTGTGTAATCACTTGAGTAGTTTTCAAAGAAGGCAACAAACACCAAGACCCTGGAAAGGAGAAATCAATTTCCTTTTATCCCCTGTGTTGCAGTCGCTTCTTCCCATTCAATGAATATCAATAGGTATCAACTCTAGGCTGTGCTGGGTGTTGTGAGCTGCAGTTGCAAGATGAATAAACTAGAGCCCAGCTGTACCCTGGGTTTCAGATGCTGGTTTTGCCATTTACACACTTCCATTGATCCTCAGTTTCCTCATCTGAGAAATGGGTGTAACCATTTGTTGTAAGGATTTCTTTAAATGATGTCAGGAAAAAAATAGTGCTTAAAAAAAGCTGACTTCCCCTCTGGCTTTTCCTAATCATGGAGAAACACAGATGGCTTCATAATCTCAAAGTACTGAGCAAGCGACACTGTGTTTCCAGAGCCAATCATGGACAAACTGAATTCTGGTTTGCTTCTGATTGCTGCTACTTGACCACATTCACCGGAGTAAACTTTCCCACATGCTGGGCAAAAGGATCCCTAGCAAATTCAGCTTGAGATAAATTGCCTGCAATAGATAACCAAACCAGTTAGTGTTCTACAGGGTAATAAAACCACAACCCTAGATATTGTATTTTCTACCAGGCAGAAAGAATTTGCATCATCATTAGATAAAGCTGAGAAGTGAATAGGGAATATCACACAGAAATGTCAAGTTTTAAAATGAAACAGAGGTAAATTCCCCTAGATAATTAAATAATCCTTGAATGTCCTTGATAAACAAAGCCCTATTCAACATGATGAAGGTTGCCTGCACTCTCTTGGCCTTATTTGTAAGTTTGAGGCATGTTTTTCTAATCAAACATAATGTTACAACAGAGACGTCAAAACCAATAAATGATAAAGGTAATGATAGAGGGAATTATTCAACATAGAAAAAAAAGATTTTGTAGTTTCGTGTCAGCAACTTTTGTAGACTTTTTCTAAAACTAGAAATAACACTTTCATATATTCAATGTCCTTTGTTGTTGTTTAGTTGCTATGTCGTGTCAGACTCTTTGCGTCCCCATGGACTGTGGCCCACCAGGCTCCTCTTTCCATGGAATTTCGCAGGCAAGAATACTGGACTGGGGTGCCATTTCCTTCTCCAGGGAACCCTTCTGACCGAGGGATCCAACCCACGTCTCCTGCATTGGCAAGTGGATTCTTTACTACTGAGCCTCCTAGGAAACCTATTCAGTGTCCTACTGGCCAATAAAGTCCTAAGCTCTGTGGTTATTTTCCTTTCTAGGAAGAAATAATTTACATTTCTTCTGACAAAAACCTACAAACTGACATTCAATGTCAGAGTCCGGACCTTCATCCGTAGTGAATAGTAAGTCAAAGAAAACATCCTTGGGGTGACTGACAGGTGACTTTCTAGTCTGATTTTCAAAAGACGTGCCATCAGTCTTTGCTCATTTCTAAGTCATGGAAAGTTGTTTTCTTAATACTACTCTGGTTGGGATGAGCTTGAATTAATATGCTGACACTTCCTTTGAAACCTATCCAGAAGGTTGTAACCACTAGTGTTATAGCCATGCGTTCTGGGAAACCAACTCACCCAGAAAGGCAATGCAGATAGTGGAGTGCAATTTATTACACTGGCGGGCCCAAGGCAGAGTCTCCTTTTAGTCAAGGACCCTGGCCAACTTCTGTGAAAACCTTATGTACCTCAAGTGTACTGCTCAAGCCCACTTCCCCAAATTCCTTAAACCTAACCTGGAAAGTGTTAAAGGGAGATCCAACCAGGTTACAGCCATGATTCACAATCAGAAGGGTCAGCTGGTTATACACTGTAGCCTACACCAATGGGGCCATAAAGATTACAAAGGTGACTGACTACATAGGGGATTATCAGATTCTTTTTGGCGATGGGAAATCTTGGGATGGAATCTGGTGTGTATCAGTCGGGAGGGCAGTTTGGCTGCAGGTATTTTATCCCCATGGCTACCAGGCACATGGTCCAAAGCTCGCTGAAAGTGCGAGATGGAGTTTCCTTCTTTGTCAAGATGGAGTCAGCTCGGCCTGTCCTCTCCTCCCTCACTAGCTTTAAAGGTACATGATGTTGCCATGCGTTCTCTCAATTTTCTAAGAAACTACAAGGAAATTTAGAATACACGGCTCGGAAACTCACCCCTCCCCCACCCCACCATTACTTCTAATCAGGTTCCCATCTGTTACTCCCTCTTTGTCCATTTACAAAGAATGTTTTTCAATTAAGCAGCTTCACTCTGTGAATGAAAAGAGAAGCCCTTAGTTTGGCTGCAATTACATTACTTCCCAGCTTTTCTATTTCTCTGAAGAATGATGGGTCCAATCTCTGCTGGGTTGTTTGTTGCCCAATCTTCCTGTGAGAGTGACAGTGAGCCAAGGCTGTGTTTAGACACAATGAAGAAAGTGGAAGATTGACACAGTTTCCCCAACCGTTTGAGTTAAAAGGGAAGCAATAATTGAGGGGAGAGTAAGCCGTGTTTCAGCAGACTCAACACAAATGGGTTAGCCTTCTTGGTCAAGCGCATCCTCCTGACAACTGATTTTTTTATGGATTCTCTCTAGTGGGTTTCGTAGTCAGATTTTATTGTACATGACATGTGAGTCAGTTTGATACCTATTCGTTCACAGATAGATTCTGGTGAAATCTCTGCCGTGTTGTTTCTGGAGCAAAAGAGAATGTGACTTCATCTGGGCAGATCCAGCTCTAATTCCAGCTTCACTCTTTATGAAGGATGGATGGCACAAGGGCAGGTGTCTGTCCCTCCTCTTCCTGCTCCATCCACTAGAGAGACCAGTGCTGACATCCCAGGTTAGTATGAGGAGCCTCTAAGGCATAGTGTGCAACTGCCAGCAGGTCCCCAGGAAATTCACCCCCATCCCCTGTCTCTTCCTTCTCTCCAGCAGGTCCCCAAGAAATGAATCCATCCCCCTCCCCTGTCTCTTCCTTCCCTAGGAGGCTGGGTTGCCAGAGGATTACATCACAGAGGTGTTAACTTGAAAAAAATGCACAATGTGAAAGTTGAGAGTTAAGTTTTATTTGGGACAAAACGAGGACTTTAGCCCAGGAGACAGCATCTCAGATAGCTCTGAGAAATTGTTCCAAAGAGATAGTGGGGAAGGTCAGTATATATGTGATTTTGGTGAAGGAGGACAGAGTACATGCAATCAAATACATATTTTTTTTGCAGAAGGTTTCTGTTGGTCTCAAGGAGCAGGTGTCATCATGAAAAATTTTAGTGCTTTTCAAGACCTGAGGAGGTATAAGAATTGGGCTCATAAAATCGGCCCATCTATCTGGAGACCTGTTCCACCAGTCTTCCTAGAGCACAGAGCACCTCATTTCTGCTCTCTGCCCTGAGCTCCTTTCAGGGGCTGTTGGAGGTCGGCAACTTCAGCAAGCACATGATTAATCCCTGTAGAGGAAGATGGCAAGTGCCAATTTGTAGTTGACAGAGGATGGAATACGGGAGCAGAGCTTGTTGAGAAGTGTCCTTCAAACTCTCCTGGTGCTAAGAAACGCTTTAAGTGCTTGTCACATACGTGAACAAGCCCCACCCTAGACCCACTGAATCAGATCCTCCAAAGGAGAGGCTGGAGCAGTGGTGATGCTTGGTCTATAGAAGACTTCATGGAAGAGAGATTCTTCGGCCTCTGAATTAAAGAGCTCTGAATTTATCTCAGAGCTGTAGGTAACCCAGGCAACTGACATTTCAAACAAACTTATTTGTTTCCACTGCAGGACTTCCTTTAGACAAATCTAAATTGGAAGTAGAATATGGGAAACATGAAGCGGAGGGCTCTGGTTTGAGTCAGAGACTGAATAAGAGCTTTCGGTGGAACATATTTGCTGTGGTGGATGGAATAATGCCCCTCATACAGATGTTGTTGTTCAGTCACTCAGCTGTGTCTGACTCTTCAACCCATGGACTGTAGCACACCAGGCTCCCCTGTCCTTCACTACCTCCTGGAGTTTGCTCAAATTCATGTCCATTGAATGGATGATCCTATCTAACCATCTCATCCTCTGCCACCCTCTTTTCCTTTTGCCTTCAATCTTTTGCAGCATCAGGGTCTTTTCCAATATGTCAGCTCTTCCTAACAGGTACCCAAAGTATTGGAGCTTCAGCTTCAGCATCAATCCTTCCAATGAATATTCAGGGTTGATTTCCTTTGGGATTGACTGGTTTGATCTTCTTGCTGTCCAAGGGACTCTCATACAGATGCCCATACCCTAAAACCCAGAATCTGTGACGAGGTTATGACCGTTTTGTGACCCCCATGGACTGTGGCCTGCCAGGCTCCTCCCTCCATGGGACTTTTCAAGCAAGAAAACTGGAGTGGGTTGCCATTGCTTCCTCCAGAGGATCTTGTGGACCCATAGATAAAACACACATCAGCTATGTCTCCTGCATTACAGGCAGATTCTTTACCGTCCATCGAGGAAGCCTGAATAGGTTACCATAGATGGCAAAAGGGACTTTGCAAACAGGATTAAACTAAGGATAGGGAAAGAAAGAAACGAAAGTGAAGTCACTCAGTCGTGTCCGACTCTTTGCGACCCCATGGACTGCAGCCCACCAGGCTCCTCTGTCCATGGGATTTTCCAGGCAAGAATACTGGAGTGGGTTGCCATTTCCTTCTCCAGGGGATCGTCCCAACCTAGGGGTTGAACCCAGGTCTCCCATATTGTAGGCAGACACTTTACAGTCTGAGCCACCAGGTAAGCCCAACAAGGATAGGGAGATCACTTCAAATATTTGCCTGGGTCCCATGCAGCATGAGGGTCCCTAAAAGAAGGTAGCAGGATGATCAAGCCTGAGAAGATGTTGTGATGGAGGCCGAGGTCAGACTGATGTGTTATCATGAGCTAAAAAAACACAGCTGAGCTTTATTCCGTGGAAAGGCAAGGAAATAGATTCTTCCCTGGAGCCTCTGAGAGGAACACAGCCCTGCTGACCCATTTTGGATGCTGGCTTCTGTGGCCCCAGGCTTCAGAATCCTCTTACTACAACTGCCCTCGTCACAGCTAACTGAGGAATGGGTGCCTCGACCAGAAGACGTCTTCCACCGTCAAATGCTGTCCTCCTCCTCTCCACACACACTCACACAAGCTGGGAGTGGGGACGTAGACAAAGAGAACTGTGGACCCAAACATCAGATCTGGAAGCGCTCTTGTTCAAGCGCAATATTCAGCCCACATTTGGTTGACGATGAGTGAGCATCTGTTATGTACCAGACACCGAGCTGGCCCAACCCTGCACTGCACTTACGGGCTGTGGTGTGAGACTTGGGAATTTTACTCTTAGTATCAGAGGAAGTCCTTGGAAGATTTTGAGCAGGTGAGTGACATGGTCTGGTTTATTTTTTAATGAAGGACACGGTGGGGGAACTTCTCCGGTGGTCTAGTAGTGACAGATCCACCTGTCAATGCAGGGGACACGGGTACAATCCCTCATCTGGGAGGGTTCCACATGCCAGGGGGCAACTAAACCCAAGAGCTGCAACCAGTGAGCCTGTGCCCTGGAGTCTGTGCTTTGCAACAAGAGGAGCCGCCGCAATGAGAAGCCCGTGCACCACAGGAAGAGTAGCCCGTGCTCACCGCCAACTAGAGAAAGCCGGAAAGAAGGCCCTGCGCAGCCAGCGGGTAAATACAGAATGAAATTTTAGGGAGCGTGGGTGTGAAGCGCAAGTCCGAGAGGATGAAGAGACTACCTCCTTGGGCAGCACAGGGAAGTTAGAGCCAAACCCAGGTCAGAGGGCAAACTGATTTCAGAGCAGAAACAGAAAAAGTAAGTAAATAAAATGAGAAAACTGAAAAGGGAAGAAATAAAATTAAATACCCAAATGAGTGAATAAAAGAAATACAGACGAGCCCAGGAGGGGTAGAGGTGAAGTGAAACCGTGCTTAAGGCCGCGGGCACGCGGTTCCACGAGAGTGTGCATCTCGCTTATCCTCGTCATAGTCTTGCCCCCAAAGCTACACAGTGCTCGTTCATGGTATTCTATAAATACTTGTTCAAAAGTGGAAGGAAAGAAGGAAGGGATATTATAAAGTATTAAGAAAAAATACGTCTCCAACTCTCTGCAACCCTATGGACTGTAGCCCGCCAGGCTCCTCTGTCCATGGCATTCTCCAGGCAAGAATACTGGAGTGGGTTGCCATGCCCTCCTCCAGGGGATCTTCCTACCCAGGGATCAAACCCACATCTCAACGTTTACCTTCACTGGTAGGTGGTTCTTTACCACTAGCACCACCTGGGAAGCACTAAGAAAAACTACGGATGCAACTGTTGGGCTGATGTCTGGAAAATCATGAGACAGAGAGGTATCCAACGGGTAGAGGTGGATTAAACATCATTTTGATTTGTAAAAGGTCTGACAAAGGCAGATTCCACAAAACATATGCTGTGAGCCTGGCTTCACTTATGTATTGGGATTAGTTTCAGCTGCTCCACCTTGGCTAAGGTGTGTTGTCCATGTGGTCAAGAGGGTGACCTTTGGATTGGAACCCAATACCACGATTTCCACAAACGCATCACCTGGAGTTTTATTGCCCAGTCACATCCAGAGAAGAGTTGTCAAACAAAGGTGGGCTGGGAGACTGTTTTTGTAAATGAAGTTTGACTGGAACCCAGTGGCACCCATTCATTTATGGATTGTCTATGGCTGCTTTTGCTACAGTGACAATGTTGGGTAGTTACAAGAGGCTGTGTGCCCACAGAGCCTTACACAGTAACCCTCTGACTCTCTGAAGAAAGTTTTCCCACCTCTGCTACAATAGAAGACAGACAGAAAGGCCATCTGTGGAATCCCTAGTTAGCACTCTAGACTAAATCACCAAAGAGATGAAGGGAAAGGCACAGAGGAGGAGGCCGAAGGGGTCACTGAAAGGAAGGGGCGGAGGGTGGTCCTGGGCTCAGGGGAGCCCCATGAAGGGCTCTGCTTTCCAGCAAATTTGCTTTGTAGTTGGCAGTTTCCAGCACCTCTCAGAGTCACAGTTTCCTCAACTTTAAACATACATGTGGAATCTAGAAAACTGGCACAGATGAACCTATTTGCAGGGCAGGAATAGAGACGCAGACATGGGGAACAGGCATGTGGGCACGTAGGGGAAGGGGAGGTGGGATGAACTGGGAGATAGAGGCTGACGTAAAAACGCTGCCATGGGTAAACAGATAGCTAGTAGGAACTGCTATAAAGCATAGGCAGCTCAGCTCAGCTCTGTGATGACCTCTATGGGTGGGATGGGGTGGTGGGAGGGAGGAGAAGGAAGGGATATGTGTATATATACAACTGATTCTCTTCGATGTACAGCAGAAACTAACACAGCATTGTAAACCGATTACACTCCAATTTAAAAAAAAAGAGAGTGCATCAGCAAAACATCTTTTAATGCAAATCATAAGGAGAAGACTCTTGAGAGTCCCTTGGACTGCAAGGAGATCCAACCAGTCCATTCTAAAGGATATCAATCCTGGGTGTTCATTGGAAGGACTGATGCTAAAGCTGAAACTGCAATACTTTGGCCACCTCATGCGACGAGTTGACTCACTGGAAAGACTCTGATGCTGGGAGGGATTGGGGGCAGGTGGAGAAGGGGACGACAGAGAATGAGATGGCTGCATTGCATCACCGACTCAATGGACATGAGTTTGAGTGAACTCTGGGAGTTGGTGATGGACAGGGAGGCCTGGCGTGCTGTGATTCATGGGGTCGCGGAGAGTCGGACACGACTGAGAGACTGAACTGAACTGAACTGAAGGATTATATGAGCCGAGGAGTCTGAAGTTTCTAGCACCCACCCAGACTGGCACACAGTGTGTGTTAAAGGAACAGACAGTGTTAGGGTTCCAAAGAGTAAGTTTTCACACACTGACCTCACTTTCTTCCTCTATCAGATCTGTAGAAGGCACATAAGTGGGAAGATGACCTAATATTCTCAGTCTTAATAAACCCTTGGAGAGAAGCTTTGGCCAGTGTGTGTATATGTGTCTAAGTTGTATTTGTGAGTGTGTGTGGGGGGGTTGTATGTGTGAATGAGTTGTATGTGTGAGAAAGAGAGTCTGTGTTTGTGTGTGTGTGTGTGTGTGTATGGAGCTACATTCTTAGACAACAAGGAAAACAATAATTAATTGAGTAATTAAGCAGAAAAGTTTGGGATTCATCTGTGTTGAATTACTCAGTATTATAATAACACCAGCCTCATGCTTGGGATACCAGCCGAGACATTAGAAATGATTTTTTAAAAAGCTCTTCTGGAAAGATTTTCTATTTGAGCACTAAAATAGCAGCAGGATGAGAACACATGGGACTTCTCTCCATTAACTCGATGGCGTATTACTGCTTCTATTTTAATGCCGAGTGAAGAAGCACTGTCATATTTTTAGTGCCAGGCCCTTCCCAGGTCTTTGTTCGGGGCCGTGGTGGGATGGAAGTTGACAGGGAGGGTTCGGAGGTTATGTGCTGCATCACTGAGTCAGTTCCTGGCAGATGTAGGCAAGGACCCACCACAAACAAACAGGATAACACTTAAAAGCTTAACATTAAAACCTGCAGTCACGTTCCCTGAAGAAGCAAACAAGCAAATGACAGCAAAAGACAAATATCATATGATATCGCTTACATGTGGAATCTAAAAAAAAAGAGTACTAATGAACTTACTTACCAAACAGAAAGAGTTGCAGATGGAGAAAACAAACTTATGGTTGCGGGGAGGGGGGCAGTAAGGTGGGGAAGGGGAGGGACTATTGGGAGATCGGGACTGACAGAGTCACACACTATATATAAAATGGAGACATAACCAGGACCGAAGGTGCCGCGCAGGGAACAGCACTCAGCACCCCGTTGTGATCTACACAGGAAAAGAATCTGAAACAGAGCGGATATGTGTATACACATAACTGACTCACTCTGCTGCACACGTGAGACTAAAACAATACCGTAAATCAACAGGAAACATTTGGCAAACAACAGCAAAAGGACGACGAAAACCACCCTGCCTGGAATTCCCAGGCAGCCCAGTGGTTAAGACTTCGCCTTCCAGTGCAGGGGGTGCGGGTTCTAAGACCGCCCATGCCTCAAGGCCAGAAATGCAGAACATAAACAACAGAAGCAATATTGTAACAAATTCAATACAGACTTATAAAACAAACAAAAAACACACTGGCAAAAACAAACTCAGATAGCTGTAGCGCTTATTACATCAGGGTTGACTCTAAAGGAGCTCAGAGACCTGGAATCAACCTGAGGGCTGGCCTCAGCCGCCTCCAGAGAGGCGTGGCATCCTTCTAGGCTTGTCGGTGGTCCCAGGATCCTGGAGAGTGAGTGTTTCGGGGCCACCTGGCATGAACGGATGTGCAGTGGCAGTGCAAATAGCAGGCGTGCGCTCTGATAACAAGTCTCCCCCAAAGGGCCACAGGGCCTTGCACAGGTCACCCCGCCCCTCCCAGCCTTGTCTCAGCTATAAAACGGGGATGCTGCCTCCCTTGCAGGGCAGTTGACAGGTAATACAATGTGGGTGCAAAGCCCTGGCTTGGTGCTTCATCCAAAGCAGGCCTGGTAGGACCTAGTTATGGAGCATGTGAACATCCCGCTGTGTACGTCTGTGTGCTAGTCGCTCAGCCGTGTCTGACTCTTTGTGACACTGTAGACTGTAGCCCTTCAGGCTCCTCTGTCCCTGGGATTTCCAGACAAGAACACTGAAGTGGGTAGCTCTTCCCTTCTCCAGGTGATCTTTCCAACCCAGGAATCAAATCCCAGTCTCCTAAATTGCAGGCAGATTCTTTACCATCTGAGCCACCAGGGAAGCCAGAACGTCTTGCTAAGTGAGCCTAAATCTCAGCTTTAAGGGAGCTCCAGGGGTCCCAAGGTACCCACACCATGGACCCCTAGGAGTAGGTTATGCTGAAACGGCACTTCCTTTTAACACTCAAGGTCATTCCCATATGCCACTTTAACATTCACTAGCTCCGGGCGCGCAAACGCGAGACGGCTGCACAACCGACCACGCGCAGAAGTGTGGCCGAGAGGAGCTACCCCACGCCCGAGGCCAGGGGCAGCGGCCGAGAAGAGCTACCCCACGCCCGAGGCCAGGGGCGGCGGCCGAGAGGAGCTACCCCACGCCCGAGGCCAGGGGCGGGCAGAGAGGAGCTACCCACACCCGAGGCCAGGGGCTGCAGCTGAGTGGAGCTACCCCACGCCTGAGGCCAAGGGCGGTGGCAGAGAGGAGCTACCCCACGTCCAAGAGGCCGTGGCTGCGCTGGTGCAAGAGGGCCAAGAGGAGCTACTCCACGTTCAAGGTCAGGAGGGGTGGCCTTGAGGAGATACCCCTTATCCAAGGTAAAGTGCAGCAGCTGCATTTTGCTGGAGCAACGGTGAAGAGATATCCCATGACCAAGGTAAGAGAAACCCAAATAAGACGGTAGGTATTGTGAGAGGGCATCAGAGGGCAGACACACTGAAATCATAATCACAGGAAACTAGTCAATCTGATCACACGGACCACAGCCTTGTCTTACTCAGTGAAACTAAGCCATGCCGTGTGGGGCCACCCAAGACTGGCGGCTCATGGTGAAGAGGTCTGACAGAATGTGGTCCACTGGAGAAGGGAATGGCAAACCACTTCAGTATACTTGCCTTGAGAACCCCATGAACAGTATCAAAAGGTAAAATGATAGGATACTGAATGAGGAATTCCCCAGGTCGGTAGGTGCCCAGTATGCTACTGGAGATCAGTGGAGAAATAACTCCAGAAAGAATGAAGGGATGGAGCCAAAGCAAAACCAATAGTCAGCTCTGGATGTGACTGGTGACAGAAGCAAGGTCCGATGCTGTAAAGAGCAATATTGCATAGGAACCTGGAATGTTAGTTAGGTCCATGAATCAAGGCAAATTGGAAGTGCTCAAATAGGAGATGGCAAGAGTGAACATAGACATTCTAGGAATCAGTGAATTAAAATGGACTGGAATGGGTGAATTTAACTCGGATTACCATTATATCTACTCCTGTGGGCAGGAATCCCTTAGAAGAAATGGAGTAGCCATCATGATCAACAAAAGAGTCTGAAATGCAGTACTTGGATACAATCTCAAAAACAACAGATGATCTCTGTTCGTTTCCAAGGCAAACCATTCAGTATTACAGTAATCCAAGCCTATGCCCCAACCAGTAACACTGAAGAAGCCGAAGTTGAACAGTTCTATGAAGACCTACAAGACGTTTTAGAACTAACACCCAAAAAAAGATGTCCTTTTCATTATAGGGGACTGGAATGCAAAAGTAGGAAGTCAAGAAACACCTGGAGTAACAGGCAAATTTGGCCTTGGAGCATGGAATGAAGCAGGGCAAAGGCTAATAGAGTTTTGCCAAGAGAACACACTGGTCATAGCAAACACCCTCTTCCAACAACACAAGAGAAGACTCTACACATGGACATCACCAGATGGTCAACACTGAAATCAGATTGATTATATTCTTTGCAGCCAAAGATGGAGAAACTCTATACAGTTAGCAAAAACAAGACCAGGAGCTGACTGTGGCTCAGATCATGAAATCCTTATTGCCAAATTCAGACTGAAATTGAAGAAAGTAGGGAAAACTACTAGACCATTCAGATATGACCTAAATCAAATCCCTTATGATTATACAGTGGAAGTGAGAAATAGATTTAAGGGACTAGATCTGATAGGTAGAGTGCCTGGATGGAGGTTCGTGACATTGTACAGGAGAAAGGGACGAAGACCATCCCCATGGAAAAGAAATACATAAAAGCAAAATGGCTGTCTGAGGAGGGCTTACAAATAGCTGTGAAAAGAAAAGGAAAGATATAAGCATCTGAATGCAGAGTTCCAAAGAATAGCAAGGAGATATAAGAAAGCCTTCCTCAGCGATCAATGCAAAGAAATAGAGGAAAGCAACCAAACAGGAAAGACAAGATATCTCTTCAAGAAAATTAGAGATAACAAGGGAACATTTCATGCAAAGATGGGCTCGATAAAGGACAGAAATGGTATGGACCTAACAGAAGCAGAAGATATTAAGAAGAGGTGGCAAGAATACACAGAAGAACTGTACAAAAAAGATCTTCATGACCAAGATAATCACAATGGCATGATCACTCGCCTGGAGCCAGATATCTTGGAATGTGAAGTCAAGTGGGCCTTAGGAAGCATCACTATGAACAAAGCTAGTGGAGTTGATGGAATTCCAGTTAAGCTATTTCAAATCCTGAAAGATGATGCTGTGAAAGTGCTGCACTCAACATGCCAGCAAATTTGGAAAACTCAGCAGTGGCCACAGGACTGGAAAAGGTCAGTCTTCATTCCAATCCCAAAGAAAGGCAATGCGAAAGAATGCCCAAACTACCGCACAATTTCACTCATCTCCCATGCTAGTAAAGTTATGCTCAAAATTCTCCAAGCCAGGCTTCAGCAATTTGTGAACCGTAAACTTCCAGATGTTCAAGCAGGTTTTAGAAAAGGCAGAGGAACCAGAGATCAAATTGATAACATCCACTGGATCATGGAGAAATCAAGAGAGTTCCAGAAAAAACATCTACTTCTGCTTCATTGACTATGCCAAAGCCTTTGACTGTGTGGATAACAATAAACTGCTGAAAATTCTGAAAGAGATGGGAATACCAGATCACCTGACCTGCCTCTTGAGAAACCTGTATGCAGGTCAGGAAGCAACAGTCAGAACTGTACAAGGAACAACACACTGGTTCCAAATAGGAAAAGGAGTACGTCAAGGTTGTATATTGTCACCCTGCTTATTTAACTTATATGCAGAGTACATCATGAGGAACGCTGGACTGGAAGAAGCACAAGCTGGAATCAAGATTGCCAGGAGAAATATCAATAACCTCAGATAAGCAGATGACACCACCCTTATGGCAGAAAGTGAAGAGGAACTAAAAAGCCTCTTGATGAAAGTGAAAGAAGAGAGTGAAAAAGTTGGCTTGAAGCTCAACATTCAGAAAACAAAGATCATGGCATCTGGTCCCATCACTTCATGGGAAATAGATGGGGAAACAGTGTCAGACTTTATTTTTTTGGGCTCCAAAATCACTGCAGATGGTGATTACAGCCATAAAATTAAAAGATGCTTACTCCTTGGAAGGAAAGTTATGACCAACCTAGATAGCATATTAAAAAGCAGAGACATTATTTTGCCAACAAAGGTCCGTCTAGTCAAGGTTATGGTTTTTCCAGTGGTCACGTATGGATGTGAGAGTTGGACTGTGAAGAAAGATGATCGCTGAAGAATTGATGCTTTTGAACTGTGGTGCTGGAGAAGACTCTTGAGAGTCCCTTGGACTGCAAGGAGATCCAGCCAGTCCATTCTAAAGGAGATCAATCCTGGGTGTTCACTGGAAGGACTGATACTAAAGCTGAAGCTGCAATACTTTGGCCACCTCATGCGACGATTTGACTCACTGGAAAAGACTCTGATGCTTTGAGGGATTGGGGGCAGGAGGAGAAGGGGACGACAGAGAATCAGATGGCTGCATGGCATCACTGACTCGATGGACATGAGTTTGACTGAACTCTGGGAGTTGGTGATGGACAGGGAGGCCTGATGTGCTGTGATTCATGGGGTCACAAAGAGTCGGACACGACTGAGCGACTGAAGTGAACTGAACTGAACTGAAAGGTATCTTTCCACCCTGACAGTCTCTGAGGACAGAGACCATTGTGCTGGTCAGCCATGCCCCGCTCTCCTGCCCATGGAAGGCAAACACTCCCAGCCTGTGTCACAAGTGTCTGAGCCGAGCCATCGAGAGAGGCCCTTGCATCACCAAGCACTTCCCTTGGATGTGTCACGTCACACACATGACTGCCAGCATGCTAAGCATTCAATCCTTTAAAACAGGAGGGACTAGTTTCATCCACCTCATTAGAACTGGTTCAAATGCATTCTTTTTAATGGCTGAGTAATACTCCATTGTGTATATGCACCAAAGCTTTCTTATCCATTCATCTGCAGATGGACATCTAGGTTGTTTCCATGTCCTGGCTATTATAAACAGTGCTGCAATGAACATTGGAGTACATGTGTCTCTTTCAGTTCTGGTTTCCTCGGTGTGTATGCCCAGGAGTGCGATTGCTGGATCATATGGCAGTTCTATTTCCAGTTTTTTGAGGAATCTCCACACTGTTTTCCATAGTGGCTGTACTAGTTTGCAATCCCACCAACAGTGTAAGAGGGTCCCCTTCTCTCCACACCCTCTCCAGCATTTATTGCATGTAGACTTTTGGATAGCAGCCATTCTGACTGTATCTTATCATATGTGAAACGAATCGCCAGTTCAGGGTCGATGCATGTTACAGAATGCTCGGGGCTGGTATGCGGGGATGACCCAGAGGGAGGATAAGGGGAGGAGGGAGGTGGGAGGGGGGTTCAGGAGGGGGAACTCATGTACACCCAAGGCAGATTGATGTCAATGTATGGCAAAACCAACCAATATAATAGTGTAAAATAATTCAGTTCAGTTCAGTCGCTCAGTCGTGTCCGACTCTCCGCGACCCCATGAATCACAGCACGCCAGGCCTCCCTATCCATCACCAACTCCCGGAGTACACTCAAACTCATGTCCACAGAGTCGGTGATGCCATCCAGCCATCTCATTCTCTGTCGTCCCCTTCTCCTCCCGCCCCCAACCTTTCCCAGCATCAGACTCTTTTCCAGTGAGTCAACTCGTCGCATGAGGTGGCCAAAGTATTGCAGTTTCAGCTTTAGCATCAGTCCCTCCAATGAACATCCAGGATTGATCTCCTCTAGAATGGACTGGTTGGATCTCCTTGCAGTATAAGGGACTCTCAAGAGTCTTCTCCAGCACCAATAAAAATTTTAAAAAAATAAAACAAAACAGGAGGGACTGCATCATTACCCAGGAAAGAATGATGGATGAATGAGTGAATGAAACAAAAGTCTGGATTCACATTCTCATCCTGCTAGCTTCGTGACTGTCACTTGACTCCTGTGAACATTGGTCTGTTCTCTATATGCGTGCTTGTTGTAGAAATCTAAGGAAATCTTTAAAAACAATGTTTGGCACAGGTCCTGGGGTGTGAGAAAAACTCCACATAAGGTAATTACTATGGTGTTAAAAGGAGCCTAACCCCACGGGGATATAGTGTGACTCAAATGAGACAATATGAAGAATATCTATTATTCAGTGACAAATGCTAGTGATTAGAATTCTAGCTCTGAGAAGTGATGAGTGTATGGCAGGAAGAAGATTTATTTTCTTCGTAAAGGAGGTACAATCTTCAATGAGTCAGCCTAAGAACACCAAGCTAGAAGATCGTGCAGAAAACATGCACTGTGCACATCACAAGAAGAAACCTTGTAGGGGTTTTAATGGGCTTATTATTTGTTCCATTCCAAAATAAAAAAAAAATAGATAACTCATTTAAAAGGATTTGGAAATTGTATCAAAGCAGGAAGAAGAAAATAAAATTACTCACCTACTAGCCAGGGACACACTGTTAGCACTGTAATATATTTCCTTTTATACTTTTATTTTGCTCTTTACAGATGTTAGCAACAAACTTCTGAGAATTTATTTTTTAACCCAGCAGTGAAGATGGAGGATACAAGATTTAGCATTTTGTATTGTGTTCACTTTTCTTTTTTCCATCTTTGCTTAGGTTTGTGAATACAATTGTTATGGCTGGCAAAATATCTCAAAAGTATATGCCTACTTTTCTTTTTTAAAATCAATTGATTTATTTTAATTAGGGGATAATTATAATATTGTGGTGGCTTTGCCACACATTGTGAATCGGTCATAGGTAGGCACGTGTCTCCTCCATCCTGAACCCCCTTCCCTATGCCCGCTTTTCTTAATCTCCACTGTTAGACGGTTTCCACTTCTTATTGCCTCAGTAAAGATTGAAGGCAGGAGGGGAAGGGGACAACAGAGGATGAGATGTTTGGAAGGCATCACCGACGCGATGGACCTGAGTCTGAGCACGCTCAGGGAGTTGGTGATGGACAGGGAGGCCTGGCGTGCTGCAGTCCAAGGGTTGCAAAGAGTCAGACACAACTCAGCGACTGAACTGAGCTGAATGATGGGTGAACAGCTTCACATGTAAAATTTTCTTTTTAAACTTTAGAAAAGGCTTTGTGTTTGATCAGCATTGTATGGTTTGCGAAGGTGGTTCATTTTACCCCATCCTCTGAGAAATATTTTTGAGCATCTGCCACGTGCCAGGCACTGTTCTCAGGACCAGGGCATTCCACAGACAACAAGACGGGGGCAGATTCTTGGGAGACTGCAGACAGCAGCCCACCAGGCAGCACATGGACCCACGTCGCAGGAACTCGTCATTGTTCCCAGTTTAGCCTGGAGATTCAGCTGGCACAACCTGCCTGTGGCAGAGCGATACTAAAACGGATCGTTCCAGATGCAGGTCCAGCGTGCTTTCTGGCTTCCCGCCCCCTCCCCTACCTATGCAAGGAGAAGTGACGGCTGCTCCTTTGCCTTTACTGTGGAGCCCGCCGCACACCCTATGGGCTGTGCCTGGTTGTCAGCCCCCTAGACTCTGAGCTCAGTAAGCATCAACACGTGGTCCTCACGTCTCCAGGTTCCCCGTGCTCAGCTCCCAAGATGATGTTCAGAAGATGTTTAATGGAAAACTTAACGATCTTGTCTTCTTTTTCCTTCCCAGTGTCTGTTATAATGAGGGTGTCTCATCCATCCCACTGTCAGCAAAGCCTATTTTCTCAGCCCAGCTGTGAGTATGTCACCTGTCCAAGACTTTGCTGTCACCATTGCACAAGGTCCTGGGGGACAGGCACTCAGCCCCACCATGAGCCCCCAGACTTGAGCCCAGTGCCCTCGACAGAATCAGCAGTGAACACCCCAGGAGGTGAGGGTAGGGGGGGGAATTCAAGGGGGTCTGCAGGCAAGGGGAGCAGGGTTTGATGAGAACAGCAGGATGCTTTCCATCTGGGCGTGAAATGGAGTTTTTTTCTGTGGTTAATGAGAACAGCCTGTTTCCAATTTGACTAATGTCTTCCATTAGAGCTTTGGCACAGCCCAGCACAGAGGCGCTATCAGGGGCTTTGCTGTCATTTCTTAAAAGCCAGAAACTGCTTTGTCATTCAAAATTTTCCTGTGGTCCACCCCAGAATCCTAAGGCAAGGTGTATGGAGGTGGACTTGCAGAAGAGCTCAACTCCCCATATGCCTGCCGGCTAGCTGGTGGCCCTGGGCAGGATTGCCCATCTCTCTGAGCTTCAGTCGTGTCCAACTCTTTGTGACCCCATGGACTGCAGCCTGCCAGGCACCTCTGATGGACACAGCTCTGCAGTTCATAAAACTGAAGTGAAGGTATCAGCCAGGCTGCCTTCTCATCTGGAAGCATCCACCTCCATGTCCCCCAGGTCATCGGGAGAATCCATCTCCCGGCAGTAGCAGAAGTTATGGAGTTGCTTCTTCAAAACCGACAAGAGAGCAAGTCTCTTCACATCAAGACCTCCCTCTAAATGTCTCACTCAGAACTACCCTGATAGTCCAGTGGTTAGGACTACTCTGGTAGTCCTGTGTTTAGGACTACTCTGGTAGTCCTGTGATTAGGACTCTAGCTTCCATAGTAGGGGGACACAGATTTGATCCCTAGTCAGGAAACTAAGATCACGCATGCTGTGAGGCACGGCCAAAAAAATAAATGAATAAAAAATAAGTAAAGCCTCACTCGTCCATTCTAAGGGAGATCAATCCTGGGTGTTCATTGGAAGGAGTGATGCTAGAGCTGAAACTGCAATACTTTGGCCACCTCATGCGACGAGTTGACTCACTGGAAAAGACTCTGATGCTGGGAAAGGTTGGGGGGGGGGAGGAGAAGGGGACGACCGAGAATGAGGTGGCTGGATGGCATCACCGACTCTGTGGACATGAGTTTGAGTGAACTCCGGGAGTTGGTGATGGACAGGGAGGCCTGGCGTGCTGTGATTCATGGGGTCGCGGAGAGTCGGACAAGACTGAGCAACTGAACTGAACTGAACTGAACTGAACTGAAAGCCTCACTCGACTGGGTCATGTGCACTCAGGATCATCTCCTTTTAACCCCCTTAAAGCTAACTGACTAGGGACGATGGAACTGCTCTCCCCTTGTCAAGGATACGACATGGGTGACAAGGATGTGCAAACATGGCCCTGTTGTGTCACCACCTTTGCCATCATCTGTGCTTGAGGATCCAGTTGCAGGCCCCCTTGAATTGAAGGGGAGGGGACTTGCACAAGGCTGTGGGTCAGAGGGTGATCTTGGGGATGGGAACTCTGCCTACCATAAATGGAGTGCTATGAACGGGATGGGATATTCAAGCTGAAGTTCACTCTGGAGACCATCCCATCCAGCTTCCTTCTTTACAAATAAGGAAACTAGAGTCCAAAGAAGCAGAAGAAACAGCTTCTGGTTTATTCCACACACAGTTCACTAACATCTCCGGCTCCCGGAGAGGTTCTTGGTGCCGAGGATACAGCCGTGAACACACAGCAGAGAAAACCAAATGCCAGGAGATGCAGAAAGACGATCCCTGAAACAGTGAGGGGGAAAGTCAGGGTGAGCCTTGAGGCTGGAGACGGGACCCACCGGTGGGGGTGCGAACCATCCCAGGTGGGAGGGATGGTTTCCTCCCACAGGAAGGGCTGCGATCTTGCTGGGGCTCCAAGTTCCTGCGTGCTCTGCCAGATTCCACCTCCCAGAAGCCACATGGGGTCTGCTGGGCCAGAGGTTGCCTGGAGATGCAGCCTCACCCAGATGCCAAGGAGGAGGGAGGCGTCGTGCTTAGGGGCAAAGGGCAGACTGAGAGAGGGCACCCATGAAGACCCCTGGGGAGAAGAGGAAGCTGCGGAGGCTGCGAGGCGGCCCCGCCTCCCCAGGAGCATCTGGCAGAGGCGGCCAGCCCCTGTGTGCTGCGGCCTACGTGCTCCGTGCTCCCAGCACCTCCGGCTCGCTTTTCCTCTCCACCCTTCTCTCCCGTACTTTCTTACTTCTTCACCTCGCTCCTTGCGCCTCCATTGCTGCCTCTGTTTTGAAATTGAAGCGCACCCGATATGTTCAGACAGGATCATAGTTTCAGGTGTACAGCGCAGTGACTCGGGTTTTGCTTTGTTTGTTTGTTTTTTTCCCAGACTGAGCGCCATTAAAAGTTATCATAAGATCATGGTGCTAACCCCCTGCCCTCTGCGAGGCATCCTCCTTCGGTCTGTCATGCGCAGCAGTCTGCACCCCTTGGCCCTCTGCCCGCATCTGCCCCGCCCCTCGCCTCTCCCCGCGGAAACCACCGTTTGTTTTCTCTGCTCTGAGTCTGTTCCTGTTTTGCATATACATTCATCTGTGCTATGTTTAGATCCCGCGTGGAATGATATCAGGCAGTGTCTTTCTTTCCTCCTGAGCTTTTGGCAGCTCCTCTCCTCTCTCTCCATTTGCGCCTCTCCTGTTCCTTCGTCTCCCACCCAAATAGCATCTCTTCCCAACAACCTCTCCTTCCCTTGCCCGTCAGCTCTCGCCTCCCTCTCCTGCTGCTCCCCGTTCCTTGCCCAGCTCCTCACCCCTCTCTCTTCGCACGTTTCTCTCCCTTCCCCCTGACTCCTTCCCCCCACCCGAAAGACATTTCCCACTTCAGTTCCTTCTGACACCTGACCACCTTCTTTCTCTGAGATGCAATTTTCTCTTTCCCCCTTTCTAACAATTAAAGGAGATAATGCACTAATGTTTAATCAAAAGAGACTTTCCATAATTGTCTGCTTCCCTTCCCCGATCTCCGTTCCTTTTCTTTAAGCTCTTGGTGATTTAGTCTTTTATTTCCCCCGAGCTCTCTTTTCCGACCTCCCTTCAGGTTTTGGGGGGCGAGGGGGATTTACTTCCTGGCTGACTGTTTCATTTCTGGCCTGCTGGCTCTTTCATGGGATGCTCTGAAGTCTGCACATGGTCCACCCCTTCCATCCCACCTCACTGCCTGCATTTCTCCATTACACCTCCTGCCCTGTGGTTCAGTTCAGTTCAGTCACTCAGTCGTGTCTGACTCCTTGTGACCCCATGGACTGCAGTGTGCCAGGTCTTCCTGTCCATCACCAACTCCTGGAGCTTGCTCAATCTCATGTCCATCGAGTCGGTGATGCCATCCAACCATCTCATCCTCTGTTGTCCCCTTCTCCTCCCGCCTTCAATCTTTCCCAGCATCAGGATCTTTTCAAATCAGTCAGCTCTTGACATCAGGTGGCCAAAGTATTAGAGTTTCAGCATGGCTGGCTTATTTCTTTGGTGACAGATCCACACCAGAATGTAATTTCCTTGGGGCAAAGATCTTATCTCCCTTGCTCAAGATTCCTCCCACGGCGCTCAGAGCATGTGCTCCACAAATACCTGAGTTTATTAAATGGATGAATAGATGGATGTGCGTACGTGCCTGTTCAGTCGCTCAGTTGTGTCCGACTCTTTGTGACCCCATGGACTGTAGCCTGCCAGGCTGCTCTGTCCATGGGATTCTGCAGGCAAGAATACTGGAGTGGGATGCCATGCCTTCCTCCAGGGGATCTTCCCAACCCAGGGATCGAACCCACATCTGTTATGTCCCCTGCATTGGCAGTCCAGTTCTTTACTACTAGCACCACCTGGAAACACGGTATAGACGGATGGATGGGCTAATAACTAGATGTGTAAAAGGAGAGATTTCTAACAAAACTCAATCAGGTCAGAGTCATGGGAACATGTAATGGAGCAGTAAATATAAAGGGAAACTGCAGAGATGACCTCGATTGGATTTATGATGGCTGGAGCTGGAACACATTCCCGCTGCTTGTCCCTGTGGGGATGTCTCCTTACAGACAGCAAATGCTTTCTGGAAAAGTGATCAGCCTCCAGGAGAGTACTACCCAAGGCGCCCAGTGGACAGTACTCCCTGATGGGCACAGTCTGGCTTACGTGTTATCAAAGGACCCCCAGTTCCTCACTGGAGCAAAACTCGCTTGAAAGAAGCCCCAGCCAGCCCACCTTCACCAGGGGCCGGTTCTAACACAGATTGAGCACAGACAGGCTTGCATCTCTTTTGAGAAAAGTGCTGCTTCCTGAGCTAGATATAGCCCTGGGGGATGTTTATAGACCTGCTAACTCGTTTCAGAGCCAAATTAATCAGAAACATAACAGGGGAGGGAGGTATCTTTCGTTTCTCAAGTTAATGAACAAATGGATTTCCTATTCATTATTCATTGACTTTGAAGCTTAATGAATAGCTCAGGGACAATCCCTAAATTTTGGTATTTATAGAAAATCAGCACCAGCCAGATTCACTGTGCATCAGTTTATTATACATAATGAATTTCACTGATTACTTTATCTGGTATTTATCAACTTTAAATTTTTAATGAAGAGGAAGCGATGAATCCATTGAGCTTGCCCTTACTCTTCACTCTCCACCTTTGGTTTTATTCCTTTGTGAGAACCAGATGAAAATTTCCAGGCGCCTGCACTGCTTTTTTGTCTGTGTTCTAATTTCTTTTTCTGTTTCCAGAAGAGCTAATCTTTCCTGTGACATTCATCAACTTTTTCCATTCACTTCTTCTGCTGGGAAAGTAATATCTTTCCTCCTCTTCTCTTCAGGAAAAAAAAAAATCTGGGATCTTTTGTTTAATATTAGAGTAAGTAGAAGAAATAAACATTTTAAGACTCAAGCTTTGCTTTGGGATAACTTAAAACCAGCAGCAAACCTATAAGAAAAAGAATAAAACTCCATTTCAGGAGCTCTCACCCATTCCCCATCAACTACAGCCATAGACACTTTTTTCTCTAAACTTTAAACGTTTTATTTTGTATTGGGGCATAGCTGATTAGTAGTGTTGTGGGAGTTTCAGGGGGACAGTGAATGGACTCAGCCGTACATACACATGTGTCCATTCTTCCCCAGAACCCCCTCCCATCCAGACTGGCCTATAACGGAGCAGAGTTCCCTATGCGACACAGTAAGTCCTTGTTGGTTTTCCATTTGAAATACAGCAGTGTGTTCTTGATCTTCCCGAAGTCCCGAACTATTCCGCCCCCACCACAACCATAAGTTTGCTTTCCAAGTTTCTGAGTCTCTGTTTTGTAAGTTCGTTCATATCATTTCTTTCTAGATTCCACGTATAAGGGACATCATACAATGCTTCACCTTCTCTGTCTGACGCCCTTCACTCCGTATGACAGTCTCTAGGTCCATCTGTGTTCCTGCAGATGGCATTATTTCATTCTTATTAAGGACTGAGTAACAGCCATTGTACATATGCACCACATCTTCTTTATCCATTCCTTTGCTGATGGACATTTAGTACCACTGTAGACTTTTTAAAGAGAATAAACTTAGGGATGGTTTCAAAATGAAAAACTAAGAGGAATTCTCTGCTGGTCCAGAGATTAGGGCTCCACGGTTTCACAGCCAAGGATCTGAGTTTGATCCCTGGTCAGGGAACAAAGATCCTGTAAGCCCACATGGCCAAAAGAAAAAGGGAAAAATAAGAGATGGATATTGCCCAGCAGAGCCTCTCGGTCATTTTATCATAATCAATGCTATAGTCGTCACATCTTTATTTTAGGGAGGAGCCTAAATATGCTGGAGGCAGAAACATAAAAGTGTTTCACTTTTCCAATAATGATTACCAGTTGTGGTCTGTGAAAATCTCTGGAAAGTCACTTTCTTTAGCATCTAAATCAGATCCGATGATATTTTTAGTCATTTTGAAGCCGTCTTGCTTAAGTTACATAAGGCTCACATGGCTGTTCACTTCATATTTCTGTCCCATATCTGACTCTAGGTCCCAACACCCTGAGCCTGCCACGCCAGCACCTGTGCATGCTAATCAGTGCCTCGTCGGTGGCCCTGGGCCTGGTGAAGGGAGTAGAGGCTGCGGCATTCTCTTCTCACCTCCTTCTTCCCAGTCTTGTCCCCTGATCTGAGGGAATAACAGCATAGAGAAGGGAGCTCTGGGAGTGACGGCCTTCTAAAAGGTTGATGATGATGGTGGTGGTGGTTGATTTGCTAAGTCATGTCCATCTCTTGCAACTCTATGGACTGTAGCCCGCCAGGCTCCTCTGTCCATGGGATTCTCCAGGCAAGAGTACCGGAGTGGGTTGCCATTTCCTCCTCCAGGGGATCTTCCCGACCCAGGAATAGAACCCAGGTCTTCTGCGTTGCAGGCAGATTCTTTACTGACTGAGCTAGCAAGGGAAGCCCCTGTTGACGATGATGGATGTTTGGATATTTGCTTCACAAAGCCCCCTTTGCGGGGACTCCCTTCCCATCAGGCCATGCCTTCCTGCTGACCTCTCAGGGCCCACCCTCACAATGTACTCCATGCTTCTGCTGCAAGAACTGAGCTCCCTGTGGAGAGGTCCTCGCCCAGCCCGAGCCCCCCAGTCTCACACCACTGTGAACCCAAACTCTATTTCTATAACTCTCGTGAAAGGAAACACAAGGAAAATGCCTTTTCTCCTTTTTCTTCAGGAACATGTTACCAGGCTCACCTTCTGAAAAGCTCTGTGGTCTGCTCCAAGAAGACCAGCCAGGTCGGCAAGCCCAATGGATAAAGGATACCCAACTTGGGAATGATCTAGTTTCCTCCTCTTACTGAACCTACCAATTGATCTGGAGTTTTATGAGTGGCTCTTTGGGGACGCCGTTAAGTAAAGACGAAACTTCTCTGGGGCCATTCATACCCTTTGCAATAAGGCTTTGCATTGAGCATCTCTCATCCAGAAGTGGTGTCTACAGGCCTCCCATCCATCTGGGCTCATCTTGCAGCTTGCTTTGACAACAGACCCTCCCCTCTCTGGGGTTCAGTTTGAGTGAGTTCAGGAAATACACTGGGAGTTTGTATTCAACTCTCCATGAGTTGACTTGGATGGAATGGGGGCCTTATGCAGTTGTGCTTTCCTCTGCATTTCCACCTTATGTATTATTTATTCTTCCCCCAGGGCCATACAGTGACCACCTGAGGAAGCAGAATCACCAATGCAGGAAGAACACACGTGGCAGAGATGAAATAAACTCGCTCAGAGAGAGACTTAGTAATCAATAATGGTTGCTGTGGCAGGATTCTCCTCCCTGGTGAAAGCTGGAAAGAGGAATGGTGAGATCATGGTCCTGAACTGCTAACCCCTCCATTTCCCTCAAGCAGGATGAAATGCGTGTTTTAATGACTGGGTATCATTTGAGGGAAAAAAAGCATGGATAGAAACTTCAGTGGTTGCTAGGCACCCTGAAGACTTTGTGAAATAAATACATTAACGTCTGATGGTCAATCTTTCTTAATATTATATCTTTCCACTCTGGCAAGACTGTGACTCTGCGGAGTGCCAGGACAGAGTTATTAACAATTATGAACTCTAGTCATTTGGAAAATGTTGACAACGAATGGATTTTAAAATTCTTTTTCAAGATGTTCCCCTCATTAAAACACATAAAAACTCCTTGACTGGCTCCTAAGGTAGTCATTCAATTTGAGAGTCAGGTAAAACCCACTGAGTGCCCTATGCCAGGCATGGAGCTGGACAGTTTAACTCGGGTTGTCTCTGTTTCATGCTCCTGCAAACCCTTGAGATAAAATGGGCATGCCATTTGTAGATAACCCAACCGAGGTCCAGAGAAACAAAATAATTTGTTCAAGAGGAGAATGGAGGCTGGAATCCCACTTTGCTAACTCCTGGTCTGATGCCACCTGTTTGTCAGACATATTTCTCTCTCCCTGCTTTTGACAACCTTTGTGTCCCAGGATATAATCTAAGCAAAATGTGAAAAAAATTTTAATCATCACAATGTGTTTCTTTTGTTTTTCCTATATATGAGGCATTGTGCTCAGTGCTTTGTTGCATTATTTCATTTGATCATTGTCAAATCACTTGTGATAGAGACTATTGTAACCTACTATACAACTGAGACTCTCAGGGAGATAAATAAGTGGTCCAAGATCACCAAGCTAGAGAGCAGCAGAGCCGGGATGATGCTAGACTTGATCCACCTGCCTCCAGGGCCTGCCTGTCACCTTGGCATATGACACACCCCTTGTAGACCCCAAGCCTGTCTACCCTTCTGAACAGCGAGTTGTGATATGTTTTAAACTAATTCCAAGCTCCCTTAAAAACCTTAACTCCATCCTGTTATTCACATTGCCCATGACTCTGGCCTGTCCATTCCATCAACTGTGTCCACTTTCTCATCATTTCTCACCATCTCCAGGTCACCACCATGGAATGAAGAAGTGCCTCCAACTCCCAGCTGGGTTATGACAATGACCTCCTTTCTTGTCTCCCCCATCACGTCCTTGATCTCCCTGGGATCTATTTTATATAGACAAACAGAGGGATTCCTGTAAATTGCAAACCAGAACTCATCACTCCCCAAAGTCAGGCCTGCTGCAGCATCGCACTTTACAGTGAAATCCAGATTCATCTCATGGACTTTGAGGCCCTGTGGGAGCTGCCTTCAGCTTCCCCTCTGGCCAGTGACCACCACCACCCCCCTCCCCATTTTCAGCCACAAAGGTCCCTCCTCTGTTTTTCGACAGGGTTTGCAGCAGCCCCATCAGAGCCTTGGAACTGCTGGCCTTCCTTTCCTGGAATGCTCCTCCCCTGCAGGGTGCCTCCCTCCTTAATCCATTCATTCAGGTTTCTGCTCATAGATGCCAACCCTTAATTCCATGCCCTGAGATACTTTCTTCTGCTTTATAGAATGTTTTGCCCCTTGACCTCATATTATTAAACACTCTCTTTTCTTTCCTTCTGATTATAAATTCCACAAGGGCAAGGATCTTTATTTTCTCACCAACACACTCTCTTCCCCATTGCCTACAATAGAGCCTGGCCCATAATAAGGGCTCAATAAATTTTTTGAAAAGATGGACCAAGATCCCTTTCATGTTTACTCAGAGAAATTCTAGAGAATTTGTCCTCTCTTCTCTATGTTGAAAGTTTTTCAGGAGCATGGACCCTGTTCTTTGTGCTCTAAGTTATACAAGTTTCAAAGAAAATTGATTGAAATTAGTGGAATATGAGAAAAGAGGATCTAAATTTTCTGTGTGAGTAATAACTGTCTACCAACAACAAAACTAAGAGTTTATGCTTCTGGAGCACAAGAAGCCATTCAGCTGACCCACTTAAAAATTTATTAATCAAAATACAGTGACTGTCAATGCAAAAGAAATAGCTCAGTCCAAAGGAATTATTGCGTGTGTCTCTTTGTGGTTTTCTTTCTTACTCATTTCTTTGTTATCACATTAGTAGGGTTCAGGAAGGAATAGAAATAAACTCATATATTCAATTCTCCTGATTAACAAGAACTCCATCACATTCTTCCCAGTGTCCTTTGAAGCATCATTTAGATGGTTAGTGTTCCCAAATCTTCAATCATTCTGATCCCTAAACAAATGCTTGCTAATTTTTTCAAGTCTGAGGACCTCTTTTCAAAATCAAGTACTGAGATGCTGCAGAATCCACTGATTGAGAGGCTACATAAGAGACCAAATTTCCTATGGGCTTAACCTGTGCCTGGCAGAGAATTAATAGTGAATATTCATATACCGAACTAATTCAATGTTTGTTGAGTGAATCGATTCTGTAATTATGTCTAACTCATCTATATATTTGATAATAATCACAACATATACACATATATTTGAGATGATTGCTGTAGTAGGGAACAATAAAGCATAATCTGGATTTTGCATTTGCTCATGTCTGATTTTGTTCAGGAGAAACACTAGGAGAGCATGGAAAACTGCTCCCAGGTAAACATGGCCAGGTAGGAACACAAAATACACACCTCCGCAAACCTCTAGGAACTTCCTCCCATCGCTAGGTGTGTTAGGAGCCACGCGCATCCACGGGCAATATTACAACTCTGATTAGATAACTTCCTTCTCCGATTAGATACGTGCAAAGTCACTTCAGTCGTGTCCGACCCTTTGTGACTCTATGGGCTGTAGCTCGCCAGGCTCCTCTGTCCACGGGATTCTCCAGATAAGAATACTGGAGTGGGTTGCCTTGCCCTCCTCCAGGGGACCTTCCCAACCCAGGGATCGAACCCACGTCTCTTACGTCTCCTGCAATGGGAGGTGGGTTCTTTACCACTAGAGCCACCTGGGAAGCACGGCCCGGCACAGCCCTTCCAATGCCGGTCTTCACAAGCAGAGGCACCAAAGCAGAACTTTTATTCCAGAATCAGGGGACTCTGACAGCCGGGTTTGGCTCCAGGATCCCCAGTCAGTTTGGAGGAATACGGCTTGGAAACGTGGCTGTCCGGGCCTCTTCTCCAATCCCTCCTTTTCCCTGCTGTCAAGGTCATTCTCGCATCACAGTCTGACTCCTTCCCAGCCTCTTCTGTCTCCTGCCCTTGCTTTTATTCATACAGGAAATGCCCTAAATACCTTCTATGCTTAATCTAACACGGATGCCTGCTCCTCAGAGGACCCAGGACCAATGCAGTCTCTTTTCCCCGACTATATGTTAAACTTCAGGAGGGTAGAGAGCTCACATCCTTTTGGGATACCACTGGCCCCAGGACCTCACACAACATCTGACACACACAAGGTTGCCAATCACCACAAAGTAAAGAGTCATTGCTTCTGAGCACCCCTTTCTCTCTCCTTGAAACAAGGTCCTCTGGGTCTTAGCCGTTCAACCATCGTTATTCACCCACCAGCCTATGAACCTTCACCAACATCACAACTGAGTTTTCTATTCTCACTCCTGTGCTTTCATTAAATATTTCGCATTGGTCTGCCACACCACTTGTCACTGTCTGAACGTTGCAGACTTTACCACTGCTTCAGAGCTCCTTGAGTGTAAAGACTGTCTTCTTCATCTGTTTCCTTGTCGTTGACAATGATTAATCTATTTTTAGATGATCAGTAAATATAGGAAGGAGGGAGGGAGGGAAAGAGAGAGGAACGGAGGAAAGAAAACTGGGAATAGAGTTTAGCTTCTGTAAATTGGGCTTCCCTTGTGGCTCAGCTAGGAAAGAATCCGCCTGCAATGTGGGAGACTGGGTTCAATCCCTGGGTTGGGAAGGTCCTCTGGAGAAGGAAAAGGCTACCCACTCTAGTATTCTGGCCTGGAGAATTCCATGGACTGTATAGTTCACGAGGTTGCAGAGTCAGACAGGACTGAGAGACTTTCAGTTTCTGTAAATTAGTCATGTCTTCATTTTAAAATGTTCCAGTTATCCCAAATATTTATAGGAAACACAAAAGAAACTAGACAAGTTTATCCCAAATTACTGTTGGCATGCTTAGTCGCTCAGTCATATCTGACTATTTTCAACCCTTTGGACTGTAGCCAGCCTGGGCTCCCCTGTCCAGGCGATGCTCTAGGCAAGACTACTGGAGTGGATTGCATGCCCTCCTCCAGAGGATCTTCCCGACCCCGGGATTGACCCCACATTTCCTGTGTCTCCTGCATTGCAGGTGGATTCTTTACCGCTGAGCCATCAGGGAAGCCCTGATTAAATTGTTTAAATCAGAGTTTGCCATCATGAGAAGGACACGGACTTTGAAATCTCTCAGCCCTGGGTCAAAACCTCCGTGTACAACATGTACCTCTGTGACCCTGAGAAAATGAGATGGCTTCGCCTCCTTCATCTCCTCCACTGAAATCCAGAACCAGTAAATGTCATGAAGCAGTGCATGCAAAACCCTTGACACTTGGTCGGAGCTAGAGAATTAGAAGCTACTCTGTCCTTTAAAACTCCAGTCTCAGGCCGAACCCTGAAACACTTGACTAGAGTAAATTTTTCAGTCGAAAGTCTTAAACAGATAAAGAGATGCGGCAACTCTACTGCAAAAGAATATATATTTGTGTCCTGGCAGCCCAAGTGATTTGAGCTTCATATCATAGACGATTGTCAGACCAAAATAAGCTTCATCAGGACTTCAGCTTTCAAATATGTGGGATTTTTAAAAAAAAATCTTGGCTCCATATGATTTGTGAAAGCTCTAGTTTTATATTTTTATTGAGAAAAAAAAAAAACCCTGTCATTTCACACTTGCTTGTTACTGTTTGCTATCTTCCGACAGCTTTCAGGACTTGGATTGAAATTCCGAGATTGTCAGGGAGAGACAAGGTGAGACAGTTTAGAGATGCTGACCTTCTCAGGAGCCACAGACAAATTAACACAGCCTCGCTGTTAATTTCACGTCTTCCGAGCTCCAAGTCCTCCAGCCCACTAACTCCTGGCAAAGGCTCCCTTGGACCATGCTGTCACCAGCCTCCTCTATTTGTTTTTTTTTAGTATTTAAAAAAAATATTTGTTTGGATGTGTCAGGTCTTACGTGCAGCACTCCAGATCTTGGTCCCATCATGTGGATATTTCATTGCAGTGAATAGACTCTCTAGTTATGGCACACTTGCCCCTCTGCACGTGGAATCTTAGTTCCCCAACCAGGGATGGAACCCACCTACCCTGCATTGCAAGGAAGATTCTTGACCACTGGAGCACCAGGGAAGTCCCCAGCCTCCTTTTAAATATGATCACTGATGCCTGGAATCCCTCCCTACCTCGCCTACCTGCTCTTACCTGGTCACCTCCTCCCTGGCAGGTTTCCTTTACCCACGAGTTGATCTCTCTCCATGGTGCCATGACTGGACATGACTTTCTCATCTCCTTTTGTATGTTCCCTTCACAAACATTCATCCAATATCCAGCATGCAGCAGATTCACAGAGAAGGGTTGAGGGTACAGAAGTGAATAAAATGGATGTGATCTCCTTCAAGTCCTGGAGAGCACGTGATTTGTTTGAGGAAATGAATAACTGGATTATCAGATCATTGTTGTTCTACAGTAGCTCTCATGTCTGACTTGTGATCCCATGGACTGCAGCCCACCAGGCTCCTCTGTCCATGGGATTTTCCCGGGAAGAATACTGGAGTTGTTTGCCATTTCCTTCTCCAGGGAATCTTCTCGACCCAGGGATCCAACCCGTGTCTCTTACATTGGCAGGCAGTGTCTTTACCAATGAGCCACGTGGGAAGCCTATCAGATAATTATGAGTGTGTAGATCATGGCATCAGGTCCCATCACTTCATGGCAGATAGATGGGGAAACAGGGGAAACAGTGGCTGACTTTATATTTATATATTCTCCTCCAGGAGATCTTGCCAACCCAGGGATCAAACCCGCGTCTCCTGCATCTAACTCACAGAAGGAGGATTGTTTATCCACTGAGCCACCGGGGAGCCCCAGATTCTCATGACAAGGCACGAGTTGGTATCATTTTTTTTTTTTTTGAAGTATAATTGCTTTACAAAGTTGTGTTAGTTTCTGCTGTACAACTAAGTGAATTAGAAGTTGACAATTATTCAAGGACCAGGGAAAGTGATATATGGTCATGAAGGCATCCGCGCCAAGAGGTTCATAGACAAAGGAGACTGCTTGTGCAAAGGCCCGGGGACAGCAGTTTGCCTTGTATATCTGAGACCCGTCACAGAACTGGTGTGGAGAAAGAGCAAGCCAGAGTTGGGAAGGTAGCCAGGGAGGTGGGGGCGAAGGAGTGAGGATGGAGTGGGGAGAAAGCGCGGGTGACGTCGGGTCCCACAGCGCAGCGTGAGGAAGCAGGCTTCTAATCCACATGAGAAGGGAAGCCAGTGGAATCATCGGGTGGTGTTATTACAGTTTCTGACCTTTATAGCATCTCTCAGGGTTTGGAATTTTTTCTGAGTCTAGACAGTAAGACTCTGAACTCTGAGCATCAGCCATAGATCACTACGGCTCTTGATCACTAAGATCTCGGCTTTTCTGACAGGCTGCCCTGCAGGGGTCTGGCATTCTATTCCTCTCCTGCTTCAAATCTCTTCCTCCTCACTGATCCTGGATAAGATATCCTTTGACTCTTTCTGAACCCATAGCTGTAGATGGATAAGGTGCTCAGGAATTTCCTTTGGCTGCCCTCTCCTTGCTCACCCTGTGCTGGAGAACGTCCCCTTGGCTGGACCAAGGATGGCTCCAGGTCTGATTTCTCAACAGGGACTATAAAGAGCCACATGATCCCTCCACTCACACAGATGTGAAATATCACTTTGGCCTTTGCAGCTGGGGCCAGTGTAGCGGATGACTGCCTTTCTGAAGGAAATGCCATAGGTTATAATGAGCACTGGGTAGGAAAGAAGCGAAATATTAACCATGATTCATGCCTTAAATTGAAGGTAGGACAAGTAGTTCTTGAACATCCTGATTAGATTTTCATCTTGTTTTAGCAGCCGCAGCTCAAGTTAATGTTTGCTCAGTGCAATCACGTCACGCGGATTGACACATAGATAATTATGCTATTTATCTTCTTACAAAAGTCTCTCAACTGGAGAACTGTGATAATTTGATGCCTAAGAAGGTTGGGGACAAAAGTCACTCCAGCAAGAGAGGAACAGCAGGAAGTCTGTGGTGATTAGATGATCAGCCCCATGGGAAGGGTGGCTTCTTTCCCTGGGTCCCCCAGCTCAGGGACACCCCGCGTCTCCAGCTCTCATCTCTCAGCGCAGGTCTATCCTCCTGCACTCAGGAGCCTCCCCATTGTCTTCTGGTCCTCTCCCCTCCATCCTGCCTCCAGGGTGCTGTCAGGATGGCCTGCTGACCCCATCTTTGTTCCCCTTTCCCATTTCTCAATTATTTCCTTACTAAAAAAAAAAACAAAAAATCTCTCCCAATCATTTCCACAGTGGTACATGGGCTTACTGCCTGGAGAATCCCATAAACAGAGAAGCCTGGTGGGCTACTGTTCGAGGGGTCACAAAGAGTCAGACACGATTGTGTGACTAAGCACAAGCACATGGACTAAACATATAGTGAAATAGTCATGTCTGAACCCAGGCCAAATCACATTCAGTTCAGTTCAGTTCACTCGATCAGTCGTGTCCAACTCTTTGCGACCCCAACAGGACCGCACCATGCCAGGCCTCCCCTGTCCATCACCAACTCCCGGAGTCTACCCAAACTCACGTCCATTGAGTCAGTGATGCCATCCAGCCATCTCATTCTCTGTCGTCCCCTTCTCCTCCTGCCTTCAATCTTTCCCAGCATCAGGGTCTTTTCTAAGGAGTCAGGTCTTCGCATCAGGTGGCAAAGTATTGGAGTTTCAGCTTTAGCATCAGTCCTTTCATTGAACACCCAGGACGGATCTCCTTTAGGATGGACTGGTTGGATCTCGTTGCAGTCCAAGGACTCTCAAGAGTCTTCTCCAACACCACAGTTCAAAAGCATCAATTCTTCGGCAATCAGCTTTCTTTATAGTCCAACTCTCACATCCATACATGACCACTGGAAAAACCATAGCCTTGACTAGATGGACCTTTGCTGACAAAGTAATGTTTCTGCTTTTTAATATGCTATCTAGGTTGGTCATAACTTTCTTTCCAAGGACCAAGCGTCTTTTAATTTCCTGGCTGCAATCAGCATCTGCAGTGATTTTGGAGCCTAGAAAAATAAAGTCAGCCACTGTTTCCACTGTTTCCCCATCTATTTGCCATGATGTGATGGGACCAGATGCCATGATCTTAGTTTTCTGAATGCTGAGCCTCAAGCCAACTTTTTCACTCTCCTCTTTCACTTTCATCAAGAGGCTTTTTAGTTCTTCTTCACTTTCTTCCATAAGGGTGGTGTCATCTGCATATCTGAGGTTATTGATATTTCTCCTGGCAATCTTGATTCCAGCTTGTGCTTCTTCCAGCCCAGCATTCCTCATGATGTACTCTGCATATAAGTTAAATAAGTAGGGTGACAATATACAACCTTGACGTACTCCTTTTCCTATTTGGAACCAGTCTGTTGTTTCATGTCCAGTTCTAACTGTTGCTTCCTGACCTACATATAGGTTTCTCAAGAGGCAGGTCAAGTGGTATGGTATTCCCATCTCTTTCAGAATGTTCCACAGTTTATTGTGATCCACACAGTCAAGATTACTCACTCTTATTAAAGCTTTTCCTGGCTTCTTATTACCTACAGAATAAAAACCTCATACTGATACAGTCAAAGCTATGGTTTTTCCAATATCATGTACAAATGTGAGAATTGGACCATAAAGAAAGCTGAGCACTGAAGAATTGATGCTCTTGAACTGTGGTGTTGCAGAAGACTCCTGAGAGTCCCTTGGATGCAAGAAGATCAAACAAGTCAATCGTAAAGGAAATCAACCCTGAATCTTCGTTGGAAGGACTGATGCTGAAGCTCCAGTACTTTGGCTACGTGATAGAAAGAGCTAAGTCATTGGAAAAGACCCTGACACTGGGAAAGATTGAGGGCAGGAGGAGAGGGGGTGGCAGAGGATGAGATGGTTGGAGAGCAACACTGATAGAACGGACATGAGTTTGGGTCAATCCTGGGTGATAGTGAGGGACAGAGCAGCCTGGTGAGCTGCAGTCCATGGGCCACAAAGAGTCAGACACAACTGAGCGACTGAACAACAGAAGCCAGCCTGTATCAAGATGCTCCATGATCAGCCTCCATTTACCTGTGAGGAATCCTTGCTGCCTCGCTTTGCAAGAAACCTGAAGTCTGTGCATCATCCACTCACCCCTCCTTCATTTTGCAGTGGGACATGGACTAGGACTGGGGCCTGTAACAGGTCCTACAAAGATAGAAAGTCCTCAGTTCATTTCAGTCGCTCAGTCGTGTCCGACTCTCTGCGACCCGATGAATCACAGCATGCCAGGCCTCCCTGTCCATCACCAACTCCCGGAGTTCACGCAAACTCATGTCCATCGAGTCGGTGATGCCATCCAGCCATCTCATTCTCTGTCGTCCCCTTCTCCTCCTGACCCCAATGTCTCCCAGCATCAGACTCTTTTCCAGTGAGTCAACTCGTCGCATGAGGTGGCCAAAGTACTGGAGTTTCAGCTTCAACATCAGTCCTTCCAATGAACACCCAGGATTGAGCTCCTTTAGAAGGGACTGGTTGGATTTCCTTGCAGTACAAAGGACTCTCAAGAGTCTTCTCCAACACCACAGTGCAAAAGCATCAATTCTTCGGCGATCAGCTTTCTTTATAGTCCAACTCTCAGATCCATACATGACCACTGGAAAAGCGATAGCCTTGACTAGACGGACCTTGGTTGGCAAAGTAATGTCTCTGCTTTTTAATATGCTATCTAGGTTGGTCATAACTTACCTTCCAAGGAGCAAGCGTCTTTTAATTTCATGGCTGCAATCACCAGCTGCAGTGATTTTGGAACCCAAAAAAATAAAGTCTGACACTGTTTCCACTGTTTCCCCATCTATTTGCCATGAAGTGATGGGACCAGATGCCATGATCTTTGTTTTCTGAATGCTGAGCTTCAAGCCAACCTTTTCACTCTCCTCTTTCACTTTCCTCAAGAGGCTCTTTAGTTCCTCTTCACTTTCTGCCATAAGGGTGGTGTCATCTGCATATGTGAGGTTATTGATATTTCTCCCAGCAATCTTGATTCCAGTTTGTGCTTCTTCCAGCCCAGTGTTCCTCATGATGTACTCTGCATATAGGTTAAATAAGCAGGGTGACAATATACAACCTTGACGCACTCCTTTTCCTATTTGGAACCAGTCTGTTGTTCCATGTTCAGTTCTGACTGTTGCTTCCTGACCTGCATGCAGGTTTCTCAAGAGGCAGGTCAGGTGGTCTGGGATTCCCATCTCTTTCAGAATGTTCCACAGTTTATTGTGATCTACATAGTCAAAGGCTTTGGCATAGTCAATGAAGTAGAAATAGATATTTTTCTAGAACTCTCTTGCTTTCTCCATGATCCAGCGGATGTTGGCAATTTGATCTCTGATGCCTCTGCCTTTTCTAAAACCTGCTTGAACATCTGGAAGTTCACGGTTCACATATTGCTGAAGCCTGGCTTGGAGAATTTTGAGCATGACTTTACTAGTATGGGAGATGAGTGCAATTGTGCGGTAGTTTGAGCGTTCTTTGGCATTGCCTTTTTTGGGATTGGAAAGAAGACTGACCTTTTCCAGTCCTGTGCCCACTGCTGAGCTTTCCAAATTTGCTGGCATATTGAGTGCAGCGCTTTCACAGCATCAGCTTTTAGGATTTGAAATAGCTTATTTGGAATTCCATCACCTCCACTACCTTTGTTCGTAGTGATGCTCTCTAAGGCCCACTGAACTTCACATTCCAAGATGTCTGGCTCCAGGTGAGTGATCACGCCATCGTGATTATCTTGGTCATGCAGATCTTTTTTGTACAGTTATTCTGTGTATTCTTGCCACCTCTTCTTAATATCTTCTGCTTCTCTAGGTCCATACCACTTCTGTCCTTTATCGAGCCCATCTTTGCATGAAATGTTCCCTTGATATCTCTAATCTTCTTGTTTTTCCTATTCTGTTGTTTTCCTCTATTTCTTTGCATTGATCGCTGAGGAAGGCTTTCTTATCTTTCCTTGCTATATTTTGGAACTCTGCATTCAGATGCTTATATCTTTTCTTTTCTCCTTTGCTTTTCGCTTCTCTTCTTTTCACAGCTATTTGTAAGGCCTCCCCAGACAGCCATTTTGCTTTTTTGCATTTCTTTTCCATGGGGATGGTCTTGGTCCCTGTCTCCTGTACAATGTCACGAACCTCCATCCATAGTTCATCAGGCACTCTACCTATCATATCTAGTCCCTTAAATCTATTTCTTACTTCTACTGTATAATCATAAGGGATTTGATTTAGGTCATACCTGATGGTCTGGTGGTTTTCCCTACTTTCTTCAATTTCAGTCTGAATTTGGCAATAAGGAGTTCATGATCTGAGCCACAGTCAGCTCCTGGTCTTGTTTTTGCTAACTGTATACAGCTTCTCCATCTTTGGCTGCAAAGAATATAGTCAATCTGATTTCGGTGTTGACCATCTGGTGATGTCCATGTTTAAAGTCTTCTCTTGTGCTGTTGGAAGAGGGTGTTTGCTATGACCAGTGCGTTCTCTTGGCAAAACTCTATTAGCCTTTGCCCTGCTTCATTTCATGCTCCAAGGCCAAATTTGCCTGTTACTCCAGGTGTTTCTTGACTTCCTACTTTTGCATTCCAGTCCCCTGTAATGAAAAGGACATCTTTTTTGGGTGTTAGTTCTAAAAGGTCTTGTAGGTCTTCATAGAATCATTCAACTTTGGCTTCTTCAGCATTACTGGTTGGGGCATAGGCTTGGATTACTGTAATATTGAATGGTTTGCCTTGGAAACGAACAGAGATCATTCTGTCATTTTTAAGATTGCGTCCAAGTACTGCATTTCAGACTCTTTCGTTGATCATGATGGCTACTCCATTTCTTCTAAGGGATTCCTGCCCACAGGAGTAGATATAATGGTCATCTAAGTTAAATTCACCCATTCCAGTCCATTTTAGTTCACTGATTCCTAGAATGTCTACGTTCACTCTTGCCATCTCCTGTTTGACCACTTCCAATTTGCCTTGATTCATGGACCTAACATTCCAGGTTCCTATGCAATATTGCTCTTTACAGCACCGGACCTTGCTTCTATCACCAGTCACATCCACAACTGGGTATTGGTTTTGCTTTGGCTCCATCCCTTCATTCTTTCTGGAGTTATTTCTCCACTGATCTCCAGTAGCATACTGGGCACCTACCGACCTGGGGAATTCCTCATTCAGTATGCTATCATTTTTGCCTTTTGATACTGTTCATGGGGTTCTCAAGGCAAGTATACTGAAGTGGTTTGCCATTCCCTTCTCCAGTGGACCACATTCTGTCAGACCTCTCCACCATGACCCACCTGTCTTGGGTGGCCCCACATGGCATGGCTTAGTTTCATTGAGTTAGACAGGGCTGTCGTCCATGTGATCAGATTGACTAGTTTTCTGTGATTATGATTTCAGTGTGTCTGCCCTCTGATGCCCCCTCGCAATACCTACCATCTTATTTGGGTTTCTCTTACCTTGGTTTGGAATGTCTCTTCACAGCTGCTCCAGCAAAGTGCAGCCGCTGCACCTTACCTTGGATGTGGGGTAGCTCCTCTCGGCCACGCTTCTGCGCGTGGTCGATTGTACCTGTGCCGCCGAAGCCGGCGTCTCTCGCGTCTCATTCACCCTCAATTTTAAGAGCAAAGCAAATGGACGGGCACCACACCCTGGGGGGAAATGTCAGTCTGGAAAAATTGAAGGAAGTGAACCTGTACTCCTAGATACTGAATTTAAATATTGCGTTGGCCAAAAAGCTTGTTCAGGTTTTTCCTTACTATCTTACAGAAAGCTCGAAAGAAAGTTTTGGCCAATCTAGTATATTTAAATTTATACATATGTTTATAATTTAGATTTAAGTATAATTTAGATAAAGATAAATATAATCTGTATGTATCTGATTTAGATAGGTATATCTGGACATTTGCTGGTAGGCGCAGTTGTAAGCGCAGATACAGATGCGGAGCCCTGTCCAGCCCACACCCTCTCGCGCTGCTCCCAACAAAGTCACTCACGGGCGCTCTGGGTCAGCGTCTCCACGCCCTCACTTCTGATGTGGCCCCGCAGACTGAGTTGGGCACTCAGACCCATCGCTGCTCTGAACCTGACCTGAACAACTCTCAAGTCGCTTCCACGTGATTCCAGCCAAAAGCCCATCCTCTGTCGTCGCCTTTCCTGGCTTTCAGCAGCAGTAGCCATGGCTGACCCCCACTTCTTTATGAAAACCTCTGCACTCTGGGCTTGCTCGACATGAGGCAGGCTGGCTTCCATCTACTTGACTGCACATTTCCCGGGCTTTCTTTGGACCCCTCCTTCTCTAGAAACTCCAGGAGTCAGGAGTCTCGATGCGCTGGACTCATTCTTTTCCTTGGAGGGAAATGCACATGGGAAGAGGGTGCATTCATTGCCATAACTGGAGACACTGTCTCTATGCTAATGACTCTCACAGTTGCATCTTTAGCGGCATCTCCTCTCTGAAGTCCAAATACATCATCCAGGTTCATCCTGTCTCTCTTAGGATCTTCAGGCAACCCCAAGTTAATCTTTGTAAAACAGAACCATTGGTACCACACTGGATCATTTCCCACACTTACAACATCTTTGTTTCAGCCGACGTCTCCTTCACCACCCAACACTCGGGCCAAGAAATGGGTACCGCCCTGCCTTGCACACACTTCGCATCAGTGATATCCTTCAGCGTTGCCTGCAAAGAGCCCTGGTTCCACCACCTCTACGGCTGCCGCCCTGCACCCAGCCCATCCTCCTCACCTGGACTGCTGCAACACCCCTACCTCATGCCCCCCACCACCCTCCTTTCCCAAACTTGCGAACGGAACATGTCTAAGGACCCTTGGGCTTTCGTTACTCTTAGAGGAAAAGCCAAGCCCTCTCTTCCATCCCTGAAGGTCTTGCTGAGCAGGTGCCCACCTCTTTCATCTCTGTGTTCTCCTCTGCAGACCTTACATTCAGAATCCTGCAAACGTGACATCCTGCTTCCTGCCACAGGACATTTGCACAGGCCTTCAGCTTGGGAGTCCTTCTCCTCCTTCCCAGACCTATGCTCAGCTGCCTCTTTTCATCTCAAATGCAGTCTTGGCAGAGATCTTTCCTCCAATCTTCCTAAGATAGGTACTCTGTCATGTTACTCATTCTATCTTATTTGTGGTTCTTTTCAACATCTTTTTATCCAGTGCATGTGTATCCTCCCTAGAGAATTACACACACACTCTCTCTCTCTCTCTCTCTGTATATATATATATATATATATATATATATATATATATATATACACACACACACATATATATGGATATATCCCCACTAGAATAAATCTTTCTTAAGGACAACAATAATTACTTTTTAACTCTTGTATCTCTTTTGCCTAAAATGGTGCCTTGTGAAGTTAACAACTGCTTTCTGATAAGTTATAAATCATAAATATATAGACAGAGTAGCAGCCTAAAGGCACTATGCCTGGCTTTAACCCACAAAGTTAGCTGAAAATATCATAGCCCAAATATATGTTCAGCAGTATCCACAAATCCATAAAGAAATGTATTTTTTATGGATGTGTACTTTTTACGTGCTAGCATCAAGTGCAAGTGGTTAAATGATTTTCGGTCACTGTCAAATGCTGAGAAATAAATGAAAAATAAATATAAGAGCCACATGCTGCCTGCAGAGAAAAGTCATTTTTGATTCCATTTGAATCCTCTGCTGACTGGCTGCATGAAAATGGGTAAAGTACTTTCTTTTTCAATGTCTAACACCCCTGAGCCCCAGTGTTACCATCTGTAAAATGGGATAACAAGCCCATCTGTACTGGGGCTTGACTGTGAAGATTATACGCATTGATGTGTCTCAGTCACAGCTGTGGCTGCCTCTTGCCCTTTCTTGTCCGCTGAAAGATGTGCGGTTTCTCTCTTTGGTCTTGGACTAGAAGGACCCAGGATACTGACTGGGTAAGAAAGCCCTGCCCCTCTGCCATCACCTTTGCATCCTTTTCCCCAGATGGCCAGTCCAGGAGAACATCAGGCAGCAGAACACAGTTCAGAGTTTGCTTCAAAAAAATCTTCAAAGACTTCTCTGGTGGTCCAGTGGTTAATTTGCCTGCCAATGCAGCGGTCACAGGTTCAATCCCTGGTCCAGGAAGATCCCATATGTCTCAAGGCAACTACACCCCTGAGCCACAACTACTGAGACCACATTCTAGAGCCCGTGAGCTGCAACTACTGAGCCCACAAGTCGCAACTACGGAAGCCCTCATGCTAGAGCCTGTGCTCCACAACAAGAGAAGCCCGCACATCGCAACACAGAGTGGCCCCCACTCTCTGCAACTAGAGAAAGCTCATGCACAGCAACGAAGACCCAGTGGAGCCCAAAATAAGTAAATGAATTTAAAAAACAGCTTCACCCTCTCCTGCACCACTCTTTTCTGATAACTCCCAAAACCCATCATGGAAGTGTCGGCTAAAAAAATGCACAAATGAGGGTTGCAAGTTAAGTGTTATGTGGGGCAATATGAGGACTGCAGCCTGGGAGACAGTTCCTCAGATAACTCTGAGAAACCTCTCCAAGGAGGTGGGGGGAAGGACAGTATATATTTGATTTTGGTGAACGAGGAATACATGTGATTGAGCACATATGTTTTGCAGAAGGTTTCCGCTAGTCACGAGGAGCGGGCATCACCGTGAAGGGTTTTAGTGCTTTTATAGATATGAGGAGATGCATGAATCAGGCTCATGCAATCAGTTCTTGAGAATATCTCTCTGAAGACCTGTCCTGCCACTTTCTGGAGCACAGAGGGCCTCATTTCTGCTCTCTGCCCTGAGCTCCTTTAGGGGTGTTGGAGGTCAGCAGCTGCAGTGTCACATGATTTAATCTTGGTAGGTAGATGGCAAGCACCCCTGGCAGGTGCCAGTTTGTAGCTGACAGATGAAAGCCCTCCTTGGGCACACAGCCTAGTGGGGAGGGTGTTTCGTCCGGAGAGAACACTTTGGGGTTCCCACCTGATTGATCATGGTCCTCAGGGATCCAAAGAACTGAAAGTAAAGGGATCTCCCAACCAGGGAGGCGGCTGGCCCAGAGGAGCCAAGCAGGTGTGTGCTGAACCCCGACTCCACCAGCTTCCGGCTTCCTTCTCGGTACAGTGTGTCATGCGGCCCTGGTGGAAGGGACAGCAGACCAGTGTCCCTAGTGTGGAGGATGCTTCTGAGACTTGCAGCAGCTGCACAGTAGACAGTGGGGCCGGGGACTAGAGCCTGTGGGCATCAGTGCCCGGAGCGCTTACCTCACCATGGGGTCGGCCGCCGTGGCCTCTCCCAGAGCCCCCATGGGCTCAGCCAACCCCACGGGACTCCAGTGGAGGCTCCAGGCTCCAATGAAGCCTGAGTGGACCCTGAGGACTGGCTGGGGGTACCTCAAGGTGAGGCAGAGAACGGAGTCGAGACTGCCGGGTGCCCTGGCCGAGGGGCCACCCCGTGCCTGGAAGAGCAGGACACGTGGACTCGAAGGTCTTGGTGGGTCAGCCACTGGGACGGACTGAAGGCTGTAATCCTCAGAGCTGGGGCCAGAGAGGCAGCTGAGACCAGGCCTCAAGTCCTGCTTTACCAACCAGAGATCAGATGCGGCCTAAGGGGAGGAGCAGGGGGTGCAGGTGAACCCCTGCATCTCCTGAATCTGGGAGTGGACTCAGAAAATTCCAGATGGAGAGCCTGGGAGTGGTTGCAAGTCAGAGCTCAGAAGAACAGGCCTCCTCACTGGGGGAGGGGGTAGCCTCAGAGAGGAGGAGGCTGGACCAACTTGAGATGGGGAGGAAGCCCCTTCTCCCTCCATCAGTCCCAAAAGGCTTATGCAGAAGGAAATCATCAGGTCCACTGATTCCAGACACAGAGAATGTGTCTGTTAATGATCAGCTTTGTGATCTTTTGTGATCTTCCGGAGCAGAGGCACTAACAGATGGATTCTAAATGGGGAAAAGCCCATGACAAGCATCCACTCAAACAAACAAAGCCTAAAGCTCTGCTTTTTTACTAGAGGCCAAAGAAGCCCTCACCTAAGTCTGCAACAGAATTAGCTCCGACTTAAGGGGCCAAAGCCAACTGTGTGACTCCAGGCTGGAAGTGAATCCCACATCCTCCTGCAATGAATAAGAGGCTGCAGGGCGGGCCAGGCATGGGAGATTGGAGGACTCCATGCTTCTCTGCAGGGGAAACCCCCTGCCCTGGGGTGGAAGAGCCCTTTCACCCGCTGGATAAATAAACCCCCTGGGCCACCACCACTGCTCAGAGAACTGAGGCTGCTCCTCTTGGGCATGGAGCATCCAGGAAAGAAAACAGTGCCCGTGAAGCTGGAAGCTTCCAAGAAGGGCAGCCCAAGAGGAGGCTCAGAGTGACAGCAGGGGAGAGAGGAGAGGGTGGCGGGTCCTGGGAAGGGGGGGGTGGTGAGGAGAAGGAGGGCGACAAGAGAAAGCAAGGAGGAGGTGGGAGAGAAGAGGCAAGGGAGGGCCCAGCAGGAAGGAGACTGAGAAGGGCAGAGGCCCCAGGAGCGGTGAAACAGGAGAGAGGCAGACTCCAGAGTTGAGGAAGAGAGGGTGGATCGCCAGAGATCAGAGATGCATAAAGATGAGAAAGACAGAGCGGAGACAGACAGCTGTCGAACCCACACTAGCCATTTACAAGGGGATCTAAGACTATCTCGTCTCTCATCTCCCACCATGCGTGCCCCCCCACCCCTTGTTCCTGCCCACCTCTGACACAGAAGTTTCTTTCTAACAGTCTTGTGACCTTTTCTTCCCAGTCTTTCTCCTGATGACCTGTCTGGTCCCTGTACCCTCTTCTCATCATTCTCCCACGAGGATATCCCATCCCGGAACCCTAAGCCATGACTCCCCCAAAGCCGACACAGCTTTCCCAGCCTGACCGGGTGCCGTTGTGTGACCCCCTCCTCCACAGCACCTGGAACTTCAGGATGGGCCAGGTGTTGAAGACCAGGTACTTACATCCGTCTACTCCTAACTTGACTTGCCCATACATTTCCTGGGATCTCCTGGCGCCTGGATTCGCTGGGCGGCCCCTGCACCCTCCCTCCAGGTGAAATGTCACCAGCTCTCTTTACATTGCGGTTTAGGTCCAGACCAATGTTCTCTGTTGCGCCACTGTGGGTTTAATTCCTCCTGAGCAGCCTCCCGACCCTTCACTGCGGGCTGGCAGGCAGGATGGCCAGGGGCGCTGTGTGTCCTGACTCCCGTGAGACCCACATTCCCCAAAGGAGCCCAAGCTGGGGATTGGGGATGTCTGTCCCACGGGCCTCCTCATGTCTGAGACAGCTCATCCTTGCAGAGCTCCGTCCAGGCCAGGCCATGCTTGTCTCCTGAAACAGGATGAAAAGTAGAATCCAAGGTTCCCCAGGGTGGTTACTCATAGAAAAGAACTGCCAGTTTGCTGGGAGACTGAGCGACTATGAAGAGAAGTCTGCAGGGACCCAGGCCCGCCCCCCATCTGATGGGCAGCCAGCGAAGGGGCAGGGCCCCTGGAGCCCACATCCCCACCAGGACGCGCCCGACCTGCTGCTGCCAGGAGACCTGGAGGAAGTCACCATACCTCCCTAGTCCCTGTGTTCTCACCTATACAACAAGGCTCGGGACACCTGCCCCCGTGATGGCTGTCAGACAAAGGGAGCAAGGCTGCGGGCACACGGTGGGTGCCATCATTCTCAGATGATACAGGTGTTATTTTTATTGTGGCGTCTTCCATAATCTTTGCAGATTTCTCTTCCATGGAGCTGACCAGATTAAATTGTAAGGTTCTGCTTCTCGCATGTCTATCTCCCTCTGTGTTGCCCAGAAATAGTGTCATGGAGATAATTACATACATACGATGATATGCTAAGTTGCTGCTAAGTCACTTCAGTCGTGTCCAACTCTGTGCAACCCCATAGAAGGAAGCCCACCAGGCTCCCCCGTCCCTGGGATTCTCCAGGTAAGAATACTGGAGTGGGTTGCCATTTCCTTCTCCAATGTGTGAAAGTGAAAAGTGAAAGTGAAGTCGCTCAGTCGTGTCCGACCCTTAGCGACCCCACGGACTACAGCCTACCAGGCTTCTCCATCCATGGGATTTTCTAGGCAATAGTACTGGAGTGGTTTGCCATTGCCTTCTCCATACGATGATATAGAATTGCCTTAAATCTCTCCAGACTGTGACCACCATCCATCAGATGGGCCTGTGTTCTTTTGACTTGCCATCCAAAGTGCCTGGCACCACATCTGCTGAGCATAAACAAGCCAGCATCCCTCTTGAGACTGGACACAGGTCCTCCAGCCTGGTCTCTGGCGTGTCCTTTGTCTGTAAGGTCCCCACACGCTCAGACCATCGGAGGATCAGACATGCCCTGAGTGGCAGCTGGCTGGGTTAATTCCTGCCAAGTTCTCCATTCTTCCCTGACTACGGGGAATATTCTGGAAGGGAATCAAGGTGAGACTGGGACAGCCCACCACTCCAGTGTCTCCATGGCAACAGCCACAGTGCTGTTCGACACAAAGGATCTTGGTTAATGATGCAGTCAGAGGTCACGCCGCCAGGACGTGGCCTCCTTGCCAGGGTGTCTTTCAGAACAGGGCTGGCCTCCTCAGCTCACTCCCTCTCCAAACATCAGGGTTGTAAGAGGTGAGGACAGGAGCTGTTAAAACGGGAAATCAGCCTAGCAGTCAGCAGTCTGCGTCTGCCGCTGCTTTGTCTTATGTACCTTTCCAGGTCTCCAGTGTCTTGACGAGAGAAACGTCCCTTACTCCATGCTCTCTCCCTGCCCGGGTGAACCTCCTAGCCAGATTTGTGGTTTGCCGATGGCTTTAATAACTTCCTATATATAGACACACACTTGGAACCCTGGCTTCATAAAATAGCACCACAAAAGAAACTGGAAGCTAGATGTTCCCAGCCGCAAAGGAAAGAAGAGCTACAAAATGATTGCCCTGAAGCAGCATCTCCCCAACCACATGCCGACGAGCCAGAAAGACTGCCTGCCCCCTTCTAGTAACTGAACAAGCAGCATCTCCTTTCCCCCACAGGAGCGTTCTTGTAAATGCACGTCTGGAGTTCGCCTCTGCTCGGAGCCAGGAGAAAGCAGTTCGTCATGAGAAAACCCCGGGGCGAGAAGACAAGGTGGCCTGGGTCAAGGCTGCAGCTTTCAGCCCCCGGACACCTCCGTGTGGTCCCGCAGGGAGCTGGTCACACGAGCTGTGTTTGTGATTTGGGATAGCCGGGTTCACAGTTCTGCCACCGTTTCTGAATTACCATGGGGAGACAGAGCCAAGCCCAGCCCCTCAGAGATGTGTTACAGTACAAATAGTCAGTGCAGTCGCTCAGTCGTATCTAACTCTTTGCAACCCCATGGACTACAGCACGCCAGGCCTCCCTGTCCATCACGAACTCCCAGAGCTTCCTCAAACTCGTGTCTATCAAGTTGATGATGCCAACCAACCATCTCATCTTCTGTTGTCCCCGTCTCCTCCTGCCTTCAATCTTTTCCAGCATCAGGGTCTTTTCCAGTGAGTCAGTTCTTCACATCAGGTGGCCAAAGTATTGGAGTTTCAGCTTCAGCATCAGTCCTTCCAATGAAAGATGGTAACCTTAACCCTGTATACAAGACAGCAAAAGAGACATAGGTGTATAGAACAGTCTTCGGGACTCTGTGGGAGAGGGTGAAGGTGGGATGATTGGGGAAAATGGCATTGTAGCATGTATATTATCATATGTGAAATGAATCACCAGTCCAGGTTCGACATATGATACAGGATGCTTGGGGTTGGTGCCCGGGGATGACCTGGATGGAGGATAGGGAAGAGGGAGGTGGGAGGGGGGTTCAAGAGGGGAAACACATGTACACCCGGGGCAGATTCGTGTCAATGTATGGCAAAACCAACCAACATATTAATGTAAAGTAATTTGCCTCCAATAAAAAAAGAAAGAAAGAAAAAAAAAGTGACATACTAATATTTTATACAAAGTTCACCAAGGACACATAGTGCAGGTAAGCATGTATAAAGAGAGCAGGAAGTCCATGACCCCCTGCAGAGTTGGGAAAGAATGCTATCCTTTTAAGAAATTATATTGCGAATGTCAGAAGAAAGGGGAACGTGTTATCTTTATGGTCAAGCAGACACTCCTGTCTTCAAGGAAGTTTGTTTAATATGTAATGCAGGCGCACACTACACATTAGGGAGGGAGGGAAGAGGCCCAAAAGGATGCAGAGAGAGAATTTTGTGATTAATTTTTTCTTATCCTGCCTGGAAGTGAGAATTTTAGTTCATCACAGCAAAAACCACTACTCTTATGATCTGAACATATCGAATAAAGAAAATTAAAATTCATTAAAAAAAAGACTGATTTTCCTTTAGGATGGACGGGTTGGATCTAAACCTAGGGGAATATGCTTTGGAAGCCATATAAAGCAAATATTTGGTTTGAAGTTTCTCTACTTGGACTACTGTAAACAGATGAGCAAAGTGGACTCAATCACTGTTTGTTAAAAGCATTTATTTCTATATATTTATTTGTTTGGCTGTGCTGGGTCTTTTTGCAGCATACAGGAGTTTAGTTGCAGCATGTGGAACCTTGCTCTTTAAGTTGCGGCATATTGGATCTAGTTCCCCGACCAGACATCTAACCCAGGGCCCGTGCATTGGGATTGCAGAGTGTCATTCACTGGAAAGTGAAAGAAAGTGAAGCTGCTCAGTCGTGTCCGACTGTGACCCCATGAACTGTAGCCGACCCCCGTAGCCGCTGGACCACCAGGGAAACCCTCAATTGCTCTTGATGGAAGACAACATGAGATGTTGTAAGGGACGGATTCATGTGCCCTGCTTTTAGGTGTTAACTCACCTTCTTGTTGGGGAAGGCAATGGCACCCCACTCCAGTCCTCTCGCCTGGGAAATCCCATGGACAGAGGAGCCTGGTGGGCTGCAGTCCATGGGGTCGCAGAGTCAGACACAACTGAGCGACTTCACTTTCACTTTTCACTTCCATGCATTGGAGAAGGAAATGGTAACCCACTCCAGTGTTCTTGCCTGGAGAATCCCAGGGACAGCGGAGCCTGGTGGGCTGACATCTATGGGGTCGCACAGAGTCGGACACGACTGAAGCAACTTAGCAGCAGCAGCACCTTCTTCTGGTCATCATTTCAAAACATACACATATCAAATCATTCTGCTGCACATCTTACAATTATACCATTTTACATGTCAGTCATATCTTAATTAAGCTGCAAGAAAAAAATGAGCCTCATAGACATCTTGTGAAGAAGTTGGACGCGTTAGTCGCTCAGTCGTATCTGACCCTCTGCGACGCCATGGACTGTAGCTCGCCAGGCTCCTCTGTTCATGGAATTCTCCAGGTAAGAATACTGGAGTGGGTAGCCATTCCCATCTCCAGGGGATCTTCCTGACCCAGGAATCAAACCCAGGTTTCCTGCACTGCAGGCAGATTCTGAGCCACCAGGGAAGTACCCACCCCCACCCCCCGAAATCCTGCGAAGTCCTGTTAATTTCATTTCACAAAGGAGGAAATGGAAAAGTGGGCTATTCAATGATGCAGCTGACATGGCCAGGCTGGTACAGCTGCAGTGCAGAGGGGACCTTCTCACCTGGACAGCTCACGAGGGACCAGAAGGGAGGGTCGCTGATTAACAGCTGACCAGGGGCAGATCTGCCCTGAAGCTGGGCTGAACTCAATCCATGGATGTTCTCGCAAATCCTGGCTCCCAGAAGGGGAAGGCTGCTGATCAGGAAGCTTCCAACATGCCTCCAGTAACAATCACTATTGTGCCCTGAGCAGAGGACAGAGTGTTTCCACGCCGAGACCAGTGTGGCTGAATCCACTCCTGCTGCCCACCTCTGGCTAGAAGAGAGGTGGTTCCACACAGGAGAAGCCTAGGTTCTGGGGGTTTCGGGGAAGCCCCTGGTCTGTCATCATTTATCAAATATCTAAATGAGGCTAGATATTTAGATGACTGTTCCTTCTGGGGATCAGAACCAACTCTCCTGCACCTCCTCAGGGCATTCCAAGAAGAGAACAGAATCTCACGAAGATGGGTCCTTGGGCTGCAGCCATCAGCAGGCAGAAATTTGAGGGTTGGTTGGAAAACACCAGAGACAGCAGGCTGGGGCCTAATTATCTGGACCACTTTTTCACACTCTCTGCTCCTTCCAAACACACTGGAGTATCCTCAGACTCTGAGGAGGAAGCATCTCATTTTTGCACTTCTTGAGATCCGACTTCCCAGGTAGTTTGGTAAAGAATCTGCCTGCAATGCAGGAGATGCAGGTTCTATCCCTGGGTTGGGAAGATCCCCTGGAGGAGGAAATGGCAACTCACTCCAGTATTCTTGCCTGGAGAATCCCATGGACGGAAGAGCCTGGCGGGCTACAGGCCATGGGGTCAAAAAGAGTCGGACACGACTAAGCAACTGAGCACGTGCGCATGCACAAGATCTGGGACTAGTGCTCACACCACAGCTCGTGGCCCCAGGGAGGCCCCACCTCGGAGATGACAACTACCGCCTGGGAGCCCACTGTGGTTTGTCCTGGCCCCTTGTGCCACGTGCCGCGGTGTCTGCTGTCTCCAGGTGATAGCTCGTGGGAGCAGGAATTGCCCACTGCCTGTGCACAGCAGGTATTGGGACAAAGTCTGTTGGCAGTTCTCCTGACTCTGCTGGTGTGTCTAGGACCTGGCACTTTCTGTCCCACCCTCCAAGCACGCGGGGTTTCTATCCATCTCAGTTTAGAACTAATGAACTGACTTCCTCTTCCTCACTCACGTGTGGGGGCTTCATCCACATGTCGGGTGACTCTGAAGCCAAAGGGCTCTCAGAGAGGCACCGCAGGTGTGAGGCCGGGGTGCGGACGTGAGGCCGGGGGTGCAGGTATGAGGCCTGGTGCGGGTGTTAGGCCAGGGTTGGGTCATGGGGTGACTCCTACCCTGGTCTGCACTCACACTGAACTGGCCCCAGGGTGGTAATGGGTGATGATGGATGATGTAGCCCATCACAATGGTGGTCCTTGGGCCAGGGACCTGGAAGTGGCCCCCAAGCTGACCCCAGACAGAGCTGTTGGCCTGGATCCTTCAACCCACCCTCATCTGCTATGAGCACGTGGGAAGGCCTGTTGCCCTGAGGCTGCAGGGTCCGCACCCCGTAGGAGTTGCCCTGGCTCAGAATCCAGGAAAGGGCCGGGTGACACACTCTCGCTCATACATGGGCACACTGAGCACATGGCCTGAATGGTGGCTTGTCCCGTGCTCCCCGGGGGAAGAATGATGCATCCCTGGCCTCAAGGGGTCCACATAGGGGCGGATGCTGGTGATAAGGAAGGAACCATCACGGAAGACAAAATAAAAGGAAACTCGGATTTATTGAGCACCTGTTGAGCCGGGCGAGTCATTCACACACATACACTCAACACCAGAAGCTGGAGACACATGCTTCCCGGCTCTGGCCAGCACCGCGGCCAACTGCCCGGCATCAGACACATGGGAGTGGTCTCTGGACCCTCTTATTTCAAAATAAAAGTGATTGAAACCAACAGAGGGGGCACGGAGGAGTCTATCCATGGCTCAGAAGCCAAGTGAACACACAGGAGCATCTTTTTCTGTGCCAGCTCCCACATTTTTGGTGCAGACGCCACGAGATTCCAGGAAGCGGCCTGCAGCCGTGTGCAGTGTGTCCCTTCTGCAGGCTTGAGACTTGGAGGCGCTGAGCCACTCTCAGAGGATGGATCTGCCCTCTGCTGCAAGCACCTGCCATCCAGAGCAGAGGCTGCGCTTCGTGTCTGCACCTTCCTTCTCTTTCTGCTTCACTTACTTCTCTTGGGAAGCAGCGACTGTTGGCTAATCTCTCCCTGGGTGACCTCTGGGCACAACCAAGAAGAGAAGCCCATTGTCCTCATTTTCTTAAAGTTTCCTTTTGAGGAAAGAGGTAAATATGGCAAGTAAGTGTCCGGTTAGGGTTTCATAGCACCGAGAGTTTCCTTAGAATTGGCAGCTACACTTCAATCAGGGGCCATCAGGAGAACGAGAAATGTTCTCTGCCTCACGAATCAGGTTTCCCCAACTTCGGAGCAGAGGGGAAAAACTTGAAAAGCATTACCATATGAAATAACAATAATAATTAACAATAATAATATTATAATGTGACCGACCGGCAGTATCTGTTGGTTTTAATAATGTTGAGGTCTCTTAAGAAAAGCAAGACAAAAAAAAAAAAAAAAAACACATGATAAAAGAAAGAAAGGAAAACAAAAACCACATGGCTGAAATGTCTCAAGACCTCTGGCTTCCCATCGGGCTGTGCGTTCAAGTTTCAGAAATCCACCAGCGTCTCCTGGCATCCCGGCATCTTCTAGGGGCCCTTCACGTTACCAGGTCGAGCAGCAGCAAGGCTGGCGAAGTAGGCACACTGCGAGGGGTCGCACTGGCCCGGGGGTCCAGGGGGCCCCGGGGGTCCGGGGTGTCCAGCGAGTCCTGTCTCTCCTTGAGGCCCGGGACTCCCAGGAAGCCCATCTTTAGCATAGCCAGGTTCCCCGGGCTGACCTGGACCAAGAAGCAAAAGAAAGAGACAGTGGTTCAGGTTCCTTCCAGAGCACACACAAGCCCTGATGTCACTATTTTCATTCAGTAGTGAGCTGAGGATGCCACAGGCTCAGAGCAAACACCCCAGGGTCTGGGCGCCCCTCCTGGAGAGATAATGGTCCCTGTGGACACCGTGCAGGCAGATGGCTGCCCTTCTCATCCAACACCCTGGGGCCTGCCCCTCCCCTACCTCAGCCAAACCACTCCTACCTGGGATCCCGGGGGGTCCCATCTCGCCTCGGAGGCCAACTCCAGGCGCACCTGGGTCACCTTTGGCTCCTCGCTCACCTGGTGAGGAAAACACGCACTTTTGATGGTGGAGACTCACCATGGTGGCGGAGGGAGGGAGCCCCACCGCGGGGCTAGGGGGCAAAGCCAGCACTGTGTCAGACGCCTCGCTCCTGTTCACACTCTTTCATGCGCACTCACACTCAAGCACACACTTGCACTCAGAAACATGCCCATGTGAACACCAAAATAGACACGCCCTCCAAAACATTTGCTCAGATACACGTATGTACACACAAACATTCACTCCAGTGTGATAACTACCCAATGACACATGCACAAGTGTACATTCACACATATATTACACAAACATGCATATGCTTATAAACACAGCAAACACCGACACTCGAATGTTCACACCGTCTCCTATACAAACACATATGTCCACACATGCCCGCTGACACATGCCTACACGCCCCCGTGTTCTCAAAGCATTCTATCTGAGACTTTGTCTGGGAGGAGCTGGGGGATAAACAAACCTGAGTATGCGTAAGACACAGCCCTACTCTTGAGAAGCGTGGATTCTAAGACAGATGACACAGGCCACAAAGGACATTCTAATATGAAGCAGAACCAGGGAAGTCTTAATAATCACAGGAATTTAAACTCTAACATGTTCAGAAGAAAGAGGGTTCATTCCCCCAGGAGGATATCTGAGACCAGGGAGGAGTGGGGGTTAATGGTACACATTCCTTTTCTTTGCTATGTTGTCTCCAGAATATCTCCTGTATGTAGTGTATGACGTTTTCTTTTATGATCCAAATTGAAATTCTGCCAGCTCATGGAGACTAGGCCATTCTTGTTTATTGTTCCGGCTACTACATTCGGTCAGTTTTCTGTCGCAGTCTGACTTTTTATGCTTTATACTTTCTTACTGGCATTTCCTTAATATATTTTGTTTCATGAACCAACAGAAAACAGACTTGGATGTAAACTTTAAAAGAGTTCGGAAGGAGAAACATTACAAGATGATGTTTCTCAGTGAACGAAGAATTAAGGGGGAATTCCCGAGCAGTCCAGTGGTTAGGACTCTGCACTTTCACTGCATAGGAAGTGTGTTCAATAATCCCTGGTTGGAAAACTAAGATCCCAGGGTTTGCCCCCAAAAAAGAATTAAGGAATGGAAGACTGAGGAGGGAGACGTGGCAGCTGAGATGACACCATCGCCTCTCCCCTACCCTGTGCTTATTCCTCGCTGGACAGAAAGGTGAATGGCCAGGCTGCTATACTCGGGGCCAGGTCCTTCCCCGCCCTTTCACATCCGTCCGCCTGCAAAGACAATGCCTTCCTCTGTACCCTGGGCGCTGTTGACGGCAGCAGGCACTGTCCCCTGCAGGAGAGGCTCACTGTGTCCAGCACAGCCACGTCCAGGTCAGGTATGTCCCTGAGAGCTGGAGAGCTGGCAGCCACGTCCAGCTTTAGCTCAAACCACTTTATTCCCATGGAAAAGCGTTAGTCACTCAGTCATGTCCGAGTCTTTGCGACCCCATGGACTGTAGCCCACCAGGCTCCTCCATCCACGGAATTCTCCAGGCCAGAATACTGGAGTGGGTTGCCATTCCCTTCTCCAGGGGACCTTCCCAACCCTGGTCTCCTCCATTGCAGGCGTATTCTTTCCTGTCTGAGTCACCAGGGAAGCCTATGTACAGCTGGCATCTAATGCCCGTTTGCCTGGAGATTAAATGTCTTATTCCTCAGTGACTTCTTGAAAGGGGAAAGAGAAGACATCCTGTGTACTCTCCGGACCGTGAGCAGTGGAGACGCAGACCGACCAAGATGGGAGGAGGAAACAGACTTGCTCCTCCTGGCAGAAGCATCATTTTGCAAAAACATCAAGTATGAAAACCTCTTAGGCAAGTGAAGAAACGGCACGATGTCAACACGCAGGGTGTTAGCAGGCTGCGAGGGCACGGAACGGGCGGACTCCTGCATATTCAACGGAGTGTGTGCTGTGCATGCTGGTTCCTTCTCTACGAAGCACCTCTCCCCAGCTCCTCACTCACCTTTGGGACCTATGGGGCCAGAGGGTCCCTCTAGACCCCCCTGCCCTGGCCTTCCTGGCTCCCCGACGGGGCCGGCCCGACCTGGAAGCCCATCTTTTCCAGGAGGTCCTGGGGGCCCGGGTCTGCCTTGAGAGGCCTTCATGTGCGCAGAGGGCATCTGGGCCAGGAGGTAGGCGAGTTTGGCTGTGGAGTAAGAAAAACAGAGAGATGTTTCATGAAGGAGGGATATAGGACCGAAGTCGGGCCGGCAGCGCACTGCAAAGCTCGAGGCAGTAAGAGCTGGGAAACAGCAGCGAGAGAGACACACCACGAGCGCGCTGCAGGGCGCGTGTCTGTGTGGACGCTGCTCTGGAGCCAGGCGGCTGGGCTGGGGTCCCAGTGCCACCACTGCTAGCGGCGTGGCCCTGGGCAAGCCACCTGGCCTCTCTTAGCCTCTGCTGCCTTTTCTGCAAAACGAGGGCAATGAAACAAGCCTGACCCCACTGGAGGTCAGGTGGGAGGATGGAGCCGACAAGACAAGGAATCACGACAGCCCCCGGACGAGATCTAAGTGGGGTGTGGACGTCACTGCTCCCCTCCAGGCAGCAATGACAGCAGCAGCAGCAGCAGAAACTGCTGCAACTGTCAGGCTGGGGAAACTGAGGCCAGTGGGGGAGGGTGAGACTTCAGTGGCTTACACAGAGCAACTTAGGGACTTCTCCTAAGTGTGGAATTCCTCATCTATAAATGAAGGGCTGGACGTGATGTCATTAATGATCCTTAGGTGTGTGAAATGTGAAGATCACAGGCTGATTCAAAACCTCAGAGGTCCAGCCGCTGGCCTCCACGCCTTCCTACTGCACTGGGAATACACAGCCCACCCCAAGGTTACCGGGGGCTTTTCTTTTGTTTTTCCAGACGACCAGGCCAAGCCCTTCACCTGGCAGGGGGAGTGACCCAGCCCAGAGAGGCAATGCTGACACCCTCCTGGGTCTCAGTGGTAAAACCGAAGCAGAGTCGAGTCTTTTGACAGCCTGGCACGAGGGCTCCTGAGCAGCTCCTTCCCCACCCTCCCACACAAGGAAGTGGGAGGGGTGTGCGACCGCTCGAGAACCCGAGCACACAGCTGCTCGGCTCACAGCCTGGACCCTCTCATCTTGAACGTGGATGCTTCTGATGCTTCCTCCTCCCAAGATTGTTTACAAGAAAGGACTCAGCTCAGCAGATGCTCCATCTGAACTCATTCAAAACAGGGCTTGTCTCTGCCCAGGGGCTGGAAACTCCTCGTGTGCCTGACAAATCTAACACCCAGAAGAAAGGTTGTAGAAGGGGATACTCGCACAAGGGAGGCCTCAAGACTGCCCCACCCAGCGGGAGTCACCGTCCCAGCCTCTGGGATCCTTCGTTTCTTCACCCTCCTCACCACCAGCCCAGCTCTGTGCTGTCCTCTCCAGGGAATGGTCTCTGGTTCTCCTGGGCAGGGAGATGGACCACGCTCACTCGCCTGGACACCCCACGAGGGCAGTGAGAGAGTCATCATGTGCCGTGCTGTGTCCACAGACCCAGTGCAGAGTCTCGAACGTGCCAGGAGGAAAATTTCACTGTCTGGGACCTGACCACGTGAATAAACGTGCCCTTCCCCTTTGCCCACCCGTGCCTGGGAATGGTGGTGGGCTTCCGATCTTCCCTAGCCCAGAGTGGTCTGCGACTTTCTGCTCCTAACAGTTTCCAAGGGCAGAGGGGGATGAGATGGGAGAGGATGCGGTGGCTAAGAGCCTGGACTCTGTAGCCTGGCTGCCTGCATGCAAACCCTGGTCAGACACTCACCAGCTCTGCAGCCTCGGGCAGGTTACTTAGCGTCTCTGATTTAACCCTCATTAGTGGCTCACGAGGTCACAGAGGCTTCCTTACATCAGTAAACACGTGCAGGTTCTAAGAACTCCACCTGACGTGGGACTGGCCCTACACACTGGTGCTGTGACTATTACCTCCCCACCCCTCCCTTCCTGAGCACCTGCTCTGTATGGGGCCCATGCAAGACTTGGATTTCACACTAAATCCTATACAGGAGAATTACAAGGATTCTAGTTGCTTGAAAGCACAGTGTGTTCCAGCTCCCACTAGGGTCTCTGCACATGCTATGTCTAAGGTCTGGAGTCTGGTCCTTGGTTTTAGCTCCCATGGCCCCTCCTCCAGGAAGCCTTCCCTCACCTGCTCCCCACCCTCTGAGCTATCTGAGGTACTTTCCCCTGTCCTCTTCTGTGCTCTCCATGTCGCATTAAATCACAAGCATCTTCTTACAATACCAAATCATCTTGTTTATGTTTCTGTCTCCTGTTCTGGGCTGTGAGTTCTGCAAGGCCCCTCGCAGACCTGCCAGAGCTCCTTGTTGATTAGATAAACAACTGATTGCACAGATAAGTGCTGATGGCAAGGCTGGTTCTGTAGGTAGTGAGCTCCCCTTCCTGGAGGTAATCAAGCAGCCATAGCTCAAGCGTCCCCAAAGAGCGGCTTGGAGCGGGATCTGTGTCAGAAGAGGCTGGTGGGAGCCTGCAAGGTGCACCTCTGTGCTGACTTCTGCAGGAGCCACCCTGAGGCTGCCTTTACCAAGCCAGGCTGCAGAGGTCCTGAAGGAGGAGTAAATGGACTACCGCCCAGGCTCACACAGCATCTAGGACCCGATGCTGTGAAAAAGCCAGCGACTCACTTTCCAGCTGTTTCTCCAGTTCCTCTTGGATGAGCCGCCGCAGGACATCCATGGATGGAGACTCGCCCTGTGAGGAGGGAGGGAAGGCGGAGTTACTCACCTTCCCAGGACTGCCTGCCTCCCAAGACCCAGAGTGCTCAGGAAACCAAGACTGCCACAGCCACGCAGACCACAGCTCCCAATTCAAATTCCTTTAACACCTAGAACTGTCTCCCCACCCCCCGCCACGCAGACAGCATCATCGCATCTTGCATGGCAACCTGGACACCTTTCTCCCTGAAGCCCCTGCTCCCTCTCCTTCCCACACAAAGCCCCTCCTCAGCCCTGGACCCAGAAGGCCTGGCTCTGAGTCTTCCCAGGCTGAAGTCTCCCCACCTGCAGGGCCAGCTCGCAGGCTGCCCCTGCGCTATCTCGGGCTTGCTTTCCTCCCATTGGCCACTTGGCGGCTCTGGTCTGTGGCCTGCCCCGCTGGCCCCACATGGTGTCTGCTCACACAAACAATGAGTGGACCTGAGCCCTGCCTCCAGGCCTCCATGGCGACATACAGCTCTTAAGAGTGATACGTGAGAGCAGACCTCACGCCATGCTGGGCTCCTCCCTGGTCGTCAGAGCCCTTCAGGGAGGTGCACTCCCAAGGGTGGGGGTGTTGACTGTGCTTATCGCTGCAGTCCCATCATCAGGCTTATTGTCTTATTTCCCTTTCTTCCTTTCTGGCCAAAGACCATTTATCTTTCTCCCAGAATTCCCATTACTACCCAGAGCAGCGGGACACCCGGCAAAGACTCAGTGGGTGGGGGTGCTCTGGAAGCCCACCGAGTCTGCAGCACCCACACCTGGCTGAGGGACAGCTCTCCAGGGGGGTGAAACCCAGGCTGACTGCAGAGCCCCGCGGGGACAGGGCCAGAGCCTCAGAGCAGGTGGGGGATGGGCCCCGAGCCTGTGCTCTGGGCCACAGGACGGGCCCCCAAGGACCACGCAGGCTGCAGAGTCAGGGTGGGGAGGTCACATGGACTTGGCAACCAGCCGCCAGGGACTGGCCCACCGAGCTCTCCCCAACACACTACAGTCAGCGTGTCCCTGTGCTGCGAGACTGTGTCAAGTTAAGAGCTCGGCCACAGAGTAACTGTGTTCAGAGAAAAAACAAACTGTCTCAACAGCCTTTCCTTTTGCACTTGGGAAAAGCTAGACCCAGATGGAAGACCAAGCCCCCCAGACAGCAGACAGGAGGGAGACCAGAGCGGGGCATCGGGTGGATGGGGAGGGCGCCGTCCCCGTGGGGAAGCTCGGGTCACTGGGAGCCTCTGCATCTTCTAGACTGCCTGCTGCATGGGGTGCTGGGCAAAGAGCATCACCGCCCGGGAGTGAAGCCTGGGCCACGGGGACAGAGGGACTCTATTCTCAAGCCCTTTGTAAGCCACGTGTGTCACTTCACTTAACCATCACAGACAGCCTGGCAGGAGAGAGGCATCCTCATCCCTTTTGGGAGGGAAGGCAGGGCGGGCTCAGAGAGGACAAGCAGGGGTCAGCCCCAGCTCATGCAGTTCACTGGTACTGGCAAGCTGGTCCCTCTGGAACCCACACACCTCTCTGGCTTCCCTTGAGACCCCGAGGAGCCCCGAGTTTGAGGCAGTGCCCACACGCTTACCCTTAGCCCTGGAAATCCTGGCTGGCCCGGAGGCCCCGGGGGACCGGCCGGCCCGTTCTCCCCAGGTGGCCCCTGGGGGCCCATGAGGCCTGTGTGACCCTTGTGGCCTGGGATCCCAGGGTCACCAGGCTGGCCCTTTCCACCGGGAGGGCCTTTGTCACCTTTGATGCCAGGATCTCCCTAGAGGAGGCAAGAAGAGCGTCAGTGAACAAAGGCCTAGAAGGCACCCCCAGGCCGGACAAGCCCCAGGCTGCAGGAGGGATCCCCAGCCCCGTGTCCTCAGTGTGGGAGAGGAGACCTCAGTCCTGCAGGCCCATGACACCATGCTGGCGCACACAGGACTCGGGGCCCAGATGGACAAAGCTGCGCCCCCACGTCATGCAGGAGGTCTGCTGGGGATGAGGCGCCGACTCTGACTTTCAGATCCCAGTCTCGTCTCCTCCCAGCAGAGAAGGCCAGCGCGGTGATGAAACCATCTGCCACATACATGCTTATGCGGAAAAGCGGAAAGAGTGGTGGGAAAAGTCTGATAGGTTCGGGGGGTTTACATAAAAGGTATATGCATATTTACACGTGCACGCCCACCTGGTTCTGAGCGCATGGGTTCCAGAAAGATACAAGCAAGTGTACAGTGACACCCCAAAAAAAGCGTGCTGGATGGGCACCTAGTCTTCACTGCATTCACGTGTTTTTTTTTCAATTTATATTTTTTAACTGTATCACTTTTCAACAGAAACAGTAAGAACAGTGAGTTAAAGAATGAATGCAGCCAGATTTGAGGGGGGTCTCCTAAATTTCTCCCACGTGATGGGTTTTATGGGGGTGTTGTCATCCGTGGGTGGTCTCCAGTGTGGGGGTCTGGGAGGGTCCCTTTCATGCATCTCAGTGCCAAGGCCTGTGGTACAGCGTTTCCTATTTATTCCACGTCTCTACATCCCTCTGCGGTAAGAGGACCTGTCCCATATTTCAAATGTTCCAGAGTGGAAGATGTGAGGAGCCTGACCGCTGTCTGGCAACCTTCCACGGAACCACTTAACGGGGGAAGGCAACTCTCCTTTATTGACTGGGTACCAGAGAAGCTTCTATCTATCGATTAAGTATTAAAGAAGGTTCATGGCCTGAATTCCCTGGCTCCCAACCAAAACTCCAGCGTGCGGCAGCTCCAGCCAGCTCCTGGCTGTCTTCACGGCCACAGTCCTGGCCCCTGCGTCCATCCTCAGGGGCCAACGACCACGAAAAGCACGGTCGCTGAGAAGGAGGAGGGCGAGAGACCGAGGCGGGGTGAGAAACCGACCTCTCGGCTGCCATCTCTCTCTGGTGTGTGGGGGAGGCCAGTCCTCACCCAGGCAATGTCCAAGGAAAGCAGAGACAAACTCTTTGTGGGGCCACAGAAAGAAACCTAGGCTGGGTATGGGGTGGCAGTGCCTTCCGCGTCGGGCAGCAGTGGGACCCTGTGATGGCCAGCCATGCGGGAGACTGTTTAATTTCTCTGGCGGGAACAGCGGTTGTTATGGGAGAGAGAACGTCCCCTCCCCTCACCAGTGTTTCTTCCAAAACAGAATTGATTTTTTTACCCTGTTGTTTTTTTTTTTTTTGGAGGAATGCAATGTAAAGAAAAGCCTTCTGAGCACAGCGCCAAGACGATTCATTATGGGAAAATCTGTTCCCTTGTCACCTCCAGGGACAAAGCTGGTTCTTGGCAAATTGGCACTTCGGGGTCCAAGCATGTCATGCACAGGCTTTCACATACGGGGAGGAGACAGGGAGATTTGTCAAAGTCTGGCATGCTTGCCTCTGAATGTGTAATTGCAATGATTTTACTCCTTAAAATAACAACCATGAAAACCACAACAAAACCCCAACAATGGGAAAAACCTCCCGCTGTGGGCCCTCGACTTCTGTGGGGGAACAGAGAACAGGGAAGCCCCCATGAGCTGCTCCCCTGGCAGGGCAGCTTCCTAAAGCCCTGGACACAGGTCCCTCGCCCCCGGGAAGGTCGCCTTCACGTGACCGCGTGTCCCACTCACCCTTTCTCCTCTGAGTCCCGGCTCTCCTGGCTTCCCAGGCGCCCCCTGCAATGAAAGCAAAGGACAGCAGTCACTTCACCAGGAGCATCTCTGCCCTTCTTAGTCCTTGCTGCTTGCAGAAGACAGGAGGTCCCCCGAGAGTCCTGCTCTTGCCTGGTCATAACCCCCCGCTCTTATGCAGCCGTCACCCTCGCCTGGCAATTCCTGAAACATGCCACATTCTCTCCCCAGTGCTTCACATGTGCCGGAAGATCTTTTCCAAAAGCCCTTACCTATCCCCCCCATCCCTCCCCACCCCTGCCCCTGCTCATCCTGAGGTCAGGGAGTGACCAGGGCTGGAGCATCTCTGCTGACAGAGCCGGAGGAGTACAGAGCTGAGGCTTGAGCTAGAAACTGCCATCATGCTGCTGGGTGGGGAAGGACCCCGGGGGGCAAGGCTGGACATAAGAAGCCAGTCAGGAGGTCCCTGCAAATGCCCAGGTGAGAGGTGATGGTCTCAGTCAGGTCTCTTAGTGGGAGAGATGGAGAGAGCTGCACAGAGCTGAGAGGTGCTAGGGAGTCAGAACGGACTGCTGCTGCTAAGTCACTTCAGTCGTGTCCGACTCTGTGTGACCCCATAGACGGAAGCCCACCAGGATCCCCCGTCCCTGGGATTCTCCAGGCAAGAACACTGGAGTGGGTTGCCATTTCCTTCTCCAATGTGTGAAAGTGGAAAGTGAAAAGTGAAAGTGAAGTCGCTCAGTCGTGTCCGACCCTTAGCGACCCCACGGACTGCAGCCTACCAGGCTCCTCCATCCATGGAATTTTCTAGCAAGAGTACTGGAGTGGCTTGCCATTGCCTTCTCCGTCAGAACGGACACATCTTGTTAATAAACAGGACTTGCCGATGCGCTGGGTGCAGAGAGCGATAAGTGAGAGAGACATATCAAGATGGGACCCCGGGACCAGCTCCCATGCAGAGTGAAAACACGGAGCTTCGTTGAGAAAGCACTAGGGGGACCTCCTAGTGGCCAAGACCCTGAGCTCCCAATGCTGGGGACTTGGGTTTGATTCCTGGTCAGGGAACTGGATCCCACATGCTGCAACTATGATCAAAGATCCCACGTGCTGTAACTAAGACGAGGTCAGCCAGATAAACAAATATTGAAAAATAAAATAATAAGAAGGCACTAGGATTTCAGGACAGTAACAGCAGAATACAGAAGCCAGTGCGGGTGCCCTGCAAAGCCTGGAGCCCCGTGAGACAGCACACGCCACCCGCCTGTGCAGCGACCCTGTGTCTCCCACAGGAAAGGGCCCCCAGAAGGAGAGGGGTGCAGCACTTGCCTCCTTGCCTGGGACTCCTTTCTCTCCTGGTTCCCCCTACGACACAGAAAAAGTATCAGTTAGCTGTACAGCTTCATCAGCATGCTACATGTAACACAAGTGTCTTTAAAACAGACACTTTGGCTAGAGTCGTCTCGAGCAACGACAGTAATCAAGGGTCCAGCCAGGGCGATCCCCACAGGGTCCATGCTCACCTGAGGCCCCCGGGGACCCAGGAAGCCCGGGAGCCCTGGGCTGCCGTTTTCTCCTTTGGTTCCCTTCTGGCCCTGCAGAGGGAAAATGGGGCATTCACTCTTTAAGGTCAAGGGCCAACTCAAGAAGAGTCAGAAATCTCATAGCCCCTCTGTTATTCTGAGCATGTGAACAAAAGATTTTTCCTGGAATGGAAGGGCTGGGTTAGGCAGAGAAGCTGTGCTGAGAATCCCACCCATGGGTGGAGGACAGGAGGAGAATTTCCTGTGAATAGTCAACGGCCTCCACATTCAAACAGCAGAAACACAAAGGGACAAACATTTAACAAGACACCTTAATGGGTATGGGCTTCCCTGGTGGCTCGGTCAGTTAAGAATCTGACTGCCAAGCAGGAGATGCAGGTTCGATCCTTGGGTGCGGAAGATCTTCTGGAGGAGGAAACGGCAACCCCCTCCAGTATTTTTGCCTGGGAAAAACCCCATGGACAGAGGAGCCTGGCAGGCTACAGTCCATGGGGTCCTAAGAGTCAGACACAATTCAGTGACTAAGCCACCACGCTTGATGTATATGGGGCCCCTCTAAGTGACCTCCCCGAAAAGGCGGAGTTCCTCTTCTCAACTGGTCAGCGATTCTCATGATTTGGCTCACTTTGGGTGTAAAGTGTATTGGAATCTTTCAGCTTCAACCTTTCTGGGAAGCCACTAAATGTGGGTCAGCCCTTCTGCGGCCAGCTCTGCGTTGGGGGTAGATCAGCCCCGTGACGCAATCCTTCCTGTCTGAGATGTCTCAGCACAGGTGACAAGACTCCTGCGATGGTTCCTACACGGCTGTCCCTGGTCCAACGGGAAGATGGGGCTCTACAGGGGGCCCAGGTGCCCGGTCTGCCCAGGAATGATGGCTCTCCCAGGAGGCAGGATTTTCAGTGCGACCACCAGGAGGGTTCCTGGCAAACCAGGATGGGCTGCTCATCCTGATTTCCACAGTGACAACGGTTAGCCAGCCATATGGGTCTGCTCATTGCCCCGTGCAATTACTGCTTGAGTACCAAACTATGAGGATGGCCATCTCAAGAGGGTTGCCAATTTTAGCTAATAAATCTACAGTAAGGCTGGGGTGGGAGGAGATGAGTGGACAGGCGTTGACTTATCCAACCCTAGGCCTCATCAAAGACCTGTCTTCTCCACCACGTCTCACCATCTACCAGACCTGAACCCTAAATCCTGAATCCAGTATCCAGTGATCAGGACACTGCTCAAGCCCCGCCTCTTTCTACTCCCCGCCCGCTGTTCCTTCTTGCTTTCCCCTCTCCCCACCCCCCAACCAGCAGGAGGATCCTCTTCAGCCAACTCTGGGTTACATTCAGCCCTACGATGCATGATGCCTACCCTCTCTGATATGTTAAGGGTCGTGGGCCTGACCTGTCCTTCCACCCTCTAAATGAATCAAACAACTAACTCGCACTTTTATTACACATTTTAAAAATTCTTTAATAGCTTTTTTTTTTTCCCCTATTGGATGCCTATGGTTGTAGACAACAGAGTTAAGCGCATAATCACACGAAAGGGGTCCTTCCTGGATCCTCTTGCCTCCAGCCTATTCCTACCATCCAAATACCATGTTTTCCCACTGAGGCTTCTGGGGACAGAGACCACACAAGGTGATGTAAACCACACACCCTTCCAAAGCTTGCCCTGATTGCATCACAGCAGAGGGACAGTACTCACGGGGCTTCCTGGGGTGCCAGGCTCTCCCGGTGATCCAGGCGATCCATTCTTACCCTGATGGAAGAAACAGCAATGAGGGTTCTGCCGGGATACTCTGCCAGGGTGTCACAGGGCAGGAAGCAGGGCCAGAGACTGCTGGATGTAGAGGGCTGGTCTCACACAGAACCGTGACTCGGACCAGCATGGTTCCACGTCCTTACTTAGAGGCTGCTTACCAACACTATGGGGCTTCCCTGGTGGCTCAGATGGTAAAGAATCTGCCCGCAGTGCAGGAGACACATGTTTGATCCCTGGGTTGGGAAGACCCCCTGGAGAAGGGAATGTTATTCACTCCAGTATTCTTCCCTGGAGAATCCCACAGACAGAGGAGCCTGGGGAGTTACAGTATGGAGCTTGGGATATTTAACTCATAATAAATGATAAATATTTAATGAGTTCACATGCATGAAAAATCCTGGGCTGGTAACTGCTGCCCAGAGCACAGGCATGGTAAATCATCGGGACTACATTTGCTGAATTATCCATTCATCTCTCCACTCAGATGCTGACTTAAGGAACAAACAAAAGTGCTCACATCCCTGGAGGCCTGGTCTCAGCTGGGGATGCATGATCCTGCCTCTATGCCCTCCTCCTCCTCTGTGAGGGGCACCGCTGACTGCGTGGATAGAGATATCAGATACTATGGCAGGTGCAGCATCACGTGGCTACTGGATGGAAGGTCCACGCACTCCAGATTCCAGGACAGACTCACAACCGTAACATGCTTTAACTTGATGGGCATTTTGTGCCCATTTGTAATACAGATGAACATATATAACCAGTAAGATCCTTGATAGAATAAAAATCAGAAAGTTCAAGAATGCTCCTAAGCTGTAGACAAATTCCTCGGGAGCCCTAAACTCACAGTCTCCCCTGCTGCCAATCCATAGGCTGAAGTCCTAATCCCAGGAGTGTCAGAATTTGGCCTGATTTGGAAATATGGTCACTGCATATGTAATTCACTAAGGTGAGGTCACGCAGGAGTGGGGTGGGCCCCTAATCCAATATGACTGGTGTCTTCATAGAAAGGGGACATTTGGACCAGAGAAATGTCACAGGGAGAAAACCATGTGAAGATGGAGGCAGAGGCTGGGGTGATGCTTCTAGAAGCCAAGGAATGTCAGAGGCTGCTTGCAAACCACCAGAGGCTCAGAGAGCCTTGAATGACTCTACCTCAGAGCCTCGGAAGGAACCAACTCTACTGGCACCTTGACCTTGGACTCCTAGGTCACAGAACACTGAGATGATGAATGTTTTAGATTTCTAGCCTCCATAACTGAGGGATAGTACATTTCTGTTGCTTAAGCTACTGTGTTTTTGGTCCTTTTGCTATGACAGCCATAGGGAATGAATACAGAGCACATTCAAACCCCAAGATTCCTAATGTTGGCTCATGATTCTGGGTTGGGGGCTGTTACAGTACCCCAGCCATGTCAAGTGGCAACTTTTTAATATCTGGACTGTCGGTAGTTGGTCCCAGACAAGAGCCTGGGGAGTGTGTGCTAGGCCACAAGGGTGGGCTTAGGGCAGCGGCTATTTACCAACTGCTAAGGTGTTCACTGGAAGGACTGATGCTAAAACTGAAACTCCAATACTTTGGCCACCGCATGCGATGAGTTGACTCACTGGAAAAGACTCTGATGCTGGGAGGGATTGGGGGCGGGAGGAGACGGGGACAACAGAGAATGAGATGGATGGATGGCATCACCGACTCTGTGGACATGAGTTTGAGTGAACTCCGGGAGTTGGTGATGGACAGGGAGGCCTGGCGTGCTGTGATTCATGGGGTCGCAGAGTCGGACACGACTGACTGAACTGAACTGAACTGAAGACGTTTTGAGGGCTTCCCTCATAGCTCAGCTGGTAAAGAATCTGCCTGCAATGCAGGAGACCTGGGTTTGATCCCTGGGTTGGGAAGATTCCCTGGAGAAGGGAAAGGCGACCCACTCCAGTATTCTGGCCTGGAGAATTCCATACAGTCCACGGGGTCACAAAGAGTCAGACACGACTGAGCGATTTTCACTTCACTTTACTTTAAGATGTTTTGAAATGAGATGGTTGGATGGCATCCCCTACTTAATGGACACGAGTTTGAGCAAACTCCAGGAGAAAGTGAAGGACAGGGAGGCCTGTCGTGCTGCAGTCCATGGTGTCGCAAAGAGTCGGACACGACTGAGCAACAACATCAAAGACATTTTGTCGTTTTTAATGGTACACAGTGCTGTACCAGGATGAACCAACCAAGCATCACCATGGTAACAGGCCTGCCAAGCACAGAGCGGGCTGGCCTCAAGGCAGAACTCACCGGGAGGCCCCTCAGTCCTTGGGGACCCTGTGGCCCTGCAGGTCCGCTGTCACCCTGGAACAGAGAGAGGTCACGTCACCCCAGAGTCACTGCATGAAAATGGTGGAAGCAGACTTCCCCCAGGTGCCCTGGAGACCCAACAAATGGTGCCCAACATGCCTCCTCACCAACCACCAGCTGTTCCACGGGAGGAGCTCACTTCCTGCACCTAAGTCCCCATTTGTACACTTGTTGACTTAATTTACTCGTGCAGACCTGGCCCACCCGGACCTATGGCGATCTCGGGGGCTCCACCTGGAGCCAAGAGACGTGACAGGGAGGAGAAACTTCCTGGGCGTCCCATCTCTGAGTCGCTGGGCAGTCACCTGTGGCCACTCCTGCCTCAGTCTCCACAGCAAGAAAAACGCCATTGGAAGGTCTACAGAAACTTCCAGGGTGCCAAGCAGTGGGGACTCGCCACCGCCTCCCACATGGTCTTCCCGGCAGACTCCTAACCAGGGTATAAATCTCCTCATATTATAAATGAAAAAGACAGAAGCTTGGCCATACTCCTACACAAATTAGACTGTACAACACCCTTAAAAATGGGGGTTTTACATGAAAAGAGGGAGCTAAGTGGGATGGAAGCAGGCATTTGAACCATGAACGGGCCTCCGGAGCCTGTCCTCGCTGCACCCTGAGCTGCTGGGCGAGCCAAACCCTCCACACCCTGCCCAGGGGGCTGCCCTCACACCCTCCACTGTAAACTGGAGCGAGAGGGGTCAGCGAGCCCAGGATTCTCAATCTGCCTTTCAGCACTGAGAGGCACCCTTGAGGGACAGGGCAGGGGAGAGGCCTCGCTCCAGTCAACGCAGCTGCCCTGCTTTGATCTACCTGCAGGGCCCCCACGTGCCAGATGGGTGGGTTTGTGGAATGGATCCCACTGCTAAGGAAGAGCACAAGAGCTAGAGCCTTTCCAGCTCCAGCTCATGACCACAGATCAACAGAGATGACAACGTACATCAAGAGCCAGGGTTGGGGGGACACATCACCAGGGGTTAAAGCCAGGTCCTGAAGGGTGCCAGGGGCTGGGAACGGGGCCACCTGGGACCTCAGGACCGCGAGCTGGTGCTCCTGACCAAGCACCCACATCTGGGAGGCTGAGCCATGTCCACAAACGTCAGACGGCCCTGCCAGGAGGGCTCAGGCGGCCCGCGGTGCCGGCAGGCAGGCGAGACGTCACCCAGAGATTCCCAGGATTCTCCTGTGACTCCCTCCACCGTGGTACCCACTCCCCTGCCCGGGTTCTAAGCGTCTACTGGTCCTGGTCTAAACCATCTACACCCCTCCCCCCACAGGCCCAGCCAGGCCCCGCCGGACATCACACTCACGTCTTTCCCTGGTGACCCTTCCCGGCCGGGGGGCCCCGTGGCGCCGGGCTCTCCCTAGGAGAAGCAGAAACACAACAGCTGCTGTTAGGGAGAGAAATGCGGAACGCCAGTGTCCCAGCCGCTGTGCCTGGGAGCACGGGCGGAGGAAGACCAGGAGGACCGCCCACCCGAAAGCATCCCCACCCCAGGTCCTGGCCCCCAAGTGGGGTCTGCAGTGCCCCCAAGGCCAGCCGCGAGCCCTGTGAGCTGCAGGGAATCACCAGCTGCCGGATCAGGCAAACCGCTGGGGTTCCGTCTCCCCACGCGCCAACCTGCTGGCCTCTTGCTGCACCTCGGCTACCTGTACAGAGCAGCGGGCCTCACCCGGGGGACCCCCCCCCCAAGGGATCCCTCTGTTTGGGGCACTCGGAAGAGACAGAGGAAGGTGGAGCACAGGAAGACAGGGCCAAGGGTTTCCTAGCTGGGATAAGCTGCAGGTGTCCACACACGAGCTCTGGGACCTCAGGAAAACCACCCCCATCCTCTGGCCGGCAGTGACCGCACCTGACTCCAGGCGGACCTGGTCAAACTGGTTGGACATCAGTGTGAGGCCCCCAGGAGAAACGTCTAGAAACACTTAACCGGGGAGGGACGATGCTTCTAATGGCTGCCACTGTCCTCTCTTGGGACACAGCTCTGCCCGTCCCTCCAGGGCCCAGAAGCCTTGTGTCTAGAAGTGCCCCCTCGGGTGCATGGGGACCGCCTGACGGCGACATGTCCACTTACCCGGGGGCCAGGCGGGCCAGAGTCGCCTGTGTGTCCCTTGAAGCCCTAGAAGAAAAAGGACGACGTTATCCCACCAGGGAGCAGGCTGGTAACGCCGGACCAGGTGGACTCCAGGGGGTGGAGGGGAGCAGGAGGAGGCAGCCAGCCCCTGCCGGATATGTGCAGGGGGTCTTCTCGACCCAGGGATTGAACCTGGGTCTCCTGCATTGCAGGCAGACTCTTTACCATCTGAGACCCCAGGGAAGCCCTTATCTCCTTTAATCTCCTGTTTTCAAGAGCAAGTGAAGGCCCTTCTGGGGAGAATACCAGCCCTCAGGCTCAGCCATTAGATAAGAGCTCTGACCTGCAGGCCCCGCCATTGTGTAGTTGTGGCTGTCATCCTGGAAATGTGTTCTATGTCTGCCCCTCCCCACTTGAGGGACAAGGATGGTGGCCTCTGGAAGGAGGCCGTGAGGGTCACTCCCCAGGCTGTGGGGCAGTGCAGTACAAAGAGGAGCTCGAGACTCCGGGAAGAGCCGGGGAGAGGAAGACGCACTCCCTCGGATTTGACTCCAGATTCAACCCTGTGAGCTCAGAGAAGTCAGCTGACCGCCTGGAGTTCTAACACCACCATCTAAGGAATGAGGATAATAAAAATACCCACCTGGCAGAGTTCTGCAGGACTGATCGGCAGAAAGGGGTGTCCTATGCTAGTAAGTGTGATGGAGCAAGGCTGCCTTTGGAGCCAGGTTAGAAAACGAACCTGGTCTGGTGCCCGCTCTCTAGCTATGGGCCGTGGGAGCTTTACTTCTCTTTCCTGGAATTCACTGTCTGTATCTATAAGTGACAGGGAATCTACTTCTGCAGGGCCGCTGTTCAGGATTGAGAAAGAGGTAAACAGTGCTCTCCACTGTTCAAAACAGGCCAGTCCCCTTTCCATGGGTCCTGGGATCTTCTTCCAAGACACTCGAGTCCCAGATCCAGCCATGCTCAGAGCCAGGGACCCTGGTTGTTCTCCTCCCAGTAATCATGGAGAAAAGCATCAAGTAAAGGAAGCCACACACAACATACCTGACACGTGGCTGGTAAATTCCTATGGCATTCACAACCACACTGCAGAAGCGGGAAATGCCCTGATGCCCATTTCATAGGAGAAGAAACAGGTTCAGAAAGGTCCCCTGATCCAGGCCACAGAGTTATTAAATGGCAAAGCGGAAGCTGAGCCCAGGTCTGTCCATCTTAACGCTTCAGTTCAGTTCAGTTCAGTTCAGTGGCTCAGTCATGTCCGACTCCCCGCGACCCCATAAATCACAGAACACCAGGCCTCCCTGTCCATCACCAATTCCCGGAGTTCACTCAAATTCATGTCCACAGAGTCGGTGATGCCATCCAGCCATCTCAATCTCTGTCGTCCCCTTCTCCTCCCGCCCCCAACCTTTCCCAGCATCAGAGTCTTTTCCAGTGAGTCAACTCATTGCATGAGGTGGCCAAAGTATTGCAGTTTAAGCTTCAGCATCAGTTCTTCCAATGAACACCCAGGATTGATCTCCTTTAGAATGGACTGGTTGGATCTCCTTGCAGTCCAAGGGACTCTCAAGAGTCTTCTCCAGCACCATAGTTTAAAAGCATCAATTCTTCGGCGATCAGCTTTCTTCACAGTCCAACTCTCACATCCATACATGACCACGGGAAAAACCATAGCCTTGACTAGACGGACCTTTGTTGGCAAAGTAATGTCTCTGCTTTTTAATATGCTATCTAGGTTGGTCATAACTTTCCTTCCAAGGAGTAAGCGTCTTTTAATTTCATGGCTGCAATCAGCATCTGCAGTGATTTTGGAGCCCCAAAAAATAAAGTCTGACACTGTTTCCACTGTTTTTCCATCTATTTCCCATGAAGTGATGGGACCAGATGCCATGATCTTTGTTTTCTGAATGTTGAGCTTCAAGCCAACCTTTTCATTCTCCTCTTTCACTTTCATCAAGAGGCTTTTGAGTTCCTCTTCACTTTCTGCCATAAGGGTAGTATCATCTGCATATCTGAGGTTACTGATATTTCTCCCAGCAATCTTGATTCCAGCTTGTGCTTCTTCCAGCCCAGCGTTCCTCATGATGTACTCTGCATACAGGTTAAATAAGCAAGGTGACAATATACAGCCTTGACGTACTCCTTTTCCTATTTGGAACCAGTCTGTTGTTCCATGTCCAGTTCTGACTGTTGCTTCCTGACCTGCATACAGGTTTCTCAAGAGGCAGGTCAGGTGGTCTGGTATTCCCATCTCTTTCAGAATTTTCCACATTTTATTGTGATCCACACAGTCAAAGGCTTTGGCATAGTCAATGAAGCAGAAATAGATGTTTTTCTGGAACTCTCTTGCTGTCTCCATGATCCAGCGGATGTTGGCAATTTGATCTCTGGTGCCTCTGCCTTTTCTAAAACCTGCTTGAACATCTGGGAGTTCACGGTTCACATATTGCTGAAGCCTGACTTGGAGAATTTTGAGCATGACTTTACTAGCATGGGAGATGAGTGCAACTGTGCGGTAGTTTGAGCATTCTTTGGCATTGCCTTTCTTTGGGATTGGAATGAAGACTGCCCTTTTCCAGTCCTGTGGCCACTGCTGAGTTTTCCAAATTTGCTGGCATATTGAGTGTAGCACTTTCACAGCATCATCTTTCAAGATTTGAAATAGCTCAACTGGAATTCCATCACCTCCACTGGCTTTGTTCGTAGTGATGCTTTCTAAGGCCCACTTGACTTCACATTCCAAGATGCCTGGCTCTAGGTCAGTGATCACGTTATCGTGACTATCTTGGTCGTGAAGTTCTTTTTTGTACAGTTCTTCTGTGTATTCTTGCCACCTCTTCTTAATATCTTCTGCTTCTCTAGGCCCATACCATTTCTGTCCTTTATTGAGCCCATCTTTGCATGAAATGTTCCCTTGGAATCTCTAATTTTCTTGAAGAGATCTCTTGTTTTTCCTAGTCTGTTGTTTTCCTCTATTTGTTTGCATTGATCACTGAGGAAGGCTTTCTTATCTCTCCTTGCTTTTCTTTGGAACTCTGCATTCAGATGCTTATATCTTTCCTTTTCTCCTTTGCTTTTCGGTTCTCTTCTAGCCAGCCAGAGGAGTGGGTGTTTCATCACCTGCCTGGGTCTCTAATCTCTATCCCTGCACTGAAGCAGGACTCCTTACAATTCTCAGTTGAGAGATGGCCCTTGCCCCATCACAGTTCTCAACAAATGGATATTCTTGGTTGAAAAAAACAAAGAAACAAACACACCAAGAAACCCCTCCCTCCAATAATAAACCAGTGGTGGTGGTGGTGGTAGTTCAGTCTGAGCTGTGTCCAACTCTTTGGGGCCCCATGGACTGTAGCCGGCTGGCTCCTCTGTTCACGGGAATCTCCAGGCAAGAATACTGGATTGGGTTGCCATTTCCTTCTCCACCAATAAGCCAGTAAAAACCTTAAAAAAAATCACTAATTCTGTGTTTTAATCCTCCAAAGAGGTGATATTCTGCAGTCTTTGGTTTCTTCTCCTGGTGCAATCAGGTGAAAAGCAGGGCAATTTTGGAAAAAGGAAAGTACTTTTTTGTGTTTTATCTCCTTATTGAATACTAGCCAGGTGAGTTATTGATTTTATTTTTTTTTAACAGAGAAGCAAATTAAGGAAGGAGAACTAGCATTTTCTTCTCTTACTTCTTGCAATCTTATATCTGGCAAAATTATATCTAGATAATTGGATTTTAAGATTTTCATTAAAAATCACATTTTCCCAAAAGAAAATCTAAGGAACTGTGTAAACAACTTTGAAATTATAAAGAAGTAAAGCATTTAGCAAAAAAAAGAAACAGCCCAAGAACCCTAAAATACACAGAGTTCATTTTTGTAGAAGAGATATCTTTGTTTATGTATATAATAAATAGCTCAACAGCTAGATACAGATTTAAATATCTAAATGATAGATACAGATTTAGACACATAAATGCTGGATTTCATACACAGAGGACTGAGACTCATACCAGACTATTAACAGAGCGTTACTTCCACGTTGTAGAATTATGTTAACTCAAGTTTCTTCTCCATAACATTGCTTTTCTTATTCTTTTTATGACCATCATCATTTGTTATCGTTATGCAGTGAAAATGAGTTACACTTCTAATTGGAAAAAATATTTTAGCTGTGGAAAGGTTTCAGAATGTAAATTAAGACTCATTTCTAGGGTCTGTCATCCAGAGAAAGCCTATTAAAAATGTAATAAATAGGATAAGAACAAAGGAAACTTAGAGTAGCCACATTGTGACAGTGGTTGCCAGGGGGGAAATAAATTTCATAGCAATGGCATGGGAAGTGACTGGATTTACTGCATATAAGTACCAATGTCTTGGAAGGGAGGGACTTCTGGAATCCATGGCTGGGTGGTCTCAGAGAACCCGACCCACAGTGTCACAGGCAACTGGGTGGTGGCTTTATTCTATGGGGATGACAGTACACACACACACACACACACTCTCTCACACTAAGCACTTACAGGGGGACCGCGGGCACCCTCTGGTCCTGGTATACCCGGATCTCCTGTTTTGCCCTGAGGATAAAGAAGAAAAGAAAAATCTGAGGACAGTATTTTCAGGATCTTCCTATTCTTGGTTGCCCAGGCTTCACATGACATTTCCACCAGCCAGTCTCTGCACCTGCCAACCCTACCCCCCAGCACCATGGTCCATTTCAGCCCATACAGAACAGCATGGTGTAGTCCAGCCTACTAGACTCTTGGTTTTCCTGGGACGGTGCTGGTTACACAAGGTTCATCTCTGAGACACCCATTCATGGTTGCCCCTATTTAATTCTCTGGATTGTTCTGGTGTGGATAAGAAATTAGGTAGACACCCAAGCCAGAAGTAGCTTTATATCACTCACAAAATCACCGCAAGGCAGCTACTAACAACTGCATCTTACAGAAGGGGACACTGAGGCTCAAAGTTAGTTTCATTGAGTTAATAAACAGCAGAGCCAGACTGAATCCCAGCGACACCCGAAAGGATGCTCTCCTCACCCCAGCACCAGTGCCGGTGACGGGTGGGCCTGCAACTGACTCATCCTGATCCCATCCTATCTCCTAACTCTACGCAAGTAACTGGGACATTCTGCTATTCAAGAGTCTTCCTTACCAGCAGTCTTGTATGGCCCTGGATAGAACAGAGCAATAAACACAGGCCAGTGGGTGCTGAAGTCCAGATAAAAGTGCTGAGGGTGGGAGAGGGTTGGGGGAGCAGGGAAAGTGGGTGAAAGCCCACGGGTGGTTGATGGGGAGACGGGCACAGGAGGGCACACCTACCCCCAAATCCTCCCTCATTTCCACAGCTGATCAACCTTGAGGATCAGATGGGGTCCAAGAGTGGGCACAGGAGAGGCAGAAGAGCATCCGTGGATTTAGAGGGAGAATTACAGGGAGAGGAGGGCGGGACACCAAGCTCTGATTTTTAAGTCAATTTCTTCTCTGTCCCAGCTCCTCCAAGTCTAGCCGTGTGGTCTTGGGGGTTATCCCCTCCCCTGGATCTGTTTCTCAGCTGTACACTCAGGACCATCTCTCCTCCATAGGGCCTGTTGACGGAGGGGATATGGGCCGAGCCTGGCCCCGGCCCCACAGTCAAGTGGGACGCCCAGCACTGGCCCCAGCTGTAGCAGGAAATGGGCGGCCGCCAGCCACTGCCAAGGGTGCTCTATGCACCAGCACAGCCAGTGCTTCACACAGTGGTGCCACTAAGTCCTCACTGCGATCCATGAAGGAGACACTTCTTCCTCCCCCAGACAACACTCCATGGCACGGAGAGGCCAAGGGACCTGCTCAGGGTCAAACAGCTGGGGTTATAACGCAGCTAATCTGGCTCCAGAGTCTCCGAACTTCATCCCACGCTGTAATTCATGCTCAAATGTCTCCTATTAAAAATAATGCAATGGGCAACTCTTAACAGCTGCCTGTCTACTCATCTGCGTATCTACCCACCCGTCTCTCCACTGTGCTCCTCCGTGTCCCCAGCGCACAGGAATTTAAAGGACCAGGTCAAAGGGGAAAGCAACCAGCCACCACCTGCAGTCAATGCTGCAGTTTCTGGACCCCAACCCTGGGCTCCCCTTGAGGGGCTCCTGTCACTCTGTCAAGCCTCTGCTCAGGGAGAGGGCAGTGCGCAGACCCTGAGGGTACAGAAGGCCCAAGAACACAGGAGTCCAGGCCCCCTGGAGCTATACTCCATTCAAGCAGCTGAAGGTGATGGTAAACACCCCAGCTTTCTGTCCTTCGGCAACGGTGGGAGCGGGCAGGCGGGTGTGCTGCTCACCCGCTCTCAGCTGGTCTCCGGGGGCGGACCCCGCATGCCCGCTGGACCGTACACTCACCGGCCGCCAGCAGCTGTCCTCTCCTGGTCCCACCTCCTTACTCGGTGCCTGCCCCTGCGGTCTGCTCCCCATGCCTGACCCCGTGCCACATCCTGGGCTCCCGGTCTGCTCGGAGGACACCTCTGACGCCACCCATCCTCTGCCAGTTTCCTCCCAAGCAGCTCAGAGTGATAAATGTCAGGACGGCCACCCCGAAACCCCAGAAGGAGCTGCCTGGTGAGCTCTGGACTGCCTGCTGTGGGGGGCCATGGGGGGGAGTTGCTGAGCACCCTCTGCTCCCAGCAGAGCCGGCCCTGTCTCCCGTGGACGGACTCGGCCAGTGGTGACCCAGAGCAGACCTGGCCTCCTATCCGTCCACGCCCAGCGCCTGGCACAAACCTTGCTGTATGAAGACCGAGGGCCTCACGCAGGTATCCTGTGCTGTCACTGACAGCCTCTCGGGATAGTGCGTGGTGCGTATGTGCTTAGCCACTCAGTCGTGTCCGACTTCTTGCTCCTCTTGGGACTGGAGCCCGCTAGGCTCCTCTGTCCGTAGGATTCCGCAGGCAAGAATCCTGGGGTGGGTTGCCATTTCCTCCTCCAGGGGATCTTCCCGACCCAGGGATCGGCCCCCATCTCCCATACCTCCTGCATTGCCACTTCCTGCAAACAAGCTGCTGGCCTGCTCTGTGGTATTGAAGGCTGGGGTCAGCCTTCAGGGTGTGGGTCCTGACTGCTTCCTTTACCATCTGGGTGGCCTCAGCCAGGCTACTTAACCTCTCTGTCCTCAGTTTTCTCATCTGGACCAATAACGATACCCACACCCCACAGGGGTTTTCTGGGGGTTACACTGCAAAATGTAATGGCGCACACGGTACCCCAGCCCTTGGTGTGCCCGCAGCAGACATTTATCCTTCTCTCTCCCTGGCCAGGTCCTCAGCCTGGCTACCTGCCCCTTGCCCACTGGGGCTGCTCTGCTGGGCATCAGCCTTCAGCAGCTCAGATGAGCTTTGCACTCTGCTCACTGCCCTGGGCTCTCTTTTCTCCTCTCAGCAATGAATTCTGCTTTCAGCATCTGGTGAAGAGTAAAAAGTGATAATGAAGATGCTTCTGGGGAGTCACATAAGACACAGAATGAATCATAATAGTTATGATCAGACAAATCAACTGGAACACAAACCTCACTGTAGAGATTTTTATGTAATTCCACTTAGCGGCTCTATAGGCTCCACGGTTCTAACCTCACCAGGAGTTAAAACTATGGCAGTTGGGAAAAGTAACTCACTAAATCAATTAACAGTTAAAGAAGCCTGATGCATTTAACCAGTTTCTCCCCTCATCTGATTCTTCAGCAACTCCAGCAAGTGGCTACTATTATTCTCGTTCTGTCTGAAATGAGACTGAAGCCTGGGGTAGGCTCTGACTCACACCAGATCACAAGCCTGCATGGAGTGGAGCCAGCACCCAAAGCCAGCTCCTTTTCCTGGGGGCGGTTGCAATTTTGGCATAAAATATTTTAATTTAATCAATAAACAAAATTAAAAATGGTAATACCCTGCTGGGCTCTGGGGGAAAGAAAATGAAGATGTACACGGAAGAGAACTCTCACTGTGCCTGGGTCCCGGAAGCTCCGGATACAGAGCGGCCGTTTCGGCTGCTCTGATGTGTAAGTGACGAGAAACCAGAGTCCCTTACCGGTTCTCCGGGCGGCCCTGGTTTTCCATCTCTGCCCTCTTTGCCTTCTTCTCCCTGCAAGAGAAATTCAAACCGGTCATCTGGCCACAGACGCCAACAGGGACGGAAGGACAGGCTTTTTTTATCGCCAGGTGTACAGCTACATCCACAGGCGACCAATAGAACTGTCTGTGCTTCCAGGTTTCCTCCCCAGCAGCACCATTCTGACTTGGATCCTCTGTTCGGCAGCGCCTGGCGCACAGCAGAAAAGCAGTACAGTGCACTGGCGTCATTTTTTATGGCTATGGATGAAGAGAAGCCCCTCCTGGACATTCTCTAACTTAGGACACTATACACTCATCTCCAGGCCTCCTGTGTTGATGACAGCAACGAGGGGGTGAGGATGCGGCTTCTGATGAAGGTGACAGGGACCCCGAGGACTCAAGGAACTCCTGGGACTTGAGAGGGGCGCTGAGAATGACAGCCAGGGCCACGTCTGGGCGTAGGAAGGCCACCAATATGTCACCTTTCTTTCTATGAAATCAAGCTACGACTCCCACCTGCTCCCTACCCCTACCAGCCCACCCGCTGCTCTCAATCAAGACACCGTTAGCCTCATGTTTCTCTAAGAGACTATGAGGTTGCAGGACTCTCTGCAGATGAGGACAGTGATACATCACACAGGCTTAGGTTCCAATCCGGGGCTCCCTAGATTGGGCGGGTTCCGGGGAAAGAAAGCAGCAGGCAGCAGGGCTGCGGGAACCAGAGTCACGGCGGGCAAGGTTAGAACAGGCTTGCACCAACAATGCGTATGATCTTGGGTGAATTGCTGACATTCTCAGCTCTGAGCAGCCCCTCTCCTAAACAGAGATGACAAACCTGCCTGGCAGAGTCATGAGGGGGCTCAGAATCAGTGCTGCCACCTGAGATGCTTAACCAACCAGCGACAGCAAACGACACCAGCAGTGAAGCTGCTCCCACGCTGACAGGTATGCAGGAAATCACACAGCGCCCCTCATCAGCGCCTGCAACGTCAGCGCCCGGGCACCGGGGGAAGCACTGCGGACGGTAATTTAAGTTTACTGACCACCCGGGCCACTAGCCAATGCTCCATGTGCATCCGTAACCCGTAACGATCCCACTCCTGGCATAACCATGGTAACACCAGGTAAGCCAGCTGGGCAGGCCCAGAGGCCAGGCCGCATTGGTCCTTTTCTCAATTAAGAGTTTAACTCCAGAAACTGCTTCTCCCCTTGCACGGAGTGGTGGGGCGGAGGGTCAAGAGACCCACGCACAGCAGAGAAAGCCCCTGGAACAGGGTGAGAGCAGCACAGCAAGGAGAGCAGCCGGGGCTGGAGGCTGGAGACCTCGGCGTGAACCGAGGGGTGGGGCTGTGGCGAGGACTACGCAGGTCAACATGTGGAGAGTATGTGCCCACAGCCCGCCCTGCGGTTGGCACCAGGCACACAGAAACCACTATGACTCCTACCGCCCAGGCAGAAGGGAGAGGGAGAGTTTTCTAGATAAGGGTGACCTGTTAGAGGAAGGCAGAGTAACGCAGAGCAGCTGGGAGGAAGGGCCGTGGAGTGAAAATGGATTTTACAGCGACAGAATTGACGAGACAGGAAGAAACGGGGCTCAACTCACGAGGAACCATGGAGGTCAAAATCTTGGCTCCCATCTGCCGATAACCATGAGCTGGTGAGTTTTGCACGGGAAGGGAAGAAGGGAGGCAAGAGGGGAGGAAGGAGGAATTCTTCTCAATCACAGAATCACATCGAAGGTCATTTCTTTCCTCTCCAGTTACCCCAGGACTTTGATGATAAGGGTTTGGCACAAAATTCAAACTGGGATCTTCTCTCCTTACCTTTGGCTGGAATGAAATCAAACATTCCCCAGATGCTCTGACACACAAGGCCACATGGTTGCAGTTTATACCAACAGGAGTTTCACATCCTAGCCTGTTTTTTAAGATCTGGGCACCCTGGACAGGGGACTTAATCTCCGTGGTTGCGTGGCTGCAGTGAGGGCTACTGGCGATGCCCAGGAAATGCCTCCTTGACCAATGGGGGCGTTTATCAGACATTCAAGGAGGAAGGGCCCCACGAAAACCATTCATTCACCCACATATTTATTTCAGTAATATTTTCCATGTGCTCAGCACGTGTGGGGAGCAAAACAGCCTGGTGTCATAGAATCCACAGCCCAGAACATAACCCAGTGACTGCCAGCCACTCTTATTTTATGTCTCCAGACCTAGCTACTAGTAGGTGCCTAATTAGAGTGTGTTGAATAATCAAATCAATTAATAATGGGGGAGGTGGTCATGGATCAAACCATGACATAAAGATGCGATACCACCTGCTGAGACAGACACTTAAGACAAAAGGAAAGAGACTAAGCCTACCCTGGCCTGGGGGCAGAGGGCACTTCTGGGAAGTGATGCCTGGGATGAGATGGGAAAGATCAAAGGCATCGACTAGTGAAGGAGGTGACAAGGGGGCATTCGCGGGGCACACAGACACATGTGCAAAGGCCCTATGGCCTGGATAGGAGACGGTGCAGTGTGTTTAGGAACCCAAAAGAAAGCCAGTACAAGGCCAGCACAGCTGGAACAAAAGGACACGTGGTGGAGGGCGGTGGGCGGGGCCTGTGGCCAGGAGAGGCGCCAGGAGCAGGCATACTCCAGGCGTGGAGCCACGCGAGGACGTATTCTCAATGAGAAGGCAACGGGTGGTGTTCCTGGACCAGCCTCATTACTAACATACTGGAAAGTCTGGCCCTATTGAGAAATATATTGGGTTGGCCAAGAGGTTTGTTCTGGTTTTCCCATAAGATGTTACAGAAAAATCCACATGAACATTTTGGCCAACCCAATATCAAACTGAAAAGTCCAGAACTGCAAGCTTTCCGGGTGCCTCAGGTGGTAAGGAATCTGCCTGCAATGCGGGAGATCAGGGTTCAATCCCTGGGTTGGGAAGATCCCCTGGAGAAGGGAATGGCAACCCACTTCAGCATTCTTGTCTGGAGAATCTCATGGACAGAGGAGCCTGGCAGGCTACAGTCCATGGGGTCACAGAGAGTCGGATACGACTGAGTGTACAATTTTGCAGTATGTTTCAAGAATCTTAGATATTATTACACTCTGACCAGTACACTTACACTCTGACAAGTAGACTTCACTTTTGGGCACCATCCTACACAAGTAAGGAAAGTGCTATGCATATAAAATAATCTACTGTAGATTTTTAAAATAGTTATAAAGTTTATCAGGGAATGAAGAATAATCATATAATTTTGATACATTTATTGGGTAGAGTGTATGTAAAATTTATGAGCATTTAATACCAGTGTGGAAAATAGAAAATGGTTATATTATCACAAACCATTATCAGAGTTACGTGTGTGTGTGCTGTGTGTGTATAGAGAGAGAGATGAAAATTTTATTTACATAAGTAAGCAACAACAAATATATACATACAGAAAGAATGAGATTAGGACTGACTTTGCTTAGTGATTTTTTTTCCTAATTTTCTATTGTACCAAAAAGTCCCCTAGTAAACATGCTTTAACAATGGTGAAATATCATTTTCTTGGCATATTTTTGTAGCAGAGAAACTCGATTTAAAATAAAAAGCCACTTACTGGGATGCCGGGTAATCCAGATGGGCCTTGGGGACCAGGAGGACCTTCTTTCCCCTAAAAGATCCAAAACACAGAACACCATTAAATTTCTTGGGCTGGCTTTTCTGGAGGTGAGTGATCTCACACAGAATCGCCTTCGTGGTCTGGAGGGAGTCCTTATCCTCCTTGTTCCTTTCCAGGAGCTGCTTCTCTGCAGGGCAGGGAGGTGCCCTGGGCAGGGCAGACTCACACAGCTGGTGTGCAGACTGCGACTCACTTTGGCCTTATTACATAGACTCAGGGGGAATTAGGGCTTGGAAGGCACAGTGGGAAGAGGCATAGAGGTCCAAGAGACCTGGGTCCAGATCCAGCTCTGCACTCTGTCCCCAAACTGCCCGCATCTCAGGAGCCTGCCTCACAGCACAGACACAGCACCTGCAGGGCTTCTGCACACAGGACACAGGACAAAAAAAGAACTGACCGGGGATACACACAACAGATAGTTCTGTTACTGCCGCCCTCTGATCCCGAGGTTCCCCAGCTTTTTACCATCCATGGTGGCATTTAGTATCCCTTTTGCTCTACGAAATTGACTTTGAAGGATTGTGTTTACCAAGCTGCCTTAATTAATACTTCCTTTCCATGTTAGTCACCAAAAACACACACCACAGTCAACCAGATGGGGTCATCAGTGTTACCATTTTTACCCCAGTGGGCTTATTTATATCACCCTGTGTCTCTACCATGAGTATTTTAGAAGTCCTGATAACTTCTGAATCTCCTCTTGTTGCTTTCCCTTTGCAGTAAGACACTGGCGTCAGGTTTTACACTCTAATCCACATTCCACATTTGGAATTGACAACAACTTTAAACATCTCTGTAAACTTATGTTGCATGATATTTGAGATTATCCAGAGACACTGTCACTTACACCAATGTAAAATAATCACAAAGCAAACAAAAAAATGTCATCCCCTCCCTGCATCACAACACCTGCAAACACATTAACAAATAAAGTGGGTTTTTTTTGTCAACTTGGGCCAAATATTCAATCACATTAGGTATTTTTAAACAGCAATAACAGAGCTTCCCAGATACCTCCTTGGATGCTTATTATTCCAGAGATCCTACTATGTAAACACTAGGAATCTAGGACAAGAGTCAGCAAGCTCTGGCTCTCAGCCTGTTTGCACAAAGTTTTATCAGGACACAATCTCACCCATTAGTTTACACATTGTCGGTGGCAGATTTCACCTTCTTATGGCAGAACTGAGTATCTGCACCAGAGACCATGTGGCCCACAAGACTAAAACATTCACTGTTCAGGGTCTTTTTGCTCCAATCAGATGAGTTGAAGACTCAATAAGGAGTCAGTGTGGTTGTTCCTAAGCCTGTTTTCATGACTTGTTGCATGCCATAGAAATTATGCAATTTAATTTTTCATTAGATTACCCAATTAAATTTAGATGGGAAGAAGAAAAACCATGATCGTTTTATGCAAATTAAGATGTTGAAAATACTTGATAAAGGTGAGACACTCACTGTCTAAACAGATAGCTGATAGCTGTACCATCAGAAGATAGCTATAAAAGATTAGCAAAAAATCCTAACAAACTAGGATCCTATATTCAAACTGCTTCACGGGTGTTTTACATATTCAAACTACGTTTTAAAAAAACAACAAAGAGTAAATGGATGGATGTTCTTTCTACAACATAATGACAAGAGACTCTATTCAATGGAACAGAAATAAAAATGAGGGCCTTCCCTCTATGTCAAAAAAATTGGCAAGTGGTTTATATGTTTTAATTCAAAATGCAATAGGAATGTTTTAGATTTCTCTCCCCATGTAAATTCTTTGTTTAATTTTATTTGTTTTTTAACTACAATACTCATTGCTTGTGCCAAGAAAACTTCAGCTGTTTTGTGGTTTGATGTTTATGTTGAAATATGAGGACAGTGGACAGCTTCAAGCAAAGGCGTAACTTGCAAGGACAGAATCAATGTCTTATTTAATGCCATTTAATTCCTAGGAATGCGAGGATTTACATCTGGGCCCCAAATCTTATTTTCCTCGGGCAAACAATAAGTTTTTATCTGGGCAATCTTTTTCTGTCTGAGAATCAATAAAAAGCTGCCCGCAGTATGGTTCATACTTTATTCAGCCTGGAACATCTAGGTGGGCTGCTTCTAAAGTATCAGCCAGATGATAATAGTAAAAAGAACCACGTGGCTCTTATTTTTCAATCTTGGCATCCCCCTGCCCCTAACTCACCATCCCACACAGCGGGTCAGCGTGGAGTTAACAGAAAGAACGCCAAAATGCGAATTTTCAAACTGACTTCACTCCTAACGTGGATATTAATTTTCTGTATGACCTTGGATGAGTGACCTCACCCTGTCTGCTGTGTCTCCTCATCTGAGGAGGAGGAGTTCTCCTGGCTGACCCCTAAAGTGTTCCTGGCACCAGAGTCCAGAGATACCAGGGTAGGGTTGACCTCAGTTCAGTTCAGTCACTCAGTCGTGTCCGACTCTTTGCGACCCCATGAATCACAGCACGCCAGGCCTCCCTGTCCATCACCAACTCCCGGAGTTCACTCAAACTCATGTTCATCGAGTCGGTGATGCCATCCAGCCATCTCATTCTCTGTCGTCCCCGTCTCCTCCCACCCCCAATCCCTCCTAGCATCAGACTCTTTTCCAGTGAGTCAACTCATCACATGAGGTGACCAAAGTATTGGAGTTTCAGCTTAGCATCAGTCCTTCCAATGAACACCCAGGATTGAGCTCCTTTAGAATGGACTGGTTGGATCTCCTTGCAGTCCAAGGGACTCTCAAGAGTCTTCTCCAGCACCACAGTTCAAAAGCATCAATTCTTCAGCGATCAGCTTTCTTCACAGTCCAACTCTCACATCCATACGTGACCACTGGAAAAACCATAGCCTTGACTAGACGGACCTTTGTTGGCAAAGTAATGTCTCTGCTTTTTAATATGCTATCTAGGTTGGTCATAACTTTCCTTCCAAGGAGTAAGCGTCTTTTAATTTCCTGGCTGCAATCACCATCTGCAGTGATTTTGGAGCCCAAAAAAATAAAGTCTGACACTGTTTCCACTGTTTCCCCATCTATTTCCCATGAAGTGATGGGACCAGATGCCATGATCTTCGTTTTCTGAATGTTGAGCTTCAAGCCAACCTTTTCACTCTCCTCTTTCACTTTCATCAAGAGGCTTTTGAGTTCCTCTTCACTTTCTGCCATAAGGGTGGTGTCATCTGCATATCTGAGGTTATTGAGATTTCTTCCGGCAATCTTGATTCCAGTTGGTGCTTCTTCCAGCCCAGCGTTCCTCATGATGTATTCTGCATATAAGTGAAATAAGCAGGGTGACAATATACAACCTTGACGTACTCCTTTTCCTATTTGGAACCAGTTTGTTGTTCCATGTGCAGTTTTAACTGTTGCTTCCTGACCTGCATACAGGTTTCTCAAAAGGCAGGTCAGGTGGTCTGGTATTCCCATCTCTTTCAGAATGTTCCACAGTTTATTGGGATCCACACAGTCAAAGGCTTTGGCATAGTCAATGAAGCAGAAATAGATGGTTTTCTGGAACTCTCTTGCTTTCTCCATGATCCAGCAAATGTTGGCTATTTGATCTCTGGTTCCTCTGCCTTTTCTAAAACCTGCTTGAACATCTGGGAGTTCACGGTTCACATATTGCTGAAGCCTGGCTTGGAGAATTTTGAGCATGACTTTACTAGCGTGTGAGATGAGCAATAGTCCTACCTGGAACACGACCCTGAAATTTCCATAGAGTGGGGTCTGCACCTGGCCCTGACACTTCCTCACTGCGTGCCCCTGAAATGGTAGCTGCATTTCTCTGATGCCCACTTTCCTTATCTATAAAGTAGAGACAATGATTCCTATTGATAAAAAGCCATCAGATGAGATAAGAGGTTTTAGGGGACTATAAATCCCTTTAAGAGACTATGCATGTAGTGACTACAAACACAATGCCTGCTAAAGTGATATTCATCTTTGCTTCATGGTGCTGAAGCCAAGAATGGTCCCACAGCTTCATGCAATGAATTTAACGCTGGTTTCTGAGATAAAAGTCTTGGGTTCCAACCAAATCGACCTGTGCGTTTTTAGGATCCTAACCTGCAACTTCCGTTTTCACTCTTAACCTCACTCTCATTTCACTCAGGGCTTTCTGAAGAGCTGGGTAACAGTGGCTACTCCTGCCTGACATGCCGCTCATACCACAGGCTCAGGACGGAGCAGCTCCAGGCTTTCTAGTCCCCTGCACCTGTTCCAAGTGGAAACCGCACCACAAAGGACTAGAGACAAGGGGCTAAACCTTGAGCCAGTGTGAACTGGTCGTAAACTGAATTTTGGAACAGCCAATGGCCAGGTCATTTCATCCAAACCTTTCGTTTACAGGTTAGGTAACCAGGGTTCTAACAGAAAGCAAGTCCTCCTGTGGTCGACTAGTAGTCAATCGACCCTTGGAACGTGGGCCATGGGAGTCAGGGAGGACCAGGGCAGGGCTGGCAAACACCTGAGGTTCTGGGAAGTTCCAAACACATGCTGAAGGCAGATCCTGTCCACTGAGGAACTTACTGGGGGTCCTTGGATTCCTGGTGGTCCAGCAGCTCCCGCTATTCCGTCTGCTCCCTAAGGAAAGTAAACCAGAAAGCCAGTTGGTTGTGTATCTTAACAGAGGTCATCAGTACCTCTTTTTGGGGCATGAGGAAATGCACAGAACTGGCACCTTATGCCCCTTCGCAGCTGCCTGAACTGCGAGTATTTCAGAGGTGCTCTGCCTCTCCCATCAGACTGCGATGGCCTCTGTGAACACAAAGATGCTGGGAAGACAGCAGGAGAGGCCAAAGCACTCACTGGCCAGTTATCCATAGGCAAGAGGAATAAATAGCCTCCCTTCAGAGAGGACATTTTCAGCTAATATCAGGGAACATTTTGGGACACAAGGCAAGAAATATACAATGGGATGCATAATATCTTCCAGGAGCTAAAGAAGATGACTGCCTGTACCAATCCAAGGATGAAGAAATGCAAGGGAGGCGGCATTCCACACAGGTGAGGAAGTGGTGTGAAGTGAGCCCCAGACACTCTTCTGCCCCAGGGTTCCTGGACACGCTGGTCCCTCTGCCTGTAGTTGAAACCTCCACATGTCAGAGCTCAGATCCCGCCCTCCTCATCACAGCTCAGGCATCAGGCCCTCAGTGAGATATTTCCTAACTACCAGATTCAAAACTGCAAGTCCCTGCTCCTCACCACCCTTTTTCTGTTTATATTTTCTCCAGCCTTTATGTCCACCTGACCTCCTAGTGTTTATCACTGTGTTTATTGGGAACTAAAACGGTGCCTTGGAGATAGTAGACACTCAACAGTTCTTCAATAAATCAATGAATGAGGAGCCGGGCTGGCTGGGTGATAAAGACAGAGGCTCTTTAGATTAGTGAATGAGGAGCAGGGCTGGCTGGGTGATAAAAGCAGAGGCTCTTTAGATTAACGAATGCATTGCTGCTTACTCGCTCTGAGGGGATGGTGTAAGACCCCTGAGCTGTCCTCGTCCATAGAAGGTGGGCAGTGACACTGCCCAAGGCACAGGGCAGTGAGGAGTCAGTGAGGCAATGTCTCACAATGTGCCTAGCACAGAATCGAGGGTACCACTTAGGAGAGCACCCTCTCAGAGCCAGACTTCCTGGGGCCATGTCCCAGCTCCCCACTGAGAGCTGTATGGCCCCAGCGAAGTTATTTTATTTCTCTGCCATCTCAGTTCCCTTGTAAAATGGAGAAAAAGAAAAAGATAGCACTCATTTAGTTTGAGTAAGGTATACATACAAAGAGTTAACCCGTACCAGGCACATATTAAGGGACCCCTGTAGAGGGTTTTCTGTTATCATAGGTCTTATGACAATGGTCTTTTCCTGTGCCTGTCTGGTGGCCAACCCAGAGCAGGAACGCTGCAGGGAGTAACTAAACATGGGTAACCAATAAGCAGGCCCTCGCGGTGCCTTATCTACACCTTTCAGCAGTCTTTATTCAGTCGCTTCACACACCTTTGTTGGGTGCCTATATTGGCCCAGGTGCGGGCAAAGTTTCAGGAATACAGAAGCAGCCACACCATGATTCATTCACAAACGGGGCGCTTTTTATGACAGCGGTTGCCTCTCAAATGTCCCTTCTCCCTTCAGTCCAACGCCTTTTCCCATGACCTATACTATTGCTATCTTGATCAGTTTTTCTTTTTGCTGACCGTCAGATGTCACCAAATCCAGTGACACAGGCAAATAGAGTGTAAAGAAATTTCCTACATGAAATTATACATTTTGAAATAACCAGATTTTCACGAAACTAAATGACAGCAACCTAATCAATTCCCTACAAGGTTGTTCACAAATATGGCCACCGCAGTGTGTACCAACGGCAAGGCCGGAAGAGGAAGTAATCACTTACTGGTGGTCCAGGGTCCCCCGGGGGGCCCATGAAGCCAGGAACTCCTGGATGACCCTAGAAAAACACAAAACAATTATTTTAAATGACTCCCCAAAGGCTTTTTACTTTGTGCAACTACAGATTTCAGATACCAAGCCAGAAGCCATCTCCTAACTCAGATAACAATTCTGGATATATATGTGCGTGTGTGTGTGTACATAAATCTACATATTTATATCAAAAGGTAGCTGAGGGAATGTCTAGCAATCTACCCTGGAACTGGATTTGCTTCAAAATAATATGAGGAAGAAGTATACAGATGAAACCAAGAGTGGCCATAGAGCTGGAAGACGCTGTGACCAGGTGAGAAGTCCACGGGGGTGCTTTTTATTATACTCTCTTATTTTCTTAATGGGGTTTCCCCAGTGGCTCAGTGAGAAAAGAATCCACCTGAAAAAGAATCTGCCTGCAATACAGGAGACACAGGAGATGCGGGTTTGACCCCTGAGTTGGGAAGATCCCCTGGAGGAAGCAATGGCAACCCACTCCAATATTCTCACCTGAAAAATCCCATGGACAGAGCAGCCTGGCAGGCTACATGTAGTCCACAGGGTTACAAAAAGTCCGAGATGACTGAGAGACTAAACACGTTTTAAAAAATATGTATTTATTTCCTCGGCTGCTCTGTGTCTCAGTTATGACACGTGGGACCCTCAGCTGTGGCGTGTAGGGTCCAGCTCCCCAGCCAGGGATGGAACCCAGGTCCCCATGTTGGGAGCGTGGAGTCCCAGCCAGTTGGCTACCAGGGAAGTCTCTACACTCTTTATCTTGATGTGTTTGAAGTATCCCATAAGAAAAACTTAAAAGCAGGTAAATGCATACACACAATTTATACCCACAATGGAAAGAGCTCACTTAACTGAATTATGGCATCTCTGAGACTATTACAATTATTTTAATAAAGAGAGTCATGTCCCTGTGTAGAAGGGAGGCTATGTGTATTACAGAATGAGCTAAACCGGTTATGGTGCAAAGAATAGCACCTCAGCGTTCATGCAGTACAGCAAAGTTATCAAACCAAGCCAACCGCCATGAAAGAAACGGCTTCCCTGCCCTCCGCCTTCACCTCCTTCCACAGGAAAACGCAAGCTGCAATGTTTGGTCTAGAGAGCACTGCTGTTGAAAACTATTAAGAGTAATCCAAACGGTTTGTTTTTCAGGACAGATATCTTTGCTGAGTATATCATCCAGATCTTGAATGCAGCGCTCATCTCCCCGCCCCTCGGGTCTCTGCCCCCAAGCCTCACCTGTCGCTGAGGGTCTGTGGGGTCAGGGATTTGCCCACCACTCAACCTGAACCTCAGAGCCTGGGGTGGGGCCTGGTATGGAGCGGGGTTACCGTGAAGAGATGGATGGAAGACTTAGAAGGAAAGGCAGGGGCATGTGGAGACAGGACAGGAGAAGGAAAGGGGGGAAAGGGTGGCAGAAGCAAAGCACAAGCAGAACAGTCGGTTTAAATGCAGAAAGGCTGCTGTAGCTCTGGCTGGGCGATGAATGGGAGACAGTGTTCAGATCCGCAGGAAGAGCATCACATCGTTATGGGGACCATTTTACGAGGCGTTTGGAGAAGTGGTCCAGCAGGGATGGATAGGCTCTCACAGGGGAGAGTCATATGACAGAAGCCGGGGGCGGGCAGGAGGAAAGAACGCAGCATTGTGCATTCGGTAAAGAATGACTACTGTCTCAGGGAGTGAGAAGCACTAAAGGGAAGGGAGCACAAAATGTTAAAATATATATTGAAGAAAAAAGAAAAAGGTAGGCTCCTCAGAGAATTGGGAAAGGGGAGTGTAACAATGAACCAAGATGGAAACTATGAAATCCTGATTTTAAAAAAAAATCCTACCGAAGACAAAGAAGAGACAAGAAAAGATTTCTGAAATGGTGGAGTGAAAATTACTTAGGAGAAAACAGTGCTGCTTCTTCAGGGTGAACAGTTTATTATAAAATATGTTCTTACCTGATCACCTTTCTGTCCAGTCTCACCATCTGCACCATGTTCTCCTTTACTTCCCTTAGGAGAAAAAAAAAAAAGAAAATCACAGAAAATCTTGCTAGAGCTTCTTTTCAAAAGAAAAATTTTGTGTTGCATTCATATTCACTCATTCTTCATCCGTTTCTTATCAGGTTTGTGCTGGGGGCCCAAATAGGTACATGACCTTGAGCAGGTCATTTGAAGTTCAAGCTGTGGGGCTTTTATAATCTACAAAATGAAGAGAATAATGATTGCCCACCCTATGAAATGTTAGGAGAATAAAATCAAATAATACATGGGAAATACTTAGCATGGAGCTCAAAATATAGTACGAGCTATAATTATTTTTACTATTCTGCACTGGAATCCTGATTGTGTCATTTACTAATTGTGTGTCATTGGTCAAGGTGTTTCAACTCTTCTGTTTCCTACTGAAAATGTGAGAATGGTAACAGCAGACTCTTTGTCATGGGGTGGCTGTGAGTGGAATGACTCAAAATCTACAGAGTGCCTAGACCAGTGGTGGGCTCAGAGCTCCCTGTCGCCAGTCTCACTGCATTCCCACCAGGGCCACTATCACCGCCACCATTGCCACCACCGTCACCACCGCTGCTGCTGTCCCTGGCATCAGCGCCACAACCCCTGCCCTCTCCTCGCCCCATCCGTCGGCACCTGACGGTCGGCACCGTTCGCGGCACCCCCACCACCGTGGCGGTCGTCGGTCTCCCCCCCCACTGCCACTGTCATCTCCTTCTTCCTTCTCATCGTCGTCACCATGTGCAGCACCAGCGCCGCCTCATCATCCTCACTGTCGTCACCACCATCACCACACCACTCGACCAGCACCTCTAACCCCTCCTCCTCCACATCGCCGTCGTCTTCATCATCACGGTCATCAAGACACAGCACTCAGTTCAGTTCGGTCCAGTCGCTCAGTCGTGTCCGACTCTCCGCGACCCCATGAACCACAGCACGCCGGGTCTCCCTGTCCATCACCAACTCCCGGAGTTCACTCAAACTCACGCCCATCGAGTCGGTGATGCCATCCAGCCATCTCATTCTCCGTCGTCCCCGTCTCCTCCCGCCCCCAATCCCTCCTAGCATCAGACTTTTCCAGACACAGCATACAGCCTACCAAAAATATAGTCTTACAAACTAATCCTCAAAGTTCCATTCAAGAGTTCCGATCTCTCTTAACTGTCACCTACTCAGGCTTACCGGGTTACCAAGTGTATTCCAGTAAAATGCTACTAAACAAAAACACTCTAGTTCCTTTGAAAGAATGCATTATGCATTTAAAGCTGTTGGCAATTAACCAGCCTTGGCTGTGGTTCCAGGCCTGTCTTCCCTTACCTCTGCATCTTTGAAAGATCGTGCTCCTTCTTTGTCCTGTTTGTTCATTCAGTAGATTAAGGAGTGGAGGTGGTGAGCGGCAGGCCTGTCTCTGCGGGTCCTTCTAGACTCCCAAGCCCTGCGATTCTCTCACTGAAACATCACGCCCAGCCCTCTTTCCATCCAGACACTACCACACCAGCAGTTCATCGATGACAATAATTACCCAGTAACACCCTCGCCTCCTCTCTGTGGTATATTGGGAGGGTTAAGTGCTTTAAAGTCTGTAAAGTGCCAAATGCTTTTGTGTACAGGAAATAAACGGGTTCAGAGGGGAAGAGCATTTGTTGCAACATTTTTGCATTAGTTATGCCTACCGCTTTAACCTCTATAAAGCCAGCACACTGCCTGCAGGCCGCTTCGTAATCTCAGTGAAAAGAAGTGACAGACTAGCACACTGCTCCTCCGACATTAAGGGTGACTGCCTGAAAAGTAAGTGGCTTCCTTTCAGTTCCCAGTCCTCAGTCTGGGTTTAGCGTGGTTTCAACCCTCATCCCACAAAAGCTAAAGTGTCAGCAGCTCAAGGATCTCCACAGTTGTCCTTGTCTCCTTCTCCACTGCAGCTGGGGATCAAAGCACACACAGCCACCCCCAAGCCTGACTCACTTCCTTCCAGAAAAGAGGGCTGACATTTACAGAGCCCCTGCTCAGCTGGGCACTCTGCCAGTGTCCACATGAGGTCCCACTTCATGTATTTCTTTGTTTATATCCTGAGCTGATGCAAAACAGCATTCGATGTGTCCACGTGATCTCATTCAGCCAGGGAAACTACTCAGTGAGGTAGGGGGTTATTATCAGAGCACACAGATAAGAGTCCTAAAGACCAGAGAGGTTAAGTCATTCACCTGAGGTCACACAGCTGAAAAAATTATAATAATAATATTCATCACCTAATCCAGATCTGTGTCCAAACTGTCTCCTCCTGATCAAGTTAATTTACTGGTTATTTCTTTAGGTCACAATGCTTTGTCCCGCAGGTTTTATAATGTCAGGAGCACTAGATTTTTAGTCTGGAAGCCTGACTGATTATGCTAACCATGTTCTCGGAAGCTTTCAATGCACTGAGGATACAGCCGTCGAGAAAACACAGATCAGAAACCAACCAAGAAACGACCTGCCGTCCTGGATTCCGTATTCCAGGAACATCACCAGTTTACTCCTTTGCAAGCCTGGCTTTCTGCAGTAGATGTCTACTGAGGATGCAGCAAAGGGGCTTTGCTTTTCCTGTTGAAAAGGACACAAGAAACTCACAGCACAAGCCCTTATATCAGAGCACTGACTTTAGAAAACTTGACACTGTGAGTTCTTTCTCTGTCTCTTGGAAATGGATATCAGTCCTTTTCAAAGGTCAGTAAGCCTTTTGCCGGTTCTAGGACCCAGGAATGGCCTTCCTAGGTGGTGCAGTGGTAAAGAATCTGCCTGCCAGTGCAGGAGACGTGGGTGATCTTCCTGGGTTGGGAAGATCCCCTGGAGAAGGAAACGGTAACCCACTCCAGTATTCTTGCCTGGGAAGTCCCATGGACAGAGGAGCCTGGTGGGCTATATAGTCCATGCAGTCGCAGAAGAGTCGGAAACAATTTAGCAACTAAACAATAACCAAAAGGACCCAGGAAAATACTTCTCGAGGGTCTGGGAACATCTCTTTGAAATGCAATCAACAAGGGAAATAAAGCCCCATCAGCCAGATGCTGTAGGAAACTAGGAGCCTAACTTCGGGGTCCTTTTCTCCAAGCTGCAGAACTACCTCCAGGCAAAAAGATGTGAGCAGTTTATTTTTATTTTGTTTGAAGCTAATTCACTAAAGCAGACGATTAGTCCAATTACCAGGTGAATTAGATGAACACGCAAACAGAGCCATGTGGTCCTTTTACGTGAGGACTAATTACTATATACCCTGAGGACACATACGTCATCAGTCATAGCTGCTTGACCACAGAAAAGGTGAGGTTTCTTTGTCTTTACAAGCTCTTGGCAGAATTGTCTGTGGTACCTATAATATTCTGGTTTAAAGATTGTGCAAAAAGAAAATTATTTTCATTCTACCTTCCAGTTTGGGAGAAGATTCTGTTTGGTTTTTTTAAATATATTTCCCCCATGCCATCATGTACTAAGTACATAAAACAACAATTATTTAGAGGTTATATTCATAGCAGAGGCTGCTCTAAGGATGTTAGCTTCTGTGAATCCATCAGGCAGATAATTCTCTCTAGGATTTTACAAATTTTTGAGAGCATGGCCTAAATTTTCTCAAATTAGTAAGCCTCTGCTATTCTCAGAAATTTTGTCCCTGAAAGTTTGTCTGCGGTTTCTCTGCTTAGAAAACCATTCCCCAAGAATGCCTGTCAATGCAAGTAAAATCCTACTTCCTGGGACTTTCCGCCTCGCAATGCAGGGGAATCAGGTTCGATCCCTAGCCGGGGAACTAAGATCCCACATGCGAGGGGCAACTAAGTCAGACTGCCACAACTCCTGAGCCTGCACACCACGACTCTGAGGATCTGTATGCCACAACGCAAGGTCCCAGACAACACAGCCAGACCCTAGTGCCACAACTGAGACCTGAATAAATAAATAAATGTTAAAAAAAAAAGCCTACCTCTTCCTCCAGGAAGCCTTCACTGGTGACCTCTGCCCCGTGGCATTATTTTCCTTAAAATCATTTAGCTCTCCTCCTGGCAATATGTTACAGTTATTATTAACTCGAAAGAAGGAACGGTAAGGAGCACCATCCACAGTCACGTGCACCTAATACTCCCTACCCGTGAGCTGGGCCCCATGCCGGGTGCTTTGTAAATGTTTCTTGTTTAATCCTCGTGTCCTCTCTGAGATGAGCCATGCAGTCCTTCTTTTACAGATGAGGGACCCCAGCTTCAGAAAAGTCCCAGTTCCCCAAGTCTTATGATCAGTCAGTGCAATTCACTCAGCTAATAAGAGGCAGAACCAGGCTGGGGAACCACTGACCACTCACTGCTCTCAATGGCCTTGGCCCCAGTCTGACTTTGCTTAGAGTCATCACCTTCTAGATCTTGTCTCTCCAACACATCAGACCCTAGAAGACATGGCCCATATCCGACCTAACGCTATTCCTCCTGACTTGGAAGGGAGCTGTTTAAGTGCATGCCTGGTGGGAATCTCTCAGGAGAGGCAGCCGTGGATGAATAGGGACTTCTCCTGAGGAGAGCATGGACTAAATGGCTCTGGGTTGTCTTCTGGGAAGAATGGGATTCCAGGGCCTTTTCTGAAGGTTCTAATAACAGCAAAAGAGGTTTTATCTCTGCCTCCCAGAATTATCCAGAACCTCCAATGAGGCCTTCTACACACCTAGCATCCCCAGTGCCTGCAGCGCCCATTACATGATGTGTAGACATGTGGACAAGAAGAAAGCCATGTTTTTCACCAAGGATAGAAAAATCAGCATTTCCAAACTCAAAGGGGCTTTTACATCTGACTTGTTAGAAAATCGTGGTCTGATGACAATCTCGCTTCTTCTTCCTCTGCATGGATGGCGATCATAATGGGAGCCACTGTTTCCAGCTTCCTCCCCTTAGTCAGCATCTTATGCAGTCTGAAAGCTCCAGAATGAAGCTCTGGAGCTGACGGTGTCATTTACCTCCCCAGACCCAAGGTCCAAAGATGGCAGCTGCAAATAAGCAGCAAAAATCTTGGGAAGCCTGAGTCCCCAGACGTTGGATCACAGTCACAAACAATCAAACCTTCCTGATGAAGCCTATGACTAGTGAATACCTAGAGCCTTTGGTTATAAAAGGACACTAACAATGACCACAAATACTCCACTGTGGGCAGCGCTTTCAATTTATAAATTAATCATGAGGTCCGCAAGTCTGACAGAGATCCTGTTTGATAAGCCAAGTTCAACAGAAAGGAAATGAAACAGCCCTCTGTTCTGTTTTCTAGAGAGAGGCATGGGTTGAACGAAGAGCTCAGAGACAGGCTTGAGTTTGGAGCCAAAAACCAAGGCAAGTCTGTGGGTCCCCAGGCAAGATAAACCGGTCAATATTAAAGGAAATCAATGTTGCACACTCATTGGAAAGACCTATGCTGGTGCTCTAGTATTTTGGTCACCGGATGTAAACAGCCGACTCATTGGAAAAGTGCCTGATCCTGGGGAAGACTGAGGGCAGAAGGAGAAGAGCAGGTCAGAGGATAAGATGGCTGGATGGCATCACTGATGCAATGGACTTGATCTTGGGCAAGCTCCAGGATATGGTGAGGGACGGGGAGGCCTGCTGTGCTGCAGTCCATGGGGTCACAAAAGCGTTGGATATGACTGGGCGACTGAACGAGTGCGATTCATCTTCCCAGCCATATTAAGAGTCAGTACCAGAGGCAGTGAATCGATAGAAGCTTTGCATCTCCTTGGGCACTCTCCTTGGTGCTGGCACTGGCGATGGCATTGCTGGATTCAGTCACTAAGTCATGACCAGCTTATGGGATCCCGTGGACTGCAGCCCGCCAGGCTCCTCCTCTACCCATGGGATATTCCAGACAAGGGTACTGGAGTGGGTTGCCATTTCCTTCTCCAGGGGATCTTCCTGACCAAGGGATCAAACCCGCATCTCCTGCTTTGCAGATGGATTCTTTACTGCTGAGCTGCCAGGGCAGCCCCTGCTGGAGGTGTGATAGCATACTAACAAGTGGGGGTCTGGGACCTGTGCTTCACGGATTCACTTTGGCCTACTAGTTTTGTAGCAGTTTTGTAATATTGGCATCTAACCGTGCTAAACCTTAGTTTTCTAATAGGTAAAGTAGAACACTATCTCTACCTCTGAGGATGATGCTCACCATCATAGGAGATGATATTATAAAGCAGGTAAACTGGTCTTCGGTCCTTAATACACTAGGTATAATGTCTCCTGCAGCTCCCTGAGATCTCATTGTGTCGGGTGACCCTGAGAACAAGGCCACCACAGACTCCCAAGTAGAGAAACAAAACACCCTGTCTTTCAGAAGCGGCACTGATTTCTGTTCTTTCCCTGGATGGACGCTTTCTTTGACTTTCTCTGACTCTGAAAAGGGACAAACCCTCCCTTGCAGGGAATTATAAAAGAACAAAGGCAGAGTCATTGTCCCAAGACACCAGCACTTCAGGAGCGGTTGGGCTGATTGAGAAAACAATTCCTCCTTAGTGGAGGGAACGCCTTATCTGTTTAATTGATCTGCTTTCCTTTCTCTGAATAAAGGTTATCATGTGGCAGAGGTAGCACCCAGAAGCTGGCAAGCTGACAGCAAAGGTCGCATATTGAGGATCAGCTGAAATGACCCACCTGCAGAATCCTTCAAGCAAGGAGTTTAGCCACCACTTATGACTTCCCCGGGGGCTCAGATGGTAAAGCATCTGCTTACAATGCGGGAGACCTGGGTTCGATCCCTGGGTTGGGAGGATCTCCTGGAGACGGAAATGGCACCCACTCCAGTATCCTTGCCTGGAAAATCCCATGGACCTAGGAGCCTGGTAGGTTACAGTCCATGGAGTCGCAAAGAGGCAGACACGACTGAGCGACTTCACTTTCACGACGACTCCAGAAAGGGAATCCTCAGGAAATAGCATAGAGGATGCTCAGTTGTGCTGGCGTCTCTTAGCCTAACACCTCCCCAGGGAAGAACCTCCAGTTCTATCTACACTGAGACCTGATGTCTTCAGTTCCCGAAGCAGGAGTCTTGGTTTTCTCAAAACCGTATACAACTTCAAAGTCTCTGCACAACAAACACGAGTTGTCTTAACCTGCCAGCCAGGGCCTGGGACACCTGGCTATTTTCCATCCTGATACCCTACAGGCTCCCAGTTGGTGTCACACCTCAGTATTTTTGTTGGCCTCTTTACCTTTTAATAGCAAATATAATGGCACCAACCCCATCTTTCAGGGCTGTGCCTAGGGTGAAGCAAGTGAGCACTCATGCGAAGGCCCCATAAACCTCAGATTGGAGATAAAGAATATGTCAATGACATATTTTTAAAAGCCAAAATTAATGCAAAATGAAGAATTTCATCACCTATTCAGTATAAATCTATATCTCTTCCTACTTGAGAACTTCTGAATATGTCTGTATTTAAGTTAAGAGAAAATCCTAAGTGGTAAATTTTTTAAGTGATTAAAAATATTTTTCTTTTCTAATAAAAAATTAATGCAAAATAATGCAAGATGAACAAAATGTGAAAATGTAAATAAACACAGGGCTCTGAAGGGGCAGAAATTACCATGAGACAAGGGGACACGATTGAGTACTGTGTACAAGGAAAACGAGCGTCTCGGGTAGGTTGGGTCTCATCTCTACTTAACATTTTGGTGTTCTGTTCCTCATGGATCTCCTTCATTCGCTTTAAACATTTCACATTACTGCATTAGCATCTCATTTAGCTTGATTACACCTTCCGGAAAGGTCCTCTCAATCTTGGTCCAGGCTGACAGGGCTTACAACGCGCCAGGCGCAGGCAGGAGCATCTTTGAGCAGTCGCCAGGGTCAGAAGCCCGGAAGGTCTCTTCCCTCACAGTCCCTCGTTCACCAGGAGGAACGGGAAGGGCCGGGAGGCAAGAAGCCAGCCCAGGGTCATTGCTGAGACTGGATTCCCACCCCAAGGGCCTTGTTCCTGTGGTCTTTCTCCCACTGACAATTTCATGCTGCAACCCCCATCAGAGAAGCCATACCGAGTCCCAGAGAAACACGGTGACACAGTGACACACGTGTCCCTGAAGGCTGGGGTGGAGCGATGTGCAGAGGTCACAGCAGCACAGAGCTGACAAGGGTGGGCAGAGAGAGCCGCCAAGGGCAGCGTGGATGTCCGCTCCCTGCCTACACGTCAGCCTACACACTCCCTCTCCCTTAGCGCTGAACACTGTCATGACCGAGGGACTGAGAGCCGCAGCCCCGATGCCTGCCTGTTCTGCAGCCGCGCACCCAGGTCCCCACTCCCACGCCAGCCCCCGAGCTCTGTGAACCTACGGAGCCATGCTGCCTGTTCCGGACAGGTGTCTCGTCATTCACAGCACAGTGAATGATGCCCACTGCGTTTCTATAGCACTTTCCTAATAACACTCTTTTTTAAAATTATTTTTTATTGAAGGATAATTGCTTTGCAGAATTTTCCTGTTTTCTGTCACACCTTGACATGAATCAGCCATCAGCATACATATGTCCCCTCCCTTTTGAAACTCCCTCCCATCTCCCTCCCCATCCCACCCCTCTAGGTTGATACAGAGCCCCTGTTGGAGTTTCCCGAGCCAGACAGCAGATTCCTGTTGGCTGTCTATTTTGCATATGGTCATGTGAGTTCCCATGTTACTCTTTCTATTCATCTAAAAATATGGAACGCTTCACGACCTTGCGTGTCATCTTTATGCAGGGGCCATGCTAATCTTCTCTGTATCATTCCAATTTTAGCGTATGTGCTGCCGAAGCAAGCACTCTCATAATCCTTTTAGCGAGTGCTAAGTTCTTTTCTGCGCGATATGATACGTTCCACTCTCACTTCTCTCTGCAGCTGTTTTTATTCACATCATTAGCGGGTGGAGAAACTGAGGCCCAAAGAGGTCAAAGATTTTGCCTAAGGTCACACAGCAACAATGACTCAACTCGAATTCAGTTATCTGACCCCAAAGTTCACGTCATAACCATCACTACACATTCCTATCCGATAGCTCATCTGTACTTCCAACCACTCGGGTATTAGTAGATGAGCGATCTGAGACTCAACAAGTTCAAGTGCCCATTCCCAAGGTCACTGAGACGGCCGGTGCAAAGGAGAGACCTTGAATGTGGGTTTTCTGATTTTAAAACCATGATCCCGTTACACTGGGCATCACTCTTCCTCAAACTTAGGCTAACCAGTGAGATGAGAACAGATACACATGAGTTTTATGACGGTTCACTGACCTGTGGTCCAGCTATTCCTGGGGGCCCTGGGAGGCCTCTGGGCCCAGCATCCCCCTGCAGCAGGAAGAACAAGGAGAAAAAAAAATAGCAGGAATAAGTGTCTGGACCCGACATATGGCATCGTCAGCAAGATGTCCACTTCCATATCATTCACTCATTTCCCACGGGATTCCCAGGTCCCTGCCTGCCCCTCAGCGTGTCTAAGCAAAGGATACAGGCGGGTGGTGACAGGGTGTGTGGCTGTGCATTCAAGGGTATAACCCACCCCCAAAGTGGTAAATGGTGCAGGAACCAGTCCCCAAGGTGACCCCAGTGATCCTCGCCTCCCAGCGGGTACCAGAGAGGCAGCGCTGGCGTCTCCAGACGATTCATTTCATCCCAATGACTAAAGCTAAGTCTCCCCTTTTGTTCCTACCTTTTTCCCTTCTGTGCCTTCTCTCCCCGGCTTTCCTGGGAGACCTTTGTCCCCTTTAAATCCTGGAAGACCAGGGAGGCCTGGGGGGCCCGGGGGACAGTCATTGCACACGTCCTGAGAGAAAGAGTAACACAGTAACAGTTACGTGAAAAACAAAAGGTGACCCATAGCTCCAACCCCTCCAGACAGGAGGAAGCAAGCAGGTGACGAAACAGCAAACGGGCAGATGCAGCCATTACCCACACAGCCTGTGTCAAACTCCGCGTTTTTCTCTCTCGATTAAACTAGGTTTCAGCATTGATATATCTGTTTTATTACCGCATGTCTCCCTACTTCTGGCCAGACGGCTGAAATGTAGCCCAAGATCAAGACGTCGAAAACTCGTGTACCGGTGTCTGTGAACATCTAAAAATATTCACAGGACAGATTTAAAGCAAGCATTCAGTACTCTAAGAAACAGCATGCTGTGTCCCTAAAGCCAGAGACAAAACGATGCTGGAAGCTGAATGCTCTGTCTCACAGGTTTACCTAAGCGGTTTCTGAACAAAGAAGCAAAAGAAAGAACGTAAGAGGCAACCCCCTCCCCGAGGTCTTGCTCACTGTAACACACGACAAGTATCACCTGGCATTCTTCTTAGTCCAAGTGAACCTAGCTCAGTCGTGTCCCACTCGTTGCAACCCCAAGCACTATACAGTCCCTGGAATTCTCCAGGCCAGAATACTGGAGTGGGTAGTCATTTCCCTCTCTAGGGGATCTTCCCAACCCAGGGATCAATCCCAGGTCTCCTGCATTGCAGGCGGATTATTTACCAGCTGATGGAATGGAGTTTTGCTCCTCGGCTCTGAGGCAGGTGAGTTCTACCCCTGGAGTGAATTTAAAGCCCAGGAAACCGGCTTTCGAGCTTGTCTGTGTCATCCCCAGATCTTACAGTCTGGAGCACAGTAAACCCCAAATGAAATTCACTGGCTTGACCACACTCTGGTTCCACTCACACCCCAAAGTCTCGGACCGCACCTCCCTTGTGCTGTCATTGTGCTCAGTCATGTCCGAGTCTTTGTGACCCCATCGACTGTAGACCGCCAGGCTCCTCTGTTCAGGCAACTTCCCAGGCAAGCATACTGGAGTGGGCTACCATGTCTCCCTCCAAGGGAACTTCCTGTCCCAGGGATCCAACCACATCTCCTGCATCTCTTGCATTGCAGGCGGACTCTTTCCCACGGTGCTCCTTCCACACCTTCACTTTAATCCTGTCTTCTTCCCCGATTCCCTCCTTGTGATAAAGGTTCAGTTCAGTTCAGTCGCTCAGTCGTGTCCGACTCTCCGTGACCCCATGAATCACAGCACGCCAGGCCTCCCTGTCCATCACCAGCTCCCAGAGTTCACTCAAACTCATGTCCACAGAGTCGGTGATACCATCCAGCCATCTCATTCTCTGTCGTCCCCGTCTCCTCCCGCCCCCAACCTTTCCCAGCATCAGAGTCTTTTCCAGTGAGTCAACTCGTCGCATGAGGTGGCCAAAGGATTGCAGTTTCAGCTTTAGCATCAGTCCCTCCAATGAACATCCAGGATGATCTCCTTTAGAACGGACTGGTTGGATCTCCTTGCAGTCCAAGGGACTCTCAAGAGTCTTCTCCAGCACTACAGTTCAAAAGCATCAATTCTTCAGCAATCAGCTTTCTTCACAGTCCAACTCTCACATCCATACATGACCACGGGAAAAACCATAGCCTTGACTAGACGGACCTTGGTTGGCAAAGTAATGTCTCTGCTTTTTAATATACTATCAAGGTTGGTCATAACTTTCCTTCCAAGGAGTAAGCGTCTTTTAATTTCATGGCTGCAATCACCATCTGCAGTGATTTTGGAGCCCAAAAATATAAAGTCTGACACTGTTTCCACTGTTTTTCCATCTATTTCCCATGAAATGATGGGACCAGATGCCATGATCTTTGTTTTCTGAATGTTGAGCTTCAAGCCAACCTTTTCACTCTCCTCTTTCACTTTCATCAAGAGGCTTTTCAGTTCCTCTCCACTTTCTTCCATAAGGGTGATGTCATCTGCATATCTGAGGTTATTGATATTTCTCCCAGCAATCTTGATTCCAGCTTGTGCTTCTTCCAGACCAGCGTTCCTCATGATGTACTCTGCATATAAGTTAAATAAGCAAGGTGACAATATACAACCTTGACGTACTCCTTTTCCTATTTGGAATCAGTCTGTTGTTCCATGTCCAGTTCTGACTGTTGCTTCCTGACCTGCATACAGGTTTCTCAAGAGGCATGTCAGGTGGTCTGGTATTCCATCTCTTTCAGAATTTTCCACAGTTTATTGTGATCCACACAGTCAAAGGCTTTGGCATAGTCAATGAAGCAGAAATAGATGTTTTTCTGGAACTCTCTTGCTTTCTCCATGACCCAGCGGATGTTGGCAATTTGATCTCTGGTGCCTCTGCCTTTTCTAAAACCTGCTTGAACATCTGGGAGTTCACGGTTCAGATATTGCTGAAGCCTGGCTTGGAGAATTTTGAGCATGACTTTACTAGCGTGGGAGATGAGTGCAATTGTGTGGTAGTTTGAGCATTCTTTGGCATTGCCTTTCTTTGGGATTGGAATGAAGACGGACCTTTTCCAGTCCTGTGGCCACTGCTGAGTTTTCCAAATTTGCTGGCATATTGAGTGCAGCACTTTCACAGCACAAGAATGGCTCTCGGAACAGTGCCAGATCATTTCCAGAGTGTTCAGCTGTTGTTATGAATTCACATACTCGGCCAGCGGCTCCCTCGCTGTTGGGCTCTGTGCTCTTCTGCTTTGAGACCACAGTAAACAGCCGTCTTGAAGAGCTCATGTATCCATGGCACCAGCTGACACAAGCAAATGCGCTAACTCGGGCCCTTGGCATGCTCCGCTGGAGAGATGGGCAAAGACTTGCACACATTCACAGGGGGTGATGTCTCAGGTGACCCGGCACTCATCCTGATCTCTAATTCAGGATGGACAGGCTTTTGTCAACAAAAGAGCAGCTCTGAGCAGTCCACCTTCCTTTAAGGTGGTCATGCCTACTCAATCTTTGATGTTTCTTTAGAGGTGTCCTACTCCAAGAAGCCCTCCTGATTGCTTCACACTGAGGATATTCCTGTCTCACTATTGAGGTGGTCTCTTTATAGCTCCACACCCTCCCCACCAAGCCAAAAAAATAAAATGTGTGAGCTCTCTGAGAACAGAAGTAGAGTTGCTTTATCTCTGTATGTCTGATGTATATAGCAAATTGAGCTCTGTAAGTGAGGGGCCCCGCTGACCCAACCACCAACCACTGATCTTCGCACACTTAGCGCCATCTCCCTTTAGTGGGTGGTTTCAGAAGCTGGTTGAAATGTTGAGGGGTACTAAATGTTGGGTATGTGAAGAAATGGCAAATGAGGTGACTTGAAGGGCACTGTTTTCAGTTGCTGCTGTTTGGAAGGGTGGCAGACTAGGGAGAAACTCTTCTATTCCTAGGCAGTCTCTATAGTTGTTTTAAATAGGATACATCTGTGAAATAGGGCAACCACAGACAGAGGATGCATGGAAGCGGAGCTAGGCTAGTGGCAGAAGGACGTGCAGACACTAAGAATTTTTGGACCAGGAGGGTGCAGTGGGATCCACAGCACAAAGCGGTTGCATCTAAGGCATGATCTCACTACTTTCTCATTTCTTGTCAATTTCTGGTGCGGATAAGTCAGCCTGAGCATGTCTTAGTCACACGTCCTGTGAGCACTGTTCCCTGATGGCCAGGGCAGGCCCCAGACTTGCTAGAGAGGGGGCTGGACTTAACATACGAACCTGGTCCTGGAATCCAGTGCGCACAGGGCAAGACCAGCCCCCGACCCGCTCTCCCACCAAAGCTCCCCTTGCCCCTGTGCCCGTGGGACCCCAGCCCCTCCTGATCTGGGACACCTCAGTCATCTGGACACTAGCACTGGGGCCCAGGCGGACTGCCCTCAAACACATCTCAGTGACATATTATTGTGAATTAATGTTACTTAAGAAACGGTCAGTGTAAGATAGACATTGATACTTCTGTCTTTGTAAAAACAGGAAATAAACCGAAAAACAGGAAATAAACCTCTCTCGTGAAAGGGGCCTCCTTGCATTTGGAGGTGGGAGGACACCTTTATCCCCAGAAACAGGGATTTCAGGGCCAAGAAGCCTATATAAATCTTCATTTTTAATTCACTACCCTGAACCCAAGCTCTGCTTAAAGTCTTCCCTAATTAAGCACCCAAAGCCTATGTTTCTTTGCCCTGTCAATTCCTCAAAAATGTCTTATGTCTTTATTAACAAAGTATAGAAGCTGCCTGTTTTGGCCACTTTTTAGGTCTCATTTCTAGGAGACCTCCATGTACACAAATTAAAACGTATTTTGCTCCTGTTAATGTCTTATGTCGATTTTTAGTCCCACCACAGGAACTCAAAAGGACCCATAGGTGGGATTCTCTCCCTCCCCATCACCGGCCAGAGTTGTGTGTCCAGCTGGACGGGCTTGCCGAGATCACAGTGAAGCCTCTGCCCACTTAGGGTCACGGCTCCACCTTTCCAAGCCTCACTCTCCCTATCTGTGAGGTGAGAACCTCAGATTCTGGGGAGAAATACATGGCAAGAACACAGGCGTCTCAGCTGCCATGGGCATCCCTGTGGTTTCAGCTCTAATTTTCCTCGCTGTGTCCCACTGGCAGATCAGAGAGATGACCCTGATCTTCAGTTCTGCTCCCAGCTCTTCCACTTAGCTGAGTCATCTCAGGCAAGCCACTTTAGTTCCTTTGAATCCACTTCCACATCTGTTATCAAGGCTCTTTCTCCTACCTTCAGTTCAGTTCAGTTCAGTCGCTCAGTTGTGACCGACTCTTTGCGACCCCATGAATCACAGCACATACCCAATGTGTGAATCACCCACACACCTCCCTGTCCATCACCAGCTCCCAGAGTTCACCCAAACTCATGTCCATCAAGTCGGTGATGCCATCCAGCCATCTCATCCTCTGTCGTCCCCTTCTCCTCCCGCCCCCAATCCCTCCCAGCATCAGAGTCTTTTCCAGTGAGTCAACTCTTCGCATGAGGTGGCCAAAGTATTGGAGTTTCAGCTTTAGCATCAGTCCTTCCAATGAACACCCAGGGCTGATCTCCTTTAGGATGGACTGGTTGGATCTCCTTGCAGTCCAAGGGACTCTCAAGAGTCTTCTCCAGCACCACAGTTAAAAAGCATCAATTCTCCTACCTTAGGAGAGCGCAAAATTTAATACATGTGAAGCATCTAGCATGTTGCAAGCTCCAGCGTGTAAATGCAGACTCCCCTTTGTCTCCATCCCCTTCCTATTTCCTGAGACATTTTCAGCAAACCGTGTCGTTGTATTTGGTGCAGGACAGTAGACCAAGCAAGCGCTCGAAACTGCATAAACCTGGAGGGATTCTGCAGTCTCTTGCCAGGCACAGAAATCATCTCCAGATCATCTCACGCAAACTTCTGCTGGATTCCTGAACCCTCAGTACACGTTCATGCCAAGCGTGTAGCCTATACCTCAAACCTCTAGCTGACAGCCAAGGAACTCACTACCTGCCTGTCCTGCATCAGGTGGCTGTCAGGAAGCTTGGATACAGGCAAAGATGAAGTCACATAGCAGAGGGGTTGAAAGCACGAGGAACTGGAGCTGGTCACACTGGGAGTGAGTGTTGGCTCTGCCACCGTCCAGCTCTGTCACCTTGAACGAGTGTCTGGCCCATCCATCCCCACCTCCTGCTCTGCAAAAGCCAGCAGGTAATAGTACCCAAAGTCCATCTAGTCAAAGCCATGGTTATTCCAGTAGTCATGTATGGATGTGAGAGTTGGACTATAAAGAAGGCTGCGCACCAAAGAATTGATGCTTTCTAACTATGGTGCTAGAGAAGACTCTTGAGAGTTCCTTGGACAGCAAGAAGATTAAACCAGTCCATCCTAAAGGAAATAAACCCTGAATATTCATTGGAAGGACTGATGCTGAGGCTGAAGCTCCAATACTCTGGCCACCTGAAGAGCCGATTCATTGGAAAAAACTTTGGTGCTGGCAAAGATTGAAGGCAGGAAGGGAAGGGGATGACAGAGGATGAGATGGTTGGATGGAATCACTGACTCAATGGACATGCATTTGAGCAAACTGGGAGATGGTGAAGGACAGGGAAGCCTGGCGTGCTGCAAGTCCATGGGTTCACAAAGTCAGACGCGACTGAGCAGCTGAATGGCAACAGTAACTGGGCTGTTGGCAGGGACTGGGTGAGATAATGTTTATCCTGGGAATCGTCTAATGGAGACGCCTTAAGGATGACCTTTCGGGCACTGATCCAACCGTGGAAGTTTAGTAAACAGGAACTCTTAGAATACAAAGTTTCTACTCAGGCAGTCTTCCAATGACCAGAATGAGGCAAATTTTCTGTAATGAAACATGACAGCCCATCAGGCTTTAACCGACATCAAGATGGCAGTGGGCGATTATAAACTAGGGAGGAAGGATAGTGACTGCAGACCTGGGCAAACCCACGAGGGCCAGGCTCTCCTCTACAGAGTGTCCAGGCAAAGCACAGCTCTGGAAGGCCAGGGAGGCTCAGTGCTGCCCTGAATGCAGGTGCTCCCCTTCTCTCTGCAGTTCCTGGCTGCTACATCCTTTGGCAGGTCAGAAGTATCAATTTGGCTAAACGTCTGTCTCAATGCTGCAGCTGTAAAGCACACAGCAGTCACTCCTGTTATCTCTGCCTTAAAGACTGGGACACTTTGAGGCTGTAATCCTTAAGGGGAGGTGCGGGAGAAGAACCAAGGGAAACCCAATGCCTTCCCAATGGGACAAAATTTGAGAAAAATCACCTAGACTAAAAAGCCTGTACTAAACAGGACTTGAATCAATAGATAATGATTTCTTGCCATGTCCTGGTTGTAAAAAAAAAAAACAAAAAACTCCCTCTTGTCAGTAAAAATCAAGAAAGATCGCTCCACTCCTCATTTTTAAGTAAAATGTATCATTTTCCATTAAGGCATCTCAAGGTGTAAAGCAATGGAAAGTCCCAGGCTTCTGAGGTTTCCTTTTTTCCTTTTGCTCTCCTCCCTTGCTCTCATGCAAGAACTAGGTGCTTTCAAATACCTCCCACGTGGTTTTTAGAAGACAGGAGGTGAGGGAGGGGGCGGTCACACAAAAGGCAGGACTGGGCTCCACCAAGTTCAGACCAAGGCTGAGAACAGAGGCAGCAAACGGTCCCCTACGTGTGTGGCCACAGGACTGCTCTTCCAGAAACATGGATCTTACCCACCTCTGCTCTGCCTTTCCCCCTTCTTCTCCGTTCAAGACCTGAGGTCCCTGGCCGAGCTCCCAGGCAGCCAACTCTCCGCACCCTATCTCAATTGAGCTCTCTCAGCTCATGTCCCCAGCCCCCCGGGGAGAGGGTGCTGTGGTTCTGACGATGAACTCCGTCTGCACTCGGATCCGGACTCCACCTGGCCAAGGGCCCAGCAGCTCACTCCACCGCTTGGCACCTGCGCCCTGGACCTGGCACCAGCAGGATCCTCACCCAACCTGCTGGATTCTGCCCAGGGCTGTCTTTTCAGAACTAGGACGCAGTCCTGTGTGGGGTCCAAACTCAGTCTCTGGACTCATTGAGGAGTGGATTCTATTCCCAGAAAGTTGCTGACCCTCATGGCTACTCAGGTTTCTAACTAACAAAGTGCTAGTCACTAAGTCTTATCTGACTTTGTGCAACCCCAGGGACTATAACCCACCAGGCTCCTCTGTCCATGGGATTCTCCAGGCAAGAATACTGGAGTGGGCTGCCATTCCCTTCTCCAGGGGATCGTCCCGATGCAGGGATCAAACCCGGGTCTCCTGCATTGCAGGTGGATTCTTTACTGTCTGAGCCACCAGGGAAGCCCTATAAAGGGTGACACACATCCCTGGGTGGGCTCAAACCACCAACCTTTCCGTTAACTGCTGGATGTGCTGACTGACTGCACCAGAAACACACCAGGATAGTCTTAAAATCCCCTGGAGAAGGGAATGGCTACCCACTCCAGTGTTCTTACCTGGAGAAACCCATGGACAGAGAGGCCTGGCAGGTTGCAGACCATGAGGTTTCAAAGAGCCTGACATGACTGAGCGACTAACAAGCAAAGCGAGAACATAAATGGTACCAGCCTCACGGAGCAACTGCAGACACAAGAGATACATGAGAAGCATTAACCATAGCACCACCCTGAAGGACTTCCCATGACAACGGATCTCACTGTCCAGTAAGACAGTCAGGAGCCACAGGTGGCGAGTAAGTACTTAGGATGCAGCTAGTGTGACCAAAGACCGGAATCATTTTTTTTTCATTAAACTTAAGTTTAAATTCACACATGTGGCCACTGGCTTCTGTGCTGGACAGTGGATTTTAGCTCATTGCTGGCACGGCATGTTCTCAACAAATGCTGTTATAGTTGTTTACACTCTAACGGAGTTGCTCAGACAAAATAAAAAAGACCATATTATTGACATTTCCAGTCTCCCCATCACAACTCTCAAAACGCATGCACATTTCTGTTTTTACCTTCACCAAGAGATTCACGTCCCCTGGAGACAGTACTGAAGAGGGGCCCTGTCAAAGTAAAAATAAATAAATACATACACACATGCCGTGTACACTGCTTATCCCATGCTTCTGCAGCGAGCAGCCTTCAAAATGTGACATGTCTACACAGGACACAAAGAGCCTGGTCTACGCCCCACGCTTGGGAACCACCGGCGGACTCTTCCGAGCAGTCCTAACTAACATCAGACTTTCTCGTCCCAGTCTTCCTGGCCCTCTCTCTATCTGGCTGGCCCCTCCTCCCCCTTCCATTGCCACCAGCAGGTCCTATGGGTACTGTGGAAGACAAAGGGGGCGGGTTGTCCTTTATTCCAGGTGGGTAATAGCTGCCACTGTCATCCACAATCTAGTATGAATCTGAAGCAATTCCTGCAGCTCTCCCAGGTGAAATAGCATTTTAAGCCTCATTCGTCTTTATGAATTGGAAGTCTCTAACTTCAGGAAGGAGAGTTCAGAAATCGGGAGTAATTACAAAGCCTCTGAAGGTGTGAAGGAGTCTGCAGGTCACTGAGTTCACACTCAAACCTACAGTGAGTTGGGAAGTGGGGTGTAATGACCGCGGCCAGCCCAGAGCCCAAGTGGAGTCGAGGCGGGGTTAACCTCGGGGTGCGAGGGACATGAAGCTGGGAAGGAAAATGGAAATGCAAAGGCAGATGCCGAAGGGACGAGGGATTCTTTGGTAAGGACTGGAGACTGGCATGCTACTCCGCAAACTTCTGCAGGTCGCAGTGGACAAGGAGTGCCAGAGAGCCCATGGTCCACAGGGAAGGTGGCAAGTTTCCTCCAGAATGTGGGAAGCCTGGGACCACTATCAGACTTGTGGTGGCTGGTTCCTTCTGATTAAGTTTGAGTCCAGGTTTATCCAGTCCAGCCTGTTTCAGAGACGATTTCCTGGCTTCCCCACTTTCCCTGACTCCATGGGGTTTCTGCCACATCCTGCAGCTGCCGATGGTGGCAGAGGCATTGTGTAAGTTTGCACAGGATAACATTGGCACTGGCTGGGTGTACGTCAGCTTCCTAAGCTGAAATGCTCAAGTAGTCAATCACTGCCCCGGGTGGCAAGAAGACGCCACCTGAGATGGGGTTGGACTGGGTCAGAGTCGGAGGTTCTGAAGGGGCCCCGCGCCTGCAGGGAAAGCTTGCGTAGGCTGCATCTGCTGGACAAAGCCTAGAACACCCTTAGTTATCGGAGACTGACCCCGTGGAGGACGGCCAACCCGTGCCACACGCTAATTGAGGAAAACTTTAAAAGGGGAGAGGGGTTTTATTTTGACACTGCATGTTTTCCCCTGGCAAGTTAATAACATCAGATTTATACTGTCCAAATTGGGAGGTTTTTTCCTTCTTTTACAAATTGGGAGATTTTTATACCACTGGCCTTGTATTCTCGGGGCTATTTTGCCACTGTCATTTGAGCCCTCTGTAGAGTTGTTAGAGCTCTATGAGCATGGCTGGGCATCAGTTAGGAGAGAGAGAACAAGGGGTGGATTTCCCGTCTAGGCACAGTGTGCCCTGGGGGATAATTTAATTAATACCCTGTTGTGACCCATTTCTGTGGGCCTCCTGAGAAAGGTCTGAATACACAGGAGCAAGCCGGTGCAGGGGCAGTGGCCAATCCGTTGCTGACAGGTGGGAAGTGCTGGGGTGAAGAGACAGAGTCTGTGCCCTGCCCAGGCCGTCATTACCTCCTGGGCACCAACCATCTGCTGCCAGGACTCTGGCTGGCTGGTCACAGAGACGCCAGCTACACAGCCACTGATGATGGGCTGACGTGGAGCTGAGTAAGAACCACTTCTTGATGGGCTAGCTCTATTTGCTGCTGCTCACACCCGAGAGCTCCCTGTGGGATCAGGCTGAGGCTAGCTTCCAGCTGAGCCCACAGCTTCAACCACCTCTTCCCCCGCCATGCCGTTTTCTTCAATCTTAACAGGTTTCACCTTAATCAATCATTAGGCACAAGAATCCCCACCAAAGGCTCTGCTTCTAGAGCACCCGAGGGTAGACAGGGGACTCCTGCTACAGGGATTCTAGGGGTGCAGCCCTGGGGGAACCCCGCCATGGCCCACTGTCCACCCTTGGAGGGCTGGTGACCGCAGGAGAGGCTTTGGTTGCCCCAGCCCTGCACATTCCCAAGACAGGTCTGGCCCCGGCTGCTCTGGAGAGAGGACTACTAAGTCCTTGGAATGCCCTGCCTGATAAGAGTGCCTTTGTTTACCCAGGGCCTTGGGCCATGCAGGTAACAGTGTCCTTTATGGTGGGGGCCTGGGGCCAATCTGACTTCTGGGAGGGAGGGAGATGGAAGAGTAACCAAGCCCACCCAGGGAGGCACGCCTGGTCTGGGTTAGCGACCATCGATGGCAACACCCGCTAATTTCAGACCACTCAGGGTCACCCCCATGGACTCGGATTACACACAACTTCTGGGAGAGCCGATGTGGGGAGGGGACACGTGGAGGCCTCAGCTTCGTGTCTCGGGGGCTCCTTCCCTGGGATAAACCATCATCCTGAGTATAACAGCTCTCCCGAGCTCTGGGAGCCCTTCTGGTGAGTCACTGAACCTGAGGGGAGTCCTGGGGACCCCTGAGAATGTGATTCGTCTGATTATCGAGACCAGAGACCCTGACAGTGACTCAGCAGTACCCGGGACCATGTGGAGGGGAGGGTGTTCCGTGAACTTAAAGGCAGTCAAGAGAGACCGATGCTCTCTCAGTCTCTGCCGGAAACCAGCTGTGAGCCGTCACAGCCGGACTGTCCGCTGGACTCTGCGGACACACTCCTCTCTGCAGAGGTGACGAGGTCTGGATTTGGCAGAGGTCATCTGAAGCCCTTCAGCCTTTGGCCTTACTCTTCCACTCACTTCACTGGGCCTGGCACTTGGGTACCAGGGCGGATTCTGTGAGCTTTATTTGGCTGCTGCAAATCTGACTCCGTGGAGGAGGAGGAGCATATGAATAAGTACCCCCAACCTCCAGCAAGGCTTTTCACCCGTCCTTCTGGTGGGTCTTGGTGAGGGCTCAGGACCCTCCAGGTGTCTGCTGTTCCCAGCAGCCTGGACGAGGCAGACAGACGCTCGCACCCTCAGGGCCTCCAGGTCTTGGGTCTTTGTCTGACTGACACTTGCAGCAGGCCGGGCTCACAGAGCAGACAGACAGCCATCCCAAGGGCAAGCCTCTGCCCAGGGGGGTTCCCTGGTTTCTGAAACCAGTCTCGAGGCCTGGGACGCCCGTCGTGGCTGCCACCATCTCTTCCTTCTCGGGCAGCAGGTTTCAAAGGGCTGATTTCTCCGGTGTCTTCCCAGCAGCTTCCTACCCACCCAGACCCGCTCGTCCTCACTGCTCCTTCCCTGGAGGGCCCCCCGGTACCCTGGTTAGCTGGCTAAGCCTTCGGAGCATCTCTGGCATTGGTAACTTAATCTGGGGACTGGGTTTCCAGAGGTGATGCACTGCACACGAGGGAAGCCTGCAGGAACCGAGAGCATGGCCATGCTGCCCGGGACCAGACGCTCAGGACTGTCTTGTCCTGCGCAAGCTCCTGTAGCTCTCCTTACGAGAGAGGAAAGGAAGTTTCTACTCTAAAAGGGGCAAAACCAGAAGGAACTGACACTACTGAGAAAAAGGGCAGAACACAGGCCACTGAGGAACTAGCCATGGACAACAAGTGGCTCCTGTCCATTTGCTCACCCCCAGGACCCCATCCATCCCTTTCTGTACCCGGTCCTGGGGTGTATCAGGGACTCACCTGCCTCTGGCGCTCAGGTGAGCTGGCCCAAAGAGAGGCACACGGGGAAGCCGGGGCGGGGGGTGGGGGCACTGCTCCCTCCCAGGCTCTGGCCAGGCTTCCTGGCAGTAGCTTTGAACCCACGATTTCTGCTCCCACCTGGCGGCCCCGTCCCACCGTTCCCGCCTTCTCTTGGCTCTGAAGATGAGCGCGAGGTGGCACTGGCTTCCCTCTTGGTGTTTGTCTCGGGACAGCACAGTCACCTCTGGTTAGTTCCCTCCGCCCACAGGTTTGTAAAAGGCCCTTCTTAAAGCTTTCTTGAGCCATCCAAGTTGCATTTTATTCTGGCTGAACCCCTGATGGTCAAGATTCATCCAGAACAGTTAGATGACATACGGGTTTGCCAGGAGGCCCTCTTTCTCCTGGATTTCCTGGTACACCCTGAAAGAAAAAAGAAAGAAAAACATTAACCCTGCTCACTCTGCCCACTCTCTCCCTCAACCTATCTGCCAAGTGCAACTCAGGAGAAAACAGATCACCCGACCGTGAAGACGGGCACCAACAAAAACTCATGGCTTCCAAACTCAGCTGAAGACCCAGAGCTTCTCAGGATACACCAACCGGGGCGAATGCTCAGAACAGTAAGCCACCCCTCTCAGAACTCCTTTCCAAAACACAAAACTGAAAGTGCGCACGTGCATGTGCACAGGTGGACACACACTCACACCTCTAATCTCCAACTCCGGCTGTCTGTTTCCAGACACGGGCAGAAGGACCAACTTTGAAAACGAGGCGGGCAAAGCAGCGGGAGGTGTTGTGTGGGACATGCCCAGGAACTCCCACAGTTCTGACAGCATCACACAGAAGCAAAACAAGTGCGAGCAGACAACGCACGCTTAGCGGTCACAGTCAACAGAGAGGCCAAACGTGCAACACGCTCCTGGGGAAGTGGGCGGGCTCAGTGCAGAAAACAGCTCCTCCGGGGGTTTCCCGGTCAAGGGAGGCCAGGAGAGGGGGAGCGTGGGGGTCGGCGGGGACACAACCTGCACCCCTTGCCTTTACTTACATCCTGGCCAGCTGGTCCCTGGGGGCCGGGAAATCCAGGTGGGCCTCGAGATCCCTGAAGAAAAAGAAGACATCCCCCAACACTTAACACAAAAACCAAGGACCCCCTTGCCTGGGTCGGTTCTCCTTGTCCAACCGCCTGGAGCTCTGAGCAATCTGATGGAACGGAGGTACCTGAGAGCAGCCAGGGCTTGAGGAGTGGCTGTCTTCAATACACTGAGAGAACGCTCTGGAAAACCTTCCCCATGAGGCTGACTGCCCAGGACCCCTTCGCAGGCCCCCTTCTTACTCCTGCAGTGAGATGGGCCTGAGCTCACTCCGGGCACAGGGTCGATTACCAGCCTCGGGGGCCCGCCGGCTGGACAGACTGACCTGTGAGAGGCCCAGTGCAGAGCCCGGCACTCAGGTGACTGTTAACTAATTTTTTTTTGGAAAGTTGTTGCCATCCTGCTGACAATTTCTAGATGGTATCGGGAGTCAGCCCTAATCATCTTTCAATTACGGATCTCACTTCCTGCAGGAATCTTCCTAGACCTTCCCGCCCGCCTCACGGATTAAGAGAGCACCCTCACTGGCTCCTGGCTCTGTGACTGGGGGCAGTGAAGTTGGGATTCGAAATTACTTCCTCTGGCAACATGATGACATGCGTGAAACCACGGCTGTCCGTCTAAGGAGAAGCAGAGGTGGCAAAAAGCAAAGGCAGTGCCAGTCTGCCCAGCTGTCACTGGAGCTCAGGGCACTGGACAACCCACTTCCCGACTTTACCATTCCACAGGTGAGTGCTTGTATCTTGGAGAGTTTGCACTCTGTAATGTTAAAGATTTTTTTAAACTACTGTCTTTACTAGCCCCTCCAATTTCAGATGGCTTTGATTAGCGCATAATTTCTCCCATCAAGACACAGCCCTGTATTTAAGTCATACTGTACCGGAGGACCTTTCTCTCCTGGTGGTCCAGAGGGCCCCTAAGAAACAAACAAACAAGTAAGTAAGCAAACTGGAAGTGAACCATCTGTTTAAACGTGCTGTGGTGTTTATCTCTAAGGCTGGGTCCTTAAGAAAGAGCTAACGCCCTCCCATCTTTTTTTAAGAAAAAACTTTTTATTTTGTATCAGGGTATAGTTGATTAACAGTGTTGTGATAGCTTCAGGTGGACAGCAAAGGGACTCAGCCAGACATATACACATATCCATTCTCCCCCAAACTCCTCTCCCATCCAGGCTGTCACGTAACCTTGAGCAGAGCTCCCTGTGCTATACAGTAGGTCTGTGTTGGCCATCTATTTTAAATACAGCAGTGTGTACCTGTCCATCCCAAACTCTAACTACCCCTTCCTCCCGTCCTTTCCCCCAGGCAACCGTAAGTCTGTGAGTCAGTCTCTGTTCTGTGAGTTCATCTACATCATTTCTTTTTAGATTCTACATATACAGGATGTCATATGATATTTCTACTGCTGTCTGACCAGCTTCACTCACTATGACAGTCTTAAGGTCCACCCATGTTGCCGCAAATGGCAACATGTCATTCTTTTTCATGGCCTCCTGCATCTTTAAGGTACAGTGTCACCCCCTCTCTCATGCACCCACTATCACTGTGTGTGGGGATCCTCCTGGAACCTTCTCCACCTGCCCTGCACTGGTGCTGCCCCATCCTGGCACCCAGGGGGTGTCTGACGCCTAGCCCATCTCTAGCCCTGGCGTGGAGTGGACCCTGCATGTCAGCATTCTTGTGCTGCATGCCTTGCTTGCTTGGGCGGGATGGGCGGGGAAGGGACACGTCTAGACTCCCCAGAGAGGGCTGCATGGCTGATGCTGCAGTGGTGCCCTTCCTGCACACGCACGCACACACACACACACACCGGGGTCTGCCATCCCACACGTGTGAGCAGCCTGCACCCTGGCTTCCCGAGCTTCACTGGAGATGCGTGCCCTGCCTGAGGCACTGGTGTCGCTCGTCAGGCCCCAAGTGAGCGGCTCGGGCCCTGGGCCCCAAGCCTTCGCATCTGCAGAGAAGACGCCACGCTGCCCTCCTGCCTGGACATGTTCTCCTCGCCACACGTGGGTTCCCAGTGTCGATGTCGGCACCCTTGGACATCTCCCAGGCTTCTCCCGGGGGGCTCATTAGAACTGGTCCCCAGCCCCTGGGTCACCCCGTCTGGGACGGATGCCCTGGTACTGTCATTGCTTCCTGGCCCATCTGCCCTCTCTCCTCTGGCCTGGGGGTGCTCAGCACGCACTCTCCAGGACTCAGCACCACCCCGGGCATAGCTGGGACACAGCAGAGAAGGGCACATGGCATGCCGCTAAAATTAAAATTTTATGGTATGAGAACTTGAAAATCAAGTGTTATCATCTTCATCATTGATGATCAAATAAAGCCAGAAGAGACAAAGAGACAGCCCAAGTCACATCACGAGTCACTCTCCAGGTGTGGTGAGTCCCACCACCTGTTCTCAGTCCTGGGCACCTGTGTGTCCCTGAAGCAGCGCCCAGGAGAACCTCCGAGATATCCGCAGAGGGAGAAGAGACTTCACATAAAGGCACAGGTCCCAGACAGCAAGACAGACCAGGTAACCTAAAAGCCTGCCCATTAAATACATCCCAGAAATTCCTGAAAAAATAAAATAAGCATCATTTTCAGTGTAGAGCTGAGCACTAAACTATGGGAAACTTCCAGAGGATGAAGTCAAGCAGGGAAGAAGACAGTGGGCTCCGGGCTTCCCTGGTGGTCCAGTGGGCAAGAATCTGCCTCACAATGTGGGGTCGGGGGGTGCTCAGTAGTGGGACTCTTTGCAACCCCATGGACTTTGGGACCCCATGGAGCCCCAGCAGGCGCCTCTGTCCATGGAATTTTCCAGATAAGAATACTGGAGTTGGTTGCCATTTCCTACTCCAGTACTTTACTCATATCAACCTAAAAAATCCTCTCAAGAAACACAAACAGCCCTTTTAACCCTCATAGAAGATGTCTTTAAGAGCAATACATGAAACAATTTCCTTATTGCGCTCTGCAAATATTTACCGAGAGCCTCACATCCACCCGGCATGGCAGCCAGGGGACACGGGTTCAGTCCCTGGTCCGGGAAGATTCCACACGCCTCAGCGCAGCTCAGCCCATGTACACAATGACCAGGCCTTTGCTCCGGAGCCCCGGAGCCTCAGCTACTGGAGCCTTGGCAGATCGAGTCCGTACTCAGAAACAGGGGAATCCACCGCAAAGGGATGCCCAGGCACTGCCATCAGGGCACATCCCCCACTCTCTGCAACTAGAGAAAGCCCTTGTGCAGCAATGAAGACCCAGCTCAGCTAAACATAAATAAGTACATAATTTTTTTTTTTTTAAAGAGAAGACAATGGACTCAGAATCACACCCGGAATCTCGCTCACTCACAAGTCACTTCCCCCTCCATGAGCTTTCACACTGTCGTCAAGCTAAAGGTCAATGGCACCCATGGACCAATATTCATACATCCAAATTTCATTCCTACCATAGTAGCTCCTTACTGAGGCTTTATACTTACTCCTCAAGGAAAGGGCTAAGGACAGTTTATTAATGGCCTGGGGAATGCTGCCAGATTTTAGAGGCACTTTTTGTTTCCAAATTGCACTCCAAGAAGCACCTCAACCATTTGACTTCTTCATCAGACTAACCGTTGGATTCCTCTCATCTGTTATCTAATAGAACATCCACATGTGAAGGATGGAATTGGTTGTCGAAAAGGTCTTCATTTCAAATCTTAGTTCTATCAATCATTAATTGTTTGAGCTAGAGCACATTACTTTGTTTTTCTGAGCTTCAGCTTCCTTGTTTATAATACAAAGCTGGGTAATCACCTTGGCTCCTATGATCAGAAGCAGAAGATCCTCTAAGTAAAGAACAGAACCGGTGCCTGACCCATAACAGGCATTCCCACAGCTATCTCCCTACTATACTTTTAAGAAATAGAGGAGTGTGCTGTGGAGGAGAGATTGTGTAACGACTTCCCAATGTCAGTCTGAAATCTGAAGCCTAAACACGTGTTCCACAATAACGACCTTATTTCTGAGATCACGCCTTCTGATGGGTTTGTTCAAGAGTCACTTTACCCAACACACATATTTTGGTCTTTGATACCGTGTTCCACTTAAAAGGAACTACAACTCCTTGGAGAAATGACTGATCCCAGAACGGACAAGGAATATATTCAAATCTGGAACATTCTATCAGATCAGGGAAACTACCAACCAGCATCTCTTACATCTGAACTGGCGGGCGGGTTCTTTACTACTGTGGCTCAGCGGGTAAAGAATCTGCCTGTAGTGTGGGAGACCTGGGTTTGATCCCTGGATTGGGAAGATCCCCTGGAGAAGGGAAAGGCTACCCACTCCAGTATTCTGGCCTGGAGAATTCCATGGACTCTATAGTCCGTGGGGTCACAGAGTCGGATGCGACTGAACAACTTTTACTTTCACTTTCTCTTTACCACTAGCGCCACCTGAGAAGCCCAAAGACTGCCAGGCGTGTGTCAAAAGTACTTAGGGTCAACCCGAAGAGGCTCCTACTTGCATAAAATAAGACAATCTGGACAGCAAGGAAGAATATCTGCCATACATTAAAACAAACTGAATGTGTTTAAATCTGAGTTCAAAATTAGTGATAAAAACCGAAAACACCTCATTGATCATCTTTGCGAGATACCAGGGAACCAAGTCGTTATTTGAAAATAATTAACAGGAAAACATTATAATCGGCCTTCCATAGGAAGGGCTCCACTGGGCATCCAAATTATAAATGAGGGAACACCTCTCCACATAGAAGGACTGGAGCTAATACATAAAAGAACTGATTGAACTAAAAGAGCACCAATTTGCAAGCCTTGATGTGCTAACTGATCTAAGGCCTGGACATCAAAGGCTGTGAACGTCAGGACAAGACATTGCCAGACATCAGATACCTCCTGCTGGAAGGACACACAGCCTGTGAAGTCTTGTCAAAAAGATCAAACCCGAATTTGCTCCAGCCTTGAGGCCCAAGTATGGGTGTACAGGAAACACGGGGACCAGGAAGCACTGAGCTATTCTGTGAGCAAAGTCCAGACCATGGGAAGCTCCATAAGACCAAACAATAAATCTTCTTTCATCAGTTAAAATTAGCAATTTATAGGTATCTAAGCTGAAACTCCAATACTTTGGCCACCTTATGTGACGAGTTGACTCACTGGAAAAGACTCTGATGCTGGGAAGGATTGGGGGCGGGAGGAGAAGGGGACGACAGAGAATGAGATGTCTGGATGGCATCACCGACTCTATGGACATGAGTTTGAGTGAACTCCAGGAGTTGGTGATGGACAGGGAGGCCTGGCGTGCTGTGATTCATGGGGTCGCGGAGAGTCGGACACAACTGAGTGACTGAACTGAACTGAACTGAACTGAAACTTGAAATTTGACCCCCTCTACCTTGCTCCTCCTCCCATAGATATCTATCTAAAGACACAGCACATTTTATTCTCCATCATCTTTCATCTGAAGGGCTCATGGGTACCAGGCTACATGCTGGGCTCCCAGGGCAGGTTCAAACATTTGCTTTGCCTTCCATCAGCAGATTGAGCCAGGCCCACTGTCTGAACCTCTCCAAGCCTAAGTTTCCTCATCTGTACGCTGGACAGAATCACAGCTCGGGCTCACAGGACCACTGAGGAGACTGAGGAAGTGATGCGTTAAGAAGCCAAACACTGGGGCCTTGCCCGTTTGAGTACGTGCTCGTGGCCTTGGGAACTATTACAGGAACCACAAAACGCCTTGCTGAGACTAGAAAGGAGCATTTTCTATTGGAAATGAGAGTATAAATTTATTTAAAACCTTTTTTTCTTCCAACAACAGAGGACTCCCCCTGAGACTTCAATCGAAAAGCCAAGATTGGGATATCTGGGATACTCAGCTCCTGGTTATACAAGGGGCCCTGGGGTCTGGGTTTCCCAGGTGGCACTAGTGGTAAAGAACCCGCCTGCCAATGCAGGAGACATAAGCGATGTGGGTTCAATCCCTGGGTCAGGAAGATCCCCTGGAGGAGGGCATGGCAACCGACTCCAGTAATTCTTGCCTGGAGAATCCCACGGAGCCTGGCGGGCTACAGTCCACAGGGTCACAGAGAGCTGGACACGACTGCAGCGACACCGGGGTGGTGCACAGCTCCTCCTCTGCAGCCCCGGGGACCGCGTGCTGTGCATAGCACGGGATGAGAGCACTGGGAGTGAACGAAGCTGCTGCACCTGTCCTGAGTCCCTAGGGTGACTGCCGAGAAATGCCTGGGGTCCCCAAGTAGCAGCCGGGCGAGATGGGGCTACCTGTCTGCACACACTCCTTTAGAAGGGCAACAGGCCAGCCTGATCTGGGGACAGCAGGAGCAGTGGTGTGGTTCTTAGAACCAGAGGAACTGGCCTAAACCAGGAGACAAGACATACAAACAGAAACAACAGCGAGACCTGCAAGTCAGGAGTTCAAAAGCAGAGAAGTACGTGAGACGACCCTGAAACAAAAGAAAGTGTGTTCCCGGTCGCTCAGTCGTGCCTGACTCTCTGCGACACCATGGACTGTAGCCTGCCAGGCTCCTCTGTCCATGGGATTTCCCAAGCGATGATACTGGAATGGGTTGCCATGCCCTCCTCCAGGGGATCTTCCCAGCCCAAGGATCAAACCCGCATCTCCTGAGACTCCTGCCTTGGCAGGTGGGTTCTTTACCACTAGCACCACCTGGCAAGTCTGGCACAAGAAAGGACTGTGGAAATGTGAACTCCTGCTCTACTGCTGCCCTGGCTTGGAGAGCAGCTAAGGGCATCTGCCTGGAGCTAGAACGCTGGCATCCAATCCCAGCTCCCCGGCGTCCTGACTATGACTTCAGGCAAGTGTCACATCTCTTACGTGGATTCCCTCATTCACAAAATGAAAGAGAGAACAGGATCTGCTTGGCAGGGGGACTGGGAAGACTGGCTGAGAGGATGCCCAAGAGATAAGTGAGGGGATGGATGTGGTGTCTCGCTCAGAGCTGGACGCTGCAAGTGGGCAGGCCACGTGAGCTGTGGCCGTGAGCACTCCAGCTTTCAGCGGCTTTCATTTCTACTCCTGTTCTATTACTCCCTGGAAGAGGGGGGAGTGGGAGGGGGGACTGATCCCTGGGGAATGGATGGGACATGCTCCACTCAGGAAACCTGACAGATGCTTTCACACATCATCAACGCCATACTTCCTCTCTCTCAGTCTGCAGGTCTTTAAAGGGCTGTGAGCTCGTTTTCTTTGTATGTGAACCCTCAGTGTCTGGGCAAAGTCAGAACAAGTGACTCCAGAGAGGGAACACTGAAGACAGAGAAAGGAGAGGCGATTCCAGGCAACAGAGGCTGAGAAAGATGTTAGGGAAGGAGTTTTATGACATTTAAAGGTTCAAGGCAAGCTTCTAGGTGTTACTACCAACATGAACACGGAGCAACCCTCCCTACACCCTTGATCTTGAAACTACTGCTCAGCCCGGGGTCCTGGGGTGCTGCCGGGGGAGCCCCGCCCTTGCTGCCCTCAGGCTCAGAGGCTCAGTGAAGTTCAACAGCACTTTGATCTGCCCTCAGGCCTGCTGCTGCTGCTAAGTCGGTTCAGTTGTGTCCGACTCTGTGCGACCCCATAGATGGCGGCCCACCAGGTTCCCCCGTCCCTGGGATTCTCCAGGCAAGAACACTGGAGTGGGTTGCCATTTCCTTCTCCAATGCATGAAAGTGAAAGTGAAAGTCGTGTCCTACTCTTCACGACCCCATGGACTGCACCCACCAGGCTCCTCCATCCATGGGATTTTCCAAGCAAGAGTACTGGCCTAACTGGGTCATTTTCAAGCTTATCAGACCCTGCTAAGGAAGATCAGAGGCAACCTTAAGATAAAAGGGATGCTTTGTTAATGTCTTGAAGGGAGAAGTCGAAACGCCAAACAATTGCCTCTCCATCCACTCTGCTGCCTGGTGATGCGCAGAACTTGGCAGAGAAAGCCTCGGGCTCCCTTCCAGGGGGGTAAGTGCTGCTCCTGGATGCTCAAGCCTTGGAGCATGGAGCCACAGGAGGAGGGACCTGAGGAATCCAGTCTTAATGTGAGGAGGTGATGGAAATGAACAATCCCACCCACGCTGGGGAAGCCACAGGCCAGCTGAAGCACAGGAAGAGAGCTGGCTTCGGAGGACTGGAAGCGATGGTCCTAGCCCTGGACTAGCTGTGTGACATCAGCCAAGCCTCCTCACCTGTTGAGCCTCAGACTGTTTACCTGGAGAACACTGAAGAAGCAGACACCTTCAGTACGAGTGTGATCACTCAGTGGTGTCTGACTCTCAGGGACCCCATGGACCGTAGCCCACCAGGCTCCTCTGTCCGCGGGATTTACCAGGCAAGAAACCTGGAGCAGGTTGCCATTTCCCCCTCCAGGGGATCTTCCCGACCCCGGGATTGAACCTGTGTCATCCTGCACTGCAGGAGGATTATTTACCACTGAGCCACCAGGGAAGCCCTAGACACCTTCAGTGACCCTCTCCAGCACCTCTGGGCACGCACCCACCTGGCAGGTTCTGGTTGAGGTGCCTGCCCTAGGGCATCTGTAGCCACGAGGGGATGCTTAGCCCGAGTTCCAGCAACCCCCACCCCCGCGCCCCGGAGCAGCCCTTCACTGACTCCCACCAGGAGTTGACCCTGACTGCGTCCCGACTTTTGTAGAACACTTCTGCAGCTGCACCGCCATCTCCAGGGCCTTGTTGGAGGAGGATGACACTCCCCAAGGGGTGATTTCTGAGATAATTTCCCCCAATAAACCCACAGCCCTTGAATCCTGATCTTGGGAGAGGCTAATGCAGAAGCCCAGCCTTCAACAAAGGATAAACCAGCTCTCACAGCACGGCTGAGGACACGGACACTCTGGACCCAGCACCAGACACAGACCCTCAGCCCGTGGCAGGGGGCTGCCGAGCCCGGGGCGTGAGGGGTGCACTCACACCCTGCCATCAGCCCCGCTCCACCTCCACAGCCCCCTGAACCCTCACACAGGGAAAGAGCCCGGGCCAGCGACCAAAGACAGGATTTATGGAAGCTCCGTAAGGTCTCACCCACCACGGAAGCTTTTAATCAGTGGACGTGGAGGAAGGACCCCGAGCAGTTGACCCGCGGCCTCTAGGCTGGAGGCAGCCAATTACTTTTCAGGTGGAATCACTTGGGTGGGGACGTATTCCAGGGGCGATTTCATGGCTCTGAAGTGGGAGGTGGGGTGACAAGTGTCCCCCTCTGCTGCCTGGCCTTCTGATTAAGGTTTTACTATGGTGAATCCCTGGGGAGTGGACAGGACATGCAGAGACCCGTGAAATGGCAGTGGGACCACTCCAGGTCACAGTTTCTATTCTAAGTGGCTAATGCCTGCAGGACTCAGAATCCCGACTCTGGCAGAGAACGCCCCATTAAATGCAGGATTTCTGAAACAAAAAGGAAGCCTGAACCTGCTGCATTTCTTCACCACATCTTTCTTCACTACATATCATTTCTTCTAGTTACCAACAGATCGTAAAAGACAGCCGAAGACAAAAGATAAAGCTGATGCAATAGAGAGTTTTTTTTTTTTTAATGAGCAATTTTTGCAGAGAAATTAAGAAAAACAGATTAAGACTGGACATCTCCAAGAGGATACCACCTGCCTTCTCCCTGTTTTCCAGGAGCCTGTAGGAAGACACAAGGGCATTGGTCTTCCCACTTTGAGGGCAGCCCCATTGCTGGGGGTGGAGTGGAGGCGAGGTGGTCATTTCTGGGAGGAAGAGAACACAGACGAAGGCTCCTGGGGGGCGTTTCGGGGAGAGAATGAGTGACCATAAGAGCAGCACTGGGGGCAAGGAGAGGTCTTACACAACAAGTGTTAAGTAATGTTGTGGGTAATGGTGTGACCCAGGCGGCTCAGTGGTAAAGAACCCAGCTGCCAGTGCAGGAGAAGCAGGAGACATGGGTCTGATCTCTGGGTCGGAAAGATAACCCTGGAGAAGGAAATGGCAACCCACTCCAGTATTCTTGCCTGGGAAATCCAGAGAAAGTCCACCGGGTGGCAAAGAGTCGGACACAACAATGTGTGTGACTGAACACACACATTGTAATACACTGGCCTTCCTCTCAAATTCTTTGAAAGACAAATTAGGCATGGTACTACTTTGTTTCTTAAATGAGAAACCAAGAAGAGACCAGGCCATACGTTGTTCCAGTTTCTATTCAGATTACGTTTAATGGGAGTAAAGTGTGATTGTGCTTCTGGGTTAAGATAATGACTTTGACAACATCATCAATGATACACGGGCAGTTTGGATTCTATGAGGCTTAGCAACCATATCAGAAAACCACTCAGTATTGGAGCTTCCTAGTAGAAGATGTGAATTATCCACCAAAACCAACAATCCAAAGACCACTTCATAAATTTTATTTTGGAGATAAAAACCTTTCTTGGGGACTTCCCTGGTGGCTCAGTGGTATAGAATCTGCCTGCCAGTGCAGGAGACACAGTTGATCCCAATCTCTGATCTGGGAAGATCCCATGTGCCCCACAGGAACTAAGCCCATGGCCCACAATTTCTGAGCCTGTACTCTAGAGCCTGGGAGCTGCAACTGCTGAAGCCACTGCCACAGCTACCGAAGGCTGCGTGCCCTACAGCCTGCATGCTGCACCAAGAGATGCTGCCGCAATGAGAAGCCTGAGCACCCCAACTACAGAGCAGCCCCCACTTGCCGGAACTAGAGAAGAGCCCTTGCGGTGATGAAGACCCAGCAAAGCCAGAAATAAGTAAGTAAAATTAAATTATTTAAAAAAAAAACACCTTTCTTGATTTTATTGATGTCCTCAGTGATATATTAATTGAAGAGGGATAATGAACTCACCTTTGCCTGAAAGAGCATGAAGGCAAGTCACTCCTCCAAGACCACACCCCTCCCCCAGCCAGCTCAGGCTCTCTGGCTATCACTCAGTTTTTGCCAAGTTTGGACCGTGAGTTCTTTTTTCCTCCCTTTTCTTTTTTTAATGAGCTCTGTTCTCTCACTCCTCTTTGAAAGGACACGTCTTGGTCTCCCCAGAGGCCTTATTCCCATAAGAAATACACCAGGTTACAGTAACAGCATCAGCCACCCTGGACAGTCCTACACCCTGACTGACCAAGGAATCCGTGACCCATCATCAGATCAGCCCGGAAAGGAGCGGCCCTGCCGTCGTAGCAGGCCCCGGCTGTGTGTCCTGGAGCAAGGAGGTGCCGGGTGAATAAAGACTCACCGGAGGGCCGGCGACTGCCATGCCTGGCTCTCCATGGTTGCCAGGAGAGCCGGGGACCCCGGGCGCACCACGGTCCCCCTGAAAAGAGAAAACAACACAGTCAAGATGTCAGCTCTGGGCAGGAGAGAGCAAAGGTGCAAGGCAATTCCGTTCCTCCCATTGTCTGGACCATGCCCTCCAGCCAGTATCTCTCCCACCACCCCACTCTGAACGCCCCCTACAGTTCATCCAAGCTGCCTGTCATCCCACTCGGTCCAGCCCGCCTGGACCACAGTCACCAGCTGTGACCACCCACCCTTCAGCTGTGACTGTGCCCCAACACTGCCCATGGCTCCAGATGTGATTATAACAATATGATCCCCACCACAGGTGACCACAGTTTCAAGTTTTACTGTGCTTTTTCCACGTTTCTCCTGCCACCATCCTGAACTCACCCCAGAGTTGACCACGTATCCACATTTCAACCCAATCCCCATGTCATCAATAAATGAATTCATCATTTTGCCAATAATGTGCCAAGTACCTATATTTTGTGAGTCACTTTCCCAGGGGTTGCAAGGGGCAAGAATGAGATATAATCTCTGCCTTCAAGTATGGTGGTTAATAAAGTGTAGGTTTAAGTTCTGGTTTCAACACTTGGTAACTGCTGGCTTCAGAGGGCAACAATTTCCTTCATTTACAAAGGCCAGGGTGAACCAGGAGCTGCCGGGCCAGCAGAGGCTATGTTTGTTCGGAGACCATGAGAACAGAGTGCCTGGCATGGCATGCAATTCAGCTGCTGTGGTTGTTGCTGGTCTGAAGTGCCCATTGTTCTGGACTTTGATCGGATGAGAAAAAGGAGAAGGAAAGGAAAGCAGGGGAGGAATTCCGTTTGCTACTTTCTAACAAAGATCATGGCATCTGGTCCCATCACTTCATGGGAAATAGATGGGGAAACAGTGGAAACAGTGTCAGACTTTATTTTTTGGGCTCCAGAATCAATGCAGATGCTGATTACAGCCATGAAATTAAAAGATGTTTACTCCTTGGAAGGAAAGTTATGACCAACCTAGACAGCATATTAAAAAGCAGAGACATTACTTTGCCAACCAAGGTCCGTCTAGTCAAGGCTATGGTTTTTCCAGTGGTCATGTGTAGATGTGAGAGTTGGACTGTGAAGAAAGCTGATCGCCGAAGAATTGATGCTTTTGAACTGTGGTGCTGGAGAAGACTCTTGAGAGTCCCTTGGACTGCAAGGAGATCCAACCAGTCCATTTTAAAGGACATCAATCCTGGGTGTTCATTGGAAGGACTGATGCTAAAGCTGAAACTGCAATACTTTGGCCACCTCATGCGACAAGTTGACTCACTGGAAAAGACTCTGATGCTGGGAAGGATTGGGGGCAGGAGACAACGGGGATGATAGACAATGAGATGGCTGGATGGCATCACCAACTCGATGGACATGAGTTTGAGTGAACTCTGGGAGTTGGTGACGGACAGGGAGGCCTGGCATGCTGTGATTCATGGGCTTGCAAAGAGTAGGACATGACTGAGCAACTGAGCTGAACTGAACTGATAGAAGAACACTGAGATGGTCATACCTTCGTATCCACAATTTCAAAATTCTCGACCTCTGAAAACAAGTGTTTACCTTGACTCATCAGGCAGCAAAAGCTGACTTGTACTGACTTGAAGGCTAATTACAATCTTTAGACATCCCATTTTTCATGGATATTTACACATTTCTATGGCATCATTACTGGAGAAAGCAATGGCAACCCACTCCAGTACTCTTGCCTGGAAAATCCCATGGGCGGAGGATCCTGGTAGGCTCCAGTCCATGGGATCGCGAAGAGTAGGACACGACTGAGCGACTTCACTTTCACTTTTCACTTTCATGCACGGGAGAAGGAAATGGCAACCCACTCCAGTCCTCTTGCCTGGAGAATCCCAGGGATGGGGGAGCCTGGTGGGCTGCCATCTGTGGGGTCGCACAGAGTCGGACACGACTGAAGCAACTCAGCAGCAGCAGCAGCATGGCATCATTATAACGAATTTGACAAGGAATTTTGCCCCACACACCATGTACATGCTATTTGCATCACCTGTAAATTACTACTTTTCTAAATTCCAAAATAAACTCAATCCAAAGCACACAGGACCCACACAATTTCACGTAAGAGCCTGCACCCCTATATTAGGTCAGCAGATGGTAGCCAAGCCTAATACTAAAATGGGAGGTGACCCTATTCAAGCCACTTACCATCTCCAGGGTGAGTTAACTTGTATGGCAAATGGAAGTAGCCTTAGGAGTTCATCATGAAGAGCCAATTAGATAATGTGCAACAAATTTATTTCAGGTAGAACCTGACATTGCTAGGCAACACTGCTTTATCAAGGCTTATGTTTTTAAGCATTAAATTAAAATCCTATTAATAACTGGCTTACCCTGCAACCACCATCTGAATTTGAAAACTTTATATCTGGACCTTTCAGAAAAATAATGCTTCAAGATGATTTGTTTTTCCTGCAGTGTGACTGTTGCTTGGATGAGTTTATAAGTTATATATTCATTCAACAAATGTTGGTTGTTTATTCACAGCAAACTGCAATCTGGCTCCATGACCAAAAATGACTCATTCAGGGACCCTGCCCATTTCCAATGCTCTGTGTTAAATTCAGAAGAGAGATTAGAACAGGCTTGCGAAGTTCTCATGGAAGAGATGAACTACAGTCTAAATGCTCCCTAAACTCTGGTAACACTGTCTCTTTCCCTCCTCCCCCCTTGCCCACGGTAACCACATGTCCTAAGGACCACAGGCTCCCTCTGGCCCACCCTCACCTCTGCAAACAGTCCCCGAGAAATCCTCTTCAGAGCCCCAGATGGTGCGTCCCGTTTCTTTAGAATAAAATGATGTGGCTGACGCTGGGACTGCCAGAAAAGCTGATTTGTGTGCAGGGGGAAGGTGGGGAGCGGAGGAAGTCAAGAAATAAGGCAAAAGTGGAAAAAAGTGCAATGGACTAAGGGTGATACGATCAGCGCCGGGTCCCTCACATACAGACTGGACAGTGAGGGGATGAGGCGGAGGAGCTCACGCTGGCCGCCAAGTGACCAAAATCCCGTCTCAGGACTGAGGCCAAGCCCCCCTTAAAATCACGTTCCCCTGTGGGTTCACGACTAACCTCTCTACCCAAAACTTTATTCCTGTTCTTGCCCTGCCCCTGTTCCCCCTAGGATAGAAGAGGATCAAAGAAAATTGGGGGAGGGACTGAAACTGAGCAGGACCCTGCAGGGTCTTCCTGGGTATAACTCCCTCCGCGTCCTGTCCTCGCTTCTTGTCTGGCCTTCCCCAAGTTCCAAAGAGCAGATTCAAGCAGTTACTAATTAGGGAAGAGAGAGGGGAAGCAAAAACAGAAAAGCAGCAACAAAGCAAAAAGCAGAAACAAAGGAAAAGCAGTCAAGCAAGAAAATAACGATGACCTAAACAGTGGCCGAGCAATGGAACAGAGTCGCAGGACTCCTAGCTTCTCCTGAAGGGGCATACCAAAAACCTGACGTGTGCTTTTGAGCTGTCGTGCAGAAACCAAGATCCCCTCGCATTGGAGGATGCTGACCAGCATGTGGATACCAGACTGGCTGGAACAGAAGGCTGATGATTAAGATTTCCAAACATAACCCTATTACCTCACCACAAACCGGTTAGAAAGATGTCCACCAACTGATCACACACCCTATGACCCTCATCTAAATGTTGTTCTTCCACCCTGTCTGAAAGCTGCCAGAGCTTTGAGTCTCACTTGCCTCCCCATTCTCTTTGCTCCAGGCATCAACCACTACTGTCCTTCACCCTGTAGCAGCAGGCTGGCTTTGCTGTGCATCAGGCAAGCTGACTCGAGTTCAGCTCGGTCTCAGAACGATGTCAACCTGGTCCTGTGACCTTGGATGACTCCCATAACCTCTCTGGCACCCTTAAGACCCTCATCAATGAGGAAACAAAAGAACATTTTACCAAATTCCCACATATCTACTGCAGACTCATTTACAAGGTAAGAGATTGTAAAACATGGAGTGTTAAAAGGTGTATATTATATTTTATCAGTTAGTTCAGTTAAGTCGCTCAGTTGTTTCCCACTCTTTGGGACCCCATGAATCACAGCACACCAGGCCTCCCTGTCCATCACCAACTGCTGGAGTCCACCCAAACCCATGTCCATTGAGTTAGTGATGCCATCCAACCATCTCATCCTCTATCATCCCCTTCTCCTCCTGTCCTCAATATTTCCCAGCATCAGGGTCTTTTCAAATGAGTCAGCTCTTTGCATCGGGTGGCCAAAGTTTTGGAGTTTCAGCTTCAACATCAGTCCTTCCAATGAACACTCAGGACTGATCTCATTTAGGATGGACTGGTTGGATCTCCTTGCAGTCCAAGGGACTCTCAAGAGTCTTCTCCAGCACCACAGTTCAAAAGCATCAATTCTTCGGTGCTCAACTTTCTTTATAGTCCAACCTTCACCTCCATACGTGACCAATGGAAAAACCATAGCCTTGACTAGATTGACCTTTGTTGACAAAGTAATGTCTCTGCTTTTTAATATGCTGTCTAGGTTGGTCATAACTTTCCTTCCAAAGAGTAAGCGTCTTTTAATTTCATGGCTGCAATCACCATCTGCAGTGATTTTGGAGCCCAGAAAAATAAAGTCAGCCATTGTTTCCACTGTTTCCCCATCTATTTGCCATGAAGTGATGGGACCAGATGCCATGATCTTTGTTTTCTGAATGTTGAGCTTCAAGCCAACCTTTTCACTCTCCTCTTTCACTTTCATCAAGAGGCTTTTTAGTTCCTCTTCACTTTCTGCCAGAAGGGTGGTGTCATCTGCATATCTGAGGTTATTGATATTTCTCCCTGCAATCTTGATTCCAGCTTGTGCTTCTTCCAGCCCAGCGTTCCTCATGATGTACTCTGCATATAAGTTAAATAAGCAAGGTGACAATATACAACCTTGACGTACTCCTTTTCCTATTTGGAACCAGTCTGTTGTTCCATGTCCAGTTCTAACTGTTGTTTCCTGACCTGCATACAGGTTTCTCAAGAGGCAGGTCATGGGGTCTGGTATTCCCATCTCTCTCAGAATTTTCCACAGTTTATTGTGATCCACACAGTCAAAGGCTTTGGCATAGTCAATGAAGCAGAAATAGATATTTTTCTGGAACTCTCTTGCTTTTTCTATGATCCAGCAGATGTTGGCAATTTGATCTCTGATTCGTCTGCCTTTTCTAAAACCAGCTCGAACACCTGGATGTTCATGGTTCATATATTGCTAAAGCCTGGCTTGGAGAATTCTGAGCATTACTTTACTAGCATGTGAGATGAGTGCAATTGTGCGGTAGTTTGAGCATTCTTTGACACTGCCTTTCTTTGGGATTGGAATGAAAACTGACCTTTTCCAGTCCTGTAGCCACTGCTGAGTTTTCCAAATTTGCTGACATATTGAATGCAGCACTTTCACAGCATCATCTTTCAGGATTTGAAATAGCTCAACTGGAATTCCATCACCTCCACTAGCTTTGTTAGAAGTTAGTTAGCCAAGTTAGAAGACAAAAAATAAACTAAGCACTATACATATTAGATATATCCATATTCTTTGGCACCCCAGTTTCTCCTTTAAAATGGTTAATATAGGGACTTCCCTTGTGGTCCCGTGGTTAAGAATCTGCCTGCCAGTGCAGGGGACACGGGTTCCATCCCTGGTTCCGGCAGACTCCACATGCCTCAGGGCAACTGAGCCAGTGCACCACAGCTACTGAGCCCATGCACTGGGAGCCTGTGCTCGGCAATGAGAGAAGCCTGCACACCGCAACTAGAGAGTGGTCCCCAATCACTGCAGTTAGAGAAAGCTCGAGAGCAGCAACGAAGACCAAGCACAGCCAGAAATAAATGAAAACTAAAAAAAAAAAAAGGCAGTTAACGTGGGTCTCCCTTGTACTTTGTTTTAGCTTGTGCCTCCCTTCTTCTTCCCAAGACTATACTTTACGCACAGCACAAAACCTTAACAACTGCAAGCTAAGCCACACCAATGATGCAGTTTGTGTTCTTCTAAGTAACTGTTCACACTCCTGCTTCTTGAACCAGCTGATCCTCACATGCGGGTCTTCTTTCATCCAGGTTCTAAGCTTCCAAATACTTCAGTTCAGTCGCTCAGTCGTGTCTGACTCTCTGTGACCCCATGGACTGCAGCACGCCAGGCTTCTCTGTCCATCACCAACTTCCAGGGCTTACTCACTCATGTCCATTGAGTTGGTGATGTCATCCAACCATCTCATCCTCTACTGTCCCCTTCTCCTTCTGCCTTCAATCTTTCCCAGCATCACAGTCTTTTCAAATGAGTCAGTTCTTTGCATCAGGTGGCCAAAGGATTGAAGTTTCAGCTTCAACATCAGTCCTTCCAATGAATATTCAGGACTGATTTCCTTTAAAATGGACTGTTGGATCTCCTTGCAGTCCAAGGGACTCTCAAGAGTCTTCTCCAACATCACAATTCAAAAGCATCAATTCTTACATGCTCAGCTTTCTTTATAGTCCAACTCTCACATCCATACATGACTACTGGAAAAGCCATAGCCTTGATTAGATGGACTTTTGTTGGCAAAGTAATGTCCCTGCTTTTTAATATGCTGCCTAGATTGGTCATAGCTTTTCTTCCAAGGAGCAAGCATTGTTTAATTTCATGTCTGCAGTCACCATTTGCAGTGATTTTGGAGCCCAGAAAAATAAAGTCTCTCGTGGTTTCCATTATTTCCAAATACTTGCTGCTGCTGCTGCTGCTGCTAAGTCACTTCAGTCGTGTCCGACTCTGTGTGACCCCATAGACGGAAGCCCACCAGGCTCCCCCGTCCCTGGGATTCTCCAGGCAAGAACACTGGAGTGGGTTGCCATTTCCTTCTCCAATGTGTGAAAGTGAAAAGTGAAAGTGAAGTCGCTCAGTCGTGTCCGACCCTTAGCGACCCCATGGACTGCAGCCTACCAGGCTGCTCCATCCATGGGATTTTCTAGGCAATAGTACTGGAGTGGCTTGCCATTGCCTTCCCCCTCCAAATACTTACCTACCAATTAAAACTCATTGCAATCATTTCATTTCTATAAACCCACCTCTGTCTGCCCACCTCTCTGCCTTTGGAAGACATTTGAATGAATCTTCATTAACACACCACCCTCCCATTGTGTCTGACCCTCTGACTTTTATCTAAGTATCTTAAAAGAATAAGTTATCCACTGATTCATTCATCCATTAGTTCAACAAATATTTGTCAAGTACCTAAATGGAGTCAGACCCTATGTCAGGCACAATATCTACACACTTCTGCATCCACAATGCCTAGTGTTGGGCCTGGAACAGCCCTTTAACAGCAAATTCCTGAATGCCTGAATAAGTGAATCTATCATCACTCGCATTGTGTCAGGTACTAAATTTTGCTGTTGACCAAAATCAACTTTTTGCTCAGGAGGGAACATGATGAATGACCTCTGGCAGCCCTGCCAAGAATCTGAGTCACAATTGATCTCTGCTGCAGGAGCACAGGCCTGGCTCCATTTGTATGTTTATGGCCCTCTGTGATGCTAACACTTCCCCGAAGCAACAGCTTAATGGACTGAAACTCGGAGAAAATGGCTCTAAGAAAAGAGCCGAAGACCTTAAAGCTTGGTCAGAAAAAGCAAGAAGGTTCCTGATTAGAAGAAAGGGGGCATGTGAGCTCTAATCTATAATAGTGACTGTGGTATCTATTTTGCTTGCAAGACACTCTGAGCCAGTTCAACAGTGTTTAGGGAGGAAAATGTGTGAGGTCGTGGAAGGAGGAGGTCATTTATTGAAAAACTGTGTGCTGTGAGATTACTTATCCACAGGAGGCCATTGAGGGTTAACTACATTCCGTTCAGTCGCTTAGTCGTGTCTGACTCTTTGCGACCCCGTGGACTGTAGCTTACCAGGCTTCTCCGTCCATGGGATTCTCCAGGCAAGAATACTGGAGTGGGTTACCATTTCCTTCTCCAGGGGATCTTCCCAACCCAGGGATCGAACCCGGGTCTCCCGCATTGGAGGCAGACGCTTTAACCTCTGAGCCACCAGGGAAGCCCCCCGTTAACTACATTTTACTCTTCAAACAGGAAAGGAACAGAGTCTCAGAAACAATGAGCTACTTGCCCTTATGTCATAGATCTTGGGCTTCCTATGTGGCCATTAGTGGTAAAGAACCTGCCTGCCAAGGCAAGAGACATAAGAGATGTGAGTTCGCTCCCTGGGATGAGAAGATACCCTGGAAGAGAGCGTGGCAACCCACTCCAGTATTCACCCCTGGAGAATCCCACAGACAGAGGAGCCTAAAAGGCTATAGCTCTTATGGTCACAAAGACTAGGTCAGGACTAAAACAACAGCATGAACGCATCTATCTTACAGGTAGCTGGGCTGGGATCCTAACCCAGCTCCGTTGGAAGGCAAAGCTTGTTCATTTCATTTGAAACAAGTCCACCCAAGAGAAGGAAAGGCATCTTTAAGAGTCTTTTTGTGGCTGTAAGTCATTATGAAGGGCTGAGAAAGCACCAAGGAAAATCCTTGGTAGAGCACTCTTTAAGTCCCCAGGGGTTTTCAGCACCAGGGACAGCACCCAGGCAAGGCCCACAGCTGAACACTGTGAGGAAGGGCGTCTCTCCCCTTCCTCCCACCTTGTCCCCCCACCCCCGAGTCCCTCATTGCACAACTAAGGATCTCTCTGATTGCAATTTACCTTCCCAATGCCAGCTGACCAGGGAAACCTTTATTCTAAACTACATTCCACCTTGCAAATATATACAGTATTCATTGCAAGGGTCATCTCTTTACACACCTTGTATGTAAACAGGGAGAGAGCACAGCTTACCATGGGTCCCATGGATCTGAAACTGGCTGGTCAACTGTACCCAGGGCAAGGCCCTCTGCACATCTCATCCTGGGGCTCCGCCCACCTCTTCTCCATGCCTCACTGCCACCTCCCCGCACTTCCACCGGGGCTTCTCTCTCCAACAGGCCGACAGGGATGAGTCAGTTCTCTCTAGACCCCTCACCTTCTTGCAGAACCCTAAAGTAGACTCCACAGGGTGAGCTAATGATAAGGATCACTAATATTTATTGGGCGCGTACCTGTGCTGAACATAAGCCAAGGCAGGCAAATACTCTATTTGCATTACATCATTTTTTCCCCAAACTCTGCCTGGGAGGTAGATTTTTATCAACCTCATAAATAAGCAGCCCAGAGAAAGGACATCTTTACCTATTTCCGCATCTCTCCTTTCTGGCGTCCTTTCAGTGCCCTTGCCTCCCTGCCTTCTAAAGGCAATTGATTTCTCCCAGATCCTGAAATTCCTCCTCTCAGGGGAACCGAGAGCACAAAGCACTGCTGGGCAGATACCAGGCTCACAGCATCTTGCAGGAACCTCAGACACATGCCTGACCTGGCTGTGAATCCAGTGGGCCCCCAGTCCCCTGTCCTGCCTCCTGCTCCACACACGCCCACTGCTCCGGGCACAAGGAATTGTTTTACAGGCCCTCAAATTCAGGCAAAGTTGCTTCCTTTTTTTTTCTTCAGAAACTAGGGAGCTGCCAAATATTTGCTCAGATCACTCAAAAGAACTTCCTCATTTCTTTTTCCTTTCATCATGAACAACAAAATCACCATCAGGGGAATGCATGTGATCTTCATCAGTACAAGCTCAGTAGGAGTGCAGAGGTCACCTGCCTGAAGGGCGGAAAAAATCAAGCAGCACGTTTAACCTAGAAAGTGAAAGTGAAAGTCGCTCAGTCGTGTCCAACTCTTTGCGGACTATACAGTCTTTGGAATTCTCCAGGCCAGAATACTGGAGTGGGTGGCCTTTCCCTTCTCCAGGGGATCTTCCCAACCCAGGGATCGGACCCATGTCTCGCGCATTGCAGGCAGATTCTTTACCAGCTGAGCCACAAAGGAAGCCCCCAGCAATTGCTCCTGAGTTCTCAAATTCCATATCCTGGTCATTACTGTAAACCAAGACTTTTACACACAATAAAAACAATATACTCTGTGGTTTTGTGGCTAAGATCCCAACAACACAGCTGAAAAATAAAAGGAGAGAAATGAAAGAATGAGTATCTGGGCCTTCAGATAAAACTTCCCGTAAGAGCAGCATGAATGGATTCCCACAGTGCGGTATCTTCAGTGACTGGGCTGGGTGGTAGGGACATGGTTTAGGAAAGTGCTGGCTGACTCAGAAAGTGGGTCCAGGAAAGACAGCCAGTGACAACAAAGGCACATGAAAAGAAATTTTTAAAATCTGTTTGCATAAATATATGCAAGTGAATAAAAATATGGTAACTCTACAGTAATGCTTCGTGTGATTTTGAATATATTTGCTAACTAAAGCAAAAAATAAACATTCTAATGTCCCTCTCTGACTACGTCACCCATGTGCTTAAGTTTATGCATCCGAGCAGCTCAAGTAGTCGTTCATTGGCTGTGGGTGCCTGTATAACACATGTTCTGTTCTGAACACATTCTATCTCGTGCACCTATGGGCTTCTCCCATGTTAGGACCCTGCAGAGAACTCCCTCCTTGTCTTCCCCTTCGACTGCTACACACACCTTAGAATTGGGACAAACATCATCTCCACCAAGAAGCCTTCCAGAATCAAACCAGGCTGGGCTGGGAGCCCCCTCGGAGCACTTGTGCCTAAGCCTCCCTCTATCCCAGCATCTGTTCATCTTCTTCTCCCCGGCTCCTGAGCCGACAAGAGGGATGGGGAAACGTGCCACTCATCCCTGACACCCCCCAGCCCACCTCCAGATCTGACACGCGGCAGAGGCTCAGTGGATCCACAATGAATGAGATAATAAGCATGTTGTTAATGGATGCATGAATGACTCAATGAACTCATTGATTCAGTGTAAAGAAAACTGTCCTCATCACCCAGGAAAGTTCTCTTATGAATACTCCCTCATGGGCAAAGTCGTCAGAAGAGTCATGGTTACAAGCAAATTGAAGAAGAGATGCCTGCTATTGACTGAAGTGTCCGCCTTTCCTCTCGGAGGCCTGGCTAGATGACAACCAATCCCCTCCCCTGCGGGGTCAGAAGGTTGGTGGAAATGAATGACCAGCTCCGGGCCTGGCTCACAAAATCTTCCCACAAGGTCCTCCACCATCTTTTCCATCATTTACTACTGTGTACGGAGGACTCGGTAGGAGACACTGAAGTCTCACAGGAGCGAGTGCACGGACTGGAGGAACGTGGGTGCCTGAATGGCTGTGTGGTCAGGACTCTCCACTCACCAAAACTCCCATTACACTCAGCGTGAATGAGGAATAAACTTTTATTATGCTAATCATCTGAAATCCAAGGACCCTTTGTGTCCCCAGTTAACCTAACAATACAAGACTTGTCATTGTTTAGTCATTAAGTCATGTCTGACTCTTTTGTGACCCCATGGACTGTAACCCACCAGGCTCTTCTGTCCACGAGATTTCCCAGGCAAGAATACTGGAGCGGGTTGCCATTTCCTTGTCCAGGGGCTTTTCCCAACCCAGGGATCAATCTTGGGTCTCCTGCATTGACAGGTGGGTTCTTTACCACTGAGCCACCAGGGAAGACCCCAGTACAAGACTAGATCTACTCCTTGGCTGGTTGAAAGCGTCTTCTGCAACTTATTTAACAGAAAGTATTTATTAAGAGACAACTATGTGGCACCCACTTCCATCTCATGGTTCAGAGTCGCAGAGGCTTTTGTCAGGTGACAAGTGATGAATGTGGAAGTAAACAGAGGTGACCAGAAATACTCACAGTTACATTTGGCATGTTCACTATCTAAGTGCAACCCACGGTATCTACAGTTTGGTAGATAAATACTCACCTTGGTTCCCATAGGTCCCGGTAATCCAGGTGGGCCACGAAGTCCCTGGGAAAACGAATTGAACAAAGACAATCATGGAACCATGAGTGAGCATCTACCCAATTACCCTGTGCCCTGGGGACACACAGAAGGGTGGACTCTCTCCACGACCTGCTGTGTACAAAGCAAAACAACTTGGTTTTGAGACACAGGACCCCTGGGTGTAAGTTCTGACTCTATCACCTACCAGTTCTGTGTGACCTCCAGCAAACCCCTCAGGTCTCTCTCAGTTTGCTTTCTTATTTAAAATCTTCTTTTTTTTTTTTTTGGTTTTTAGGTAGTGAAATTTCATTTTATTAATTTTTATTTTATATTGGAGTATACTTGAGGTGTTGCGTTGGTTTGAGATGCACAACAGAGTGACTCAGTTATATACACACATATGCTGTGTGCTCAGTCGTGTCCGACTCTCTGTGGCCCCATGGACTGTAGCCCACCAGGCTCCTCTGTCCTCGGCATTTTCCAGGCAAGAATCCTGGAGTGGGGTGCCGTTTCTTTTCCAGGGGATCTTCCAAACCCAGGGATCAAACTGCATCTCTTATTCCTCCTGTGTTGGCTGAGGATCACATGTACATATATGTGATCTTTTTCAGATTTTCCCATATAGGTTATTAGAGAGTACTGAGCAGAGTTTGCTGGGCTTGGAGGTCCCTGTTGACTACCTATTTTACAGTAGTATGTATATGTTAATCCCAATCTCCTAACTTATCCCTCCCTGCAAGGTCCTTATTTTGCAGATTCCCTCAAATAAGGTCAAGGCCCTCAGGTTTCAGGTTTCACTGTAGGGGCTCTTCTGATCCCAAAGTCTGGTCTCTTTCTTACTTACCACTTTCTGTCCAGGACACACTAAAATGTTTGTAAGTCCCCATGCACATAACACCCTCACGAATTTACACATACAGCTCATCTGTCTGCAACACCCACTCTGTGCTATTCCATCTAAAAAATAATTTCTTCCAACTTTCACTTTTTGCATAGATACCATTTCCTGTGTGAGGTTTCCCCGGCTGACACAGATCAGGGAAGCCCTTCTCCAGGATGGCCGAGCTAGAGTCATCAGACTGCTCTGCTGTCTCACGAGCATCTCAACAGCCCAGCTCTCACCTGTGTCTGTGTCCTCAGAGCCTGACCCACAGCCAGCAGTCCACTCGGGTCCCTGTGCTGTGCTGGCCTGATGCGGGAGGGAGCCAGCTGCTGCCCCCATACGAGACCCCTTTCCCAGCCCAGCTGCTCTCTTGCAAAGTTTGACAGTGGTGCCTTTTTTCCTTTTCTAATTCCAGCCTGGTCGTTACAGTCACCGAAGCCCCTGACACTTACCGGGTCCCCGTCTTTCCCTCTTCCGGAGGGGCCGGGGGGCCCGGGGGAACCAGGATCACCCCTGGGGCCGGCCGGCCCTGGGCTCCCTTCTTCTCCTGCTGCTCCCTGGAAAGACAAGTGGACAGTGTCCGGGATCAACAAGATGCAGAATGTAAGTTTTTCAGTGGAGAACCATTCTAAAGGGAGGGCTTCCCTGGTGGCTCAGTGGTAATGAAACTGCCTGCCAATGCAGGAGCGGAGGGTTCAATCCCTGGGTCAAGAAGATCCCCTAGAGTAGGAAATGACAACCCACTCCAGGATCCTTGCTTGGAAAATTCCATGGACAGAGGAGCCTGGCAAGGTGCTGCTGCTGCTGCTGCTAAGTCACTTCAGTCGTGTCCGACTCTGTGTGTCCCCATAGACGGAAGCCCACCAGGCTCCCCCGTCCCTGGGATTCTCCAGGCAAGAACACTGGAGTGGGTTGCCATTTCCTTCTCCAATGTGTGAAAGTGAAGTCGCTCAGTCATGTCCGACCCTTAGCGACCCCATGGACTGCAGCCTACCAGGCTCCTCCATCCATGGGATTTTCTAGGCAAGAGTACTGGAGTGGCTTGCCATTGCCTTCTCCGGCTGGCAAGGTGCATGGGGTTGCAAAAGAGTCAGACACGACTTAGTGACTAAACCACCTGAAAGGGGCTTGGTGATGCCCTGCTTCAGAAATCCCTCCCCTTCTGAAGGCATGGAGGACAAGCCACATAATGTGACCCCAAATCCATATGCCAAAGCCCTTAACTCCGGCACTTCAATGTAGAAACAGGGTCTCCACGGGTGTCATTAGTTAGGTGCTGATACTGGAGTAACATGGAGTTTAACCCAAAAAGAACTGCTGTCCTCACGAGAAAGGGAAGTTTGGACACAGGCCTGTGTAGAGGGAAGTCCACATGAAGATACAGAGAGAAAACAGCTGTCAATAACCCAAGGAGAGGGGCCTGGAAGACATCCTTCCCTCACAGCCCCCAGGAGGAACCAGCCCATCTGACACCTTGATTTTGGACTTCCCAACACAGTGAGAACGGTGCCACAGCATGCCTCTGTGGTTTAAGGCACCCAGTCTGTGATGCTTAGCAAACTATACAGCGTGGAACATGGGCACGGGAAGGACACTAGTAGTTTTCTAGTCCAAGCTTCCACCCACTGCAGGAAGTCATCAGGTGTGCCTCTTCCAGGCGGCCCTCCCATTTCGGCTTGGACTCCTTTGAGAGCACAGAGCTCACCACCTCTCCAGGCAGTTCATCTCCTTATTGGGCAGTTCCATTAGACACTGTGTCTTTATATTCAGTCGAGACAGTCCTCTCCAAAATCTTCCAGGGGTTTGACTTCAAACTTGGGGCAATGCAGACAAAATCCAATTCCTCTTCACACGACAGCCCTTCAGTGATGTGAGCATCACTTGGGGATCCAAACAGGGGAGAGAGAGAGGGAGCCAAGATCTGATGAGGGGGGGAGATGGGCTTGGAGTTTGTTCACTGTTTCTGACCTCAAGGCAGGAGCCCCGTGCAGCCCAGCTGTGGAATGCTGCAGGGACCATGCGGCCCACAGGAAGTCCCTTTCCGGGGAGGGCTGTCTTGGACCTAAGCTGCAACCTGCACCAGACACTCCTAATGCGGAAGTGAGGGGAGGCACCATATCCCACAGAGGACAAAGCAAAGGATGGAGAGGACCCCTCTCCAGGAACAGGGCAGGATCAGCTTCTGCAAGTCTCAGGCCACCCACTGGACAGTCAGAGAGAAGACCAGGTCCTGCTCTCAGGGATTTTTACCACTTCCTACAGCACCGGAGGGGCAGTCCCCATTCAAATGCAGTCTTCTGCTCATCAGAGCAGAGGAGTCTGGCTCCCTCTAGAGGCTGAATGAGCCAATTGCTGTTGCTGTTCAGTCACTAGTGAAGGAGAAGTCGCTCAGTCCTGTCTGACTCTTTGCGACCCCATGGACAGTGTAGTCCATGGAATTCTCCAGACCAGAATACTGGAGTGGGTAGCCATTTCCTTCTCCAGGGGATCTTCCCTAGCCAGGGATTGAACCCAGGTCTCCCACATTGCAGGCGGATTCTTTACCAACTGAACCACCAGGAAAGCCCTAGGTTGTGTCTGTTTAAGTCATGACTCTTAGTGACCCCATGGACTGTAGCCCGCCAGGCTCCTCTGTCCATGGGATTCTCCAGGCAAGAATACTCGAGTGGGTTGCCATTTACTCCTTCAGGGCATCTTCCTGAACCAGGGATCGAAATCGAGTCTCCTACCTGGGAAACCCCAGACGTTCTCATTTTTGCTCAACTAGTCCTCAACATTCCCTTCTAACCAACCCTCTTCTAAGCTCCTTCTAATTTGTCAGTGCCCATATATCCCAGAATAGAGGCCCATCCCTTGCACGTGGTAATAAAGCAAAACAGATGGGCCAGGTTTCTTTTTTTCTTTTTTCTCCCTCGTTTAAGATTTTCCACAGGCTGGTTAATCATTTTTCTTCATAGCAAAGCACTCCTTCTCCAAGGGATGCATTTAAAAACTGAGCCTTTTCCATAAAAGTTTGTATCTATTCCTATTACATTTTACCAAAATAGAAAAGATAAAATGGTCACACCTTCCAAAGGTCCCAGGTGACGTGGACCTGAAGGAATCTGCATTGGGAAGTTCAGAGATGGGAGTGCTGCATAGCGGGTGGCTGCGGAGGACGCATCAGGATCTGGGGTGGGGGGGGGGGCATTGGGATTTCTGCCTCTGGATGAGAAGCCTCCGCTGGGGGCTTGGAACAGCAAGTCTCCTCTCCCCTCACCACCTGCTCTCTGCCGCACGTCAGGGCCTCAGCTCCTCCTTGCCACCTGTGTGGCCCTGCAGTCCGTGTGGGCTCAGCGCGAGCCCAACACCCGGGCTCCTCAGCCCTGACACTGCTGATGCTTGCAGGGGACGGTCTGCGCTGAGAGGGGGCGCCTTCCTGTGGGTGTTCAGAATCCCTGTCTCCGCCCACAAGATGCCAGAAGTCGGAGTGAACATGGGAGACACGTGCTAGAATGCGAGGTTAGGATGTGTCACCTGGGATTCCAAAGGGTCGGGGAGCCTGCCCCTCTGCCCTGGGGGTATTGGCATTTGAGGCGGGGGAGGGGGGCGGACACTGTCCCTCTGCTTCCTAATGACTAAAGCTTATTCTCCTAGCCGGGAAGGTTTAACTGCGCACGCGATAGTGTGAGGTGGCTGTGCTGGAGCACTGAATTGAAAGAAACGGGAGCTTGGGAGGCAGACAGACCAGCTCTGCGGCTCACCAGCTATGGGACGCAGGACACAGAGCTTCAGTCTACACCTCTGTCGGGCGGGGCCCCATCTGACCCTGCGTCTGTGGCGAGGGTTAGAGGGGACGACGGCAGAGGAGCCCTCGGCCTCCTGGGTCCTGAAGCGGGTCTGAGAGGAGCGGGCTCCTTTCCTGCCTCTTAAAAGCTGAGAACCGCTGCGGAGGGTGGACACCACACTGCATCTTACCTTCTCACCGCGCTCCCCGTCTTTCCCAGGGGGGCCTCTGGAGCCCGGGGGACCCTAGAGAAAAAAAGGTGATTGACAAGGTCAAGTTCAAGAGGGCCCAGGGCGCTCAAGAGAAGAGCGATGGGCCCCCTCCGGTCAGAAGCTCCCGACTCGCTCTCCACCTCTGATACTCCTCCGCCGCCCTCCCACCGCCGCCCTTTCCCCGGGACCGTCACGCATCCTCAAACATCGGCGCTCTAACCGCGCGGCCCTGCTTCCCGACGGTCTGCCCACTGTGGGCTGTGGCTCTCAGAGGGCAGGCAGGGCGTGGGGCGGAGGGGACCTCGGGGAGAAGAGGGTGACCCAAGAGCACAGCCTTGGCATCGCTGACCTGCCCGTGTCGTGAGCGTCCCCCAGAGGTTGACTTTTAGAGTCAAGGCTCAGGGCAGGCGTCCCGCGGACGCACCAGCAGGGACGTCAGAAAGCAGACGCCGGGCGGGTAGGGACACATTCACAGGGCTGCAGCTCGGTCCTGCTGGGGCTCCAGGGTCCAACGGCAGACGCGGCCGGAGCGGCTCCCCCAGGAGCAAAGGAGGTGGGCCGTTTACACACCTGTCGGCCAGGGCTGCCTCTGCTGCTGCTACTGGCCACGTGCCATGTGGCTGGACCATAAGGTCTCTTAAGGCCAGAGAAAACCCTGCGGCCAAGGGATGCAGGGCTGGCTCCGGGAAGAGTGCACTGACGCTGCGGGGGTAGGGTGATGGACGCGGGCCAGGGTCTCGCGGTTTCCACGGCAACCACTGACCACGTGACGCAGTCTCCCTGTGCCTCCGTGTCCTCCTGAGGAAAACGGGGCCACTTCTGACACTCACCTCCCAGGGTCATGAGGGGTCAGTGAGTGAGAGGGACTGACAACAGCGCCTGGCACACACCTACACCCACATCTGTCCTCTAAGCCACTGCGGTCATTAACAGAAAAGACGGGGATGGAGCAGGACTGGACTCAGCCTATCTGAGCAACACAATCCTCCGACGCCCTCCACTGGATGCCACTGAGTGTTTTGTTGCAAAATTGAAATCAAAATCAATGTCCAGGGTGGCTCTTAATGCGGGTCCACAAGCAGACCCCAAGGCCCCCACGGGGTGACCGCCTCCGCAGGTCAAGTGCAGTGGGGCCTGAAGGTGAGCCTACACAGCCCACACTCTCCAGGCGGAAGATGAAAAAGCTGAGGCCTCAGGAGGCCCCCCACAGAGGCCTGGCAGCCAGTGAGCTGCGGCTAGGACCCGGCAACCCAACAGTCAGGGCGTCTCCCATTCCTGCAGGTTCATCCTGCTTCCTCCAAGGCCAGCTGTGACGCCGATCCAGAAGCATTGCTCCTCACAGCTTTCTGCCCCCAACTCTTTCCTTTACCACCCGGGGATCTCCTGAGTTACCGAGAACCTCAGGTTGTAACTTTGTAGGTGTCTTTGCTGGGACCTCAATTTCTCCATCTGTGAAATGGAAGCAGCGATGCCTACACCCTGAGTTCTGTCCTGGAGGATTCATGAGTTAACTAGGAGGGTGGATCCACAACCAGTGCTAGTGTCTCTGCCCTCCCCACCCACCCCAGTTACTCACCACACTTCCTGGGGGGCCGCTGGGGCCAGGGGGACCTACAAGTCCAGGAGCTCCCTATAGAGAGGCAGAAGGTCAGAAAGCCCCAAGGAATTGATTGCAAGCGGTTCCCCCAGTCTTTCTCCAAACTTGCCTCCTATTCAACTCTCCCTGATTTGTTCAAAATGCTTCTAGATGACATTCCCTCCACAGGAAGGATGACCCTCCTGTCCAGGAGGGTCAGGAGGGTCCAAGCCTCAAAGGAGGTGGATTCCAGCACAGAGAGGGGCGACAGGAGGCCAGGAGGACTCCGGGACAATCCTAAGGCCACAGCACGGAGGTGGCAGAGGAGGAGGAGTGGGGGTTAAGGGGAGGGCAGAGAAGGTCAGGTGCTGTCGCGCACACGTCTCAGGCGGGGCGTGATCTCTAGCTTCAGAGCATGGGGGAATGGAAACCCTGAAAATGGAACAAAATCTGCAGATCTGCGCTATGGAGACACGTGCTCTGGTACAATGTAAGTTGACTGTAAGGGTGTGAACAAGCATTGGAGACAAGAGAGGACCCGGTGAAGCAGGTGGACAGGAGCCAGCCCTGTGCCCAGCCAGCCCTCCAGTGTGGACAGCACTTTCCCAGCCCCGTCCCCACACTCAGCGGGGAGCTGGGCGCCTGGGGGCAGGGGTCGGCCCAGCCCCCTCCCGTGGGCCCCAGGAGGCAGGTGGCCAGGAAGGACTCACGGGGTTCCCAGCTGCTCCAGGCGTTCCCTGGGCACCTTCTTGTCCCTTGGCACCCTGCACGGGAAACAGAAAGGAAGTGAGACGCCCCCTCCTTGGCCCCATGCAGTGACGTGGGGGCACCTTTGTCATCAGAATCAGGTGACCCAAACTCAAAGGACAGGATTCCCTAGTGACTCGGAGATAAAGATTCCGCGTGCCAATGCAGGAGATGCAGGTTTGATCCCTGGTTCCAGACAATCCCCTGGAGAAGGAAATGGCAACCCATTCCAGTATTCTTGCCTGGAGAAACCCATGGACAGAAGAGCCTGGCAGGCTACAGTCCATGTCACAGAGTCGGACACAATGGAGCGACTGAACCACCACAACCAAACTGAAAGGACAGGGAGCAGGTTTACAGGTGCAGAGATCACAGCTCCAGGCTCCCTAAACTTCCTCAGTCTTCACTACCCCCAGGACACAGGCAGCAGCCCTACCCTTCATCTGACATATATGAGGCGCAGAGGGACAGGCCTGCCCAGGTACACACAGGCGGCCAGGGGGGCCCTGGGATCTGACCTTGGACAGGCCACTCAGAGCACGCGACACACTGCCCAGCACAGAGCCAGTTAAGAAGCCAATCAACATGCCAACACACTCTGCTGCTGCTGCTGCTGCCGTTGCTAAGTCGCTTCAGTCGTGTCCGACTCTCTGCAACCCCAGAGACGGCAAACCACCAGGCTCCCCGGTTCCTGGGATTCTCCAGGCAAGAACACTGGAGTGGGTTGCCATTTCCTTCTTCAATGCATGAACGTGAAAAGTGAAAGTGAAGTCACTCAGTCGTGTCCGACCCTTAGCGACCCCGTGGACTGCAGCCCACCAGGCTCCTCCATCCCTGGGATTCTCCAGGCAAGAACACTGGAGTGGGTTGCCATTTCCTTCTCCAATGTGTGAAAGTGAAAAGTGAAAGTGAAGTCGCTCAGTAGTGTCCGACCCTTAGCGACCCCATGGACTGCAGCCCACCAGGCTCCTCCATCCATGGGATTTTCCAGGCAAGAGTACTGGAGTGGCTTGCCATTGCCTTCTCCGACACACTCTAGGTGTCCTTTAAATTGGCATTGGAGATTTCCTGCATGTGAAAAGCCTCCGAGAGCCAGGACCACCTGGATTTTAAGAGTTGTCGGGAGGGAGGGTGCAGCAGGTTACCAGCTCTCCTAAACCCATACTTCAGTGGCAGAGACAAGACCTCCTGGGCTCCAGGGGTCGCGTTTTGGGGTTTTCTGGGAGAACCTCTCTCCCCAGGCCCTGGACTCAGTCCTAGCAGCGCCTGTTGCAGCCCCCTGGTGGACACTCCTAGAATGACACTCCTAGACCTAGCGCGAATTTCTGCTCTGGGAGCCAAGGGAGGACAGAGGGTTCTCTTACCGGTGGTCCAGTGGGTCCCCGAGGCCCCAGTTCTCCAGGATGACCTGGCGACCCCTGCAATGAAACAATGCATCAGTGGACGAGGTCACACCCTTGCTCTGGGGAGGCATGAACACAGGCAACGGGAAGGGATTGAGGTCCACAGAGAGGAGGGAGGAGGAAAGAGCTACATTCAGCTCAGCAGGGCTCCTGTGTGCAGTTCAGACAGGCCCTTAGGTGTCCAGTCTCAGGAAAGCAGACGCACAGGGTGAGGGGTGCGGGGCAGGGTGTGGGGCAGGGGTGCGGGCAGGGGTAACGGGAGGGGTGAGGAGAGGGGTGAGGAAGGGGTGAGGGAAGGGGTGCAGAGAGGGGTGAGAGGCGAGGGGCGAGGCGCGGGCAGGGGTCCGAGAGGGGTGCGGGACGCAGAGCAGAGAGCACTCACCGGCTCCCCAGGTGCGCCAGGGTCGCCCTTCTCTCCCCTGGGCCCTGGTTCTCCCTGTTGGCAGGGAAGCACAGAGTAAGGCAGCTGCGCCCGGCCCACCCTCGGGTCGCCCCGTGGACCTTCCGGGCCTGTGCAGGCACCTTGCGCTGGAGGAGAAGCCGGCAGAAGCGGGCACCACCCTGTGCAGTTTCCACGCTGCTTTCTCCCCCTTGACCTTGCCCCCGAAGCTCCTGCCGCCCCCCACCGCCCAAGCCCATCCCTGATCCCTGAGTTAGCGTCCGCAGGGCCTGGGCTAGGGCCCCGCTCCCCCTGCACCAGCCGTTGATGGAATGTGCACGCTCCACCCCAGAGAGCCGGGGTTCAGTGAGGCCGCCCTGACAACGAAGCTTTCAACAGAGGCAAGCTCCCTTCTCCCTCCAGGATCTCCATTTCCCACCAGCTCAGAAGAACACTCTGGCTCCATTCATCAGATAATATCCTTATCTCTAGCTTGTCTTCCCCCTAGAAAATTTCCCAAGGAGGGAATTTGCAAAAGCATTTTGTCTGGTCCTCAAGTCACTGGAGACACGACCCGTAAAGATGGAAGGGCTGACAGGATGGATTTGGGGGACACAGACGAAAGAAGCGGTGCACACTTTCTGCCAGTGGGGGAAGGGGCTGTGGGGGTCAGGTCGGGAGACGGATCCTGAGGCTCTCAGACAAGATGCTCAAGGCATTTCTCCCTGGGGCCTGAGAGCCAGGAGCAGACTTCACCATGGGGGTGCTCGGCAGGCGCCCATCAACAGCTGCTGAACACTGAACACGGGAGCCTCCTTCTCCTCCACCGCCCCTCGCTGGTGATGCCAGCCCAGGGAGATGCCCACTCTGGGCTCAGCAATTGCAGGGCACTGGCCAGGCCTCCCGGAACCCTCTGCAGGCGGAGGGGGTGGGTCAGGCTGCTCTTCCAGGGAGCGGCTTCTGAACCAGTTACAAAGCCCCCGTAAGCTCTCAGCCGTACTGTCTCCCAGCCTGGGACGGCCTGTCCCTCCGTTCTCCAGACAAGGAACGGGTTCACGCTCCTCTCTGACATCGGAACTGCACGCCAGCTAACAGCCCCTGCTCTGTTCTGCACTGTCATCACCACGCTGCCTCGTGGCCTCACCAGCTGGGGACCCGACATCCCCAGGAGGCTTATTGTTTCTGCAGCAGGAGTTGGGGCTCTCCTTCCAGCCCTCCTCCCCTTTCTAGTAGCCTTCTTAATTATGCTGCAAACCTAGTGCATACACGCATGCTAAGTCGCTTCAGTTGTGTCCAACTCTGCAACCTCGTGGACTATAGCCCTCCAGGCTCCTCTGTCCAAGGGACCTGGCTACCCCTCCAAATCTCCAGCCCCCACTGTGTGCAGGGACTGGAAGGCAGACTGCTGAGGAGAAGTCAAACAGAACTACAGCTTCCAAAACCATCAATACAAACATGGTTACCATGGCAACGAGGCAGCTCCACAGGGATTCATGCAGTAATCCCCAGTGCATCTTTTTCTCCCGTGGACACAATTTCCTTGCTTTGCATATGTAAGTGGCTTCCTGGTTTCTGCAAAGCTCAGACCCTGCAGGAAGGTGTCCCCCTCACCAGGATTCAAAGGGGAAGCTGGGCAGACCTCTGGCCCCTCTCAGTCCCTTCCCGTGGGAACACCTCAGACATCATCTTTTAGGAATGGAGCGATTCCTTTACAGAGAGGCTGAATGTGTAGGTTTGCCACAAGCTTTAGGGACTCAGGGTGGGCAAAAGGGAGGAGTCCCAGAGGATGAAGGGCTGAGGCATTGTGTAGGGGGACATGGTTCTGGAAGACGGAGGCGGCAGGCCAGCGTGATGGAGCCTCAAACCTCGGCACTGGCGGGGCAGCGGTTCAGCCAGGGCCTTACGGCCAACAGCTAGCTCCTCGAGCCTCGGGCCATCATCTGTGAGCTGGGCACAGGGTCAGTCAGAGCGATGCCTGCCCTGTGCCCGCTACATTCAAGGCTATCCTGCTCTGTCCCTCCGAGCCCTTCCTTCGAGAGAAGATGCAGCTGGAGCCCCGCCTGCTCTCCCCTCAGCATCCCCCGACACTCCTGTGGTCCCCTGCCTCCCCCCACCACCTAGGGACGGCCCCCCTGCCCTCGCTTCCTCCCCATTCCTCCTCCAAAACAGCTCAAAGTCCTCCTTCTTCTGCGATGATTTTGGCACCAACTCAGTCTCTCTCTCTCTCTGCCCTATTCTTTTCCATCACATCCACGATCTCTTTAGCTTTTCAAGTTGTAGCTACTTAAAGCGGCGATGTGGAGATGGGTCCTCTCCTAAGCATCTTGGCCGCCGCACGCGGGGCAGCAGGTCAAGTCCTAACCACAGGAGAACTGTGTCCTCAAGAGCGAACCAACAAAGGAGGCGAGCTTGGTGACGTCAGAGACCCTGAACACACTCGTTTTCACAGAATCCCCTCGAGAAAGAGGAGGGAAAGGCTTCTGGAGGCTGCGGCCACGCTGAGTGTCCTTTTCCATCAAGCGCTTCCGTCTTCAGAAAAAGCCATGCGCTCTCCCGCCAGCCACCTCCCCAAGCAGGCTCCGTCCCCACTGGCCCCTGAATGGCCCCTCTCAGACTTGGCCTCCAAGACCCCCAGGCCTGCCCCCTCTGCCTTTTTACCTTCTGCCGCTCACAGGGCTCTGTCCTGCTTGGAACAACCAGCCACCCTGTGCAGTGAGGGGTCACTTTACCCAAAGAGAGGGGTGGCCTTCACCCTCGGCTACTGGGAGGCCACCTCCTGGACCCTGACCCAGGAGGTCCCATCTGCCCTGGAGCTGGTCCCTCACCTGGCCCGCTCCCCGCCAGCTGCCAGGACAAGGTCAGGAACCCAGAGGCCTGACGGCGGCTGGCAGGTCAGGGCCAAGAGTCAGGACACAGCCCAGCACCCCCTGCCCCCCAGGGCACTCAGGGTCATCGCGAGCCAGGCCGGGGGGCACCGGGCAGCCACAAGACGCCGCTGCTACTTACGGGCATTCTCGGGTGTGGTGTGAACAGGGACGTCTGCAATGGAGACCACAGAAACGAGACAGAATGAGTGGACATCAGCAACCTGCCTCGGACAGACTTACCGGTGGAGAATACAGCCTCAGGGGCTCCTTTAAGGATGATTTTTGACAGAATCACACATTCCTTTTAAAGCCCTTGCCCTCCCTATGAGGCGGTCCCCTGCCTCAGCTAGTAACTGACCAATCCCTTTGTGCCCAGACAAGGCCAGTTCCCGGAGCCATGTTCATCTCCCTTCCTGCCCCTCCACCCTGAAATTGATTAAAGCATAGAATACCAAGACTGTAGAGAAACACTCAAGTGAAAAAAAAAAAAACATGCAAACTATGCTCACATATTTATAGAGCCTTTGTTTTTTTAATTTAGTATTTATTATATATCAGGAACTACACAATGTACCTTACATATTTCAGTCAATTTTCACTACAAATGTACAAGACACAGCTCCGTATAATATTTTCTTTTCTTAACAGATGAGAAGATGGAGTCTTTTCCACACTAAAGAACATGTTTAAGATCACAATGCTGGTGAGCAGCACAGCTTGGATTCAAACCCACTCTTTTCTTCTGGCCCCAAAGCCCCTGCTCTTTACTCATGCCTGAACCCCAACTCACAAGGCCCACCCTGGGACCTGCAGAGGGTGGAGGTGCGAGTCGTGGGTGTATACCCATGCTGCAGTCTCACCCTGGACACACCGCTTCCTTCCTCTGACCCCATCCCCACAGGCAGCGGGTGGCATGGATGCCCGGTGACTAGCCAGTATTCTGACCAACGATAACCGTATTGCCGAATAAACTAAACCAATAAGCACAAGGTGGTTCTTACAGAAGCTCATGCACTTTCTGGATCACGAGACCCAGGGATGGGTCTGGCTACTGGCAGACTCCCTTAAAAAGATGTTTGTAACTACGTGGTCGGTGTGCGGGAGGAGAAAGGACCAGAAGCAGAGTAACTTACAGTGCCAGGTAATCCAGGGGGCCCTGGTGGGCCCACTTCACCCTAGAAGAAGAAATGAAAACAGCAGTAAAGAATCCACCTGCCAATCCAGGAGATGTAAGAGACACGGGTTCAATCCCTGGGTCGGGAAGATCCCCTGGAGGAGGGAATGGCAACCCACTCCAGTATTTCTGCCTGGAGAATCCCATGGACAGAGGAGCCTGGCGGGCTACAGTCCCTGGGGTCGCAAAGAGACGGACACGATAGCACACTCAGTTCTGCTCATCCTGGAATACTTTTCCTAAGAAGACAGACTCACCCAGTCTGCCTCTACTGCAATTGATAGATATATAGATCCAAGCCATAAAATATTTCAAACACACCAGAACTCTGCTCTGAGAAGCATCTGTGCTGCCACGTGGAGCTGCAGGTCGTTTATGCCACTCTGTGCTATTCCACGGTGCACGTGGAGACAAAGTGGCCGCTCTCCTGCTGACAATACTGACATGACTTCCCACCTGCTGCAGCCAATGTCCCCACACTGTGTCCTGGAGCCAAAGTTTGAGCCCCCTGAGAGGCTCCTCTGCACCCTGCCCTGCCCTCCTCGGAGGGCTCAGGCTCTTCTCAGGGGCCTGAGGGGTGAGTGTTACATTCCTGTGAATGGCACAGGCTTGGGAGTCGACTCACCTGAGCTTGAACCCTAACTCTACCATTTTATACATTATTTTACTTGTGTTGGCATGTTTTTCTCTGTGCAAAATAACAATAACAGCACACACAGCTCACAGCGTCCTCTGCGTCCTCACAGCGACTGAGGCCTTCAGCGGGGTCCCGAGGAGGAGGAAATTGTTATTCCGTTTGCCTCGAGGAAAGGAGGTCACTGGGCCGCTCCCCCAGGGGGAACGGTCCCCAAAGCCCTTCATTCCATGTGAGTCACGATGGTGTCGGGACACGGCTGTCTCTGCCCGCGCGTGTCCTAGCAGCCCAGGGCCCACACGCACTTATCAGTGGACAAACGAATGAATGAAGCTGAGAGACGGGGAAGGCTTCTCTTATTAACAGTACCAAGATAAGGTGGTATGAAACGGAGTTACATGATAAACCATGATGGAAAAGAGTATTTTAAAAACGTCTACACGTGCATAACCGAGTTACTCTGCTGTACAGCAGAGATTGGCACCATGTTGTAAATCAACTACACTTCAATTACAATTTTTTTAAAGCGGTTACGTTGTTTTCTATGCTTGTTTCTATGTCATACAGGATTTAAGCCCAGGTTTCAGCTCACTTTTCTACGTGCGTTAATTCCCTTCATCGCCACCGAAACGCCTGAAACAGAGATGCTTCATGGGTACCCCCACTCCAAGGATGAGCAAACTGAAGCACAGCCACACGCGGGCCCCTGCCCAAAGTCACACAGACAGCAGCTGGTGCAGCCTGGTGGAAAACTCTGAGCCCAAGCCCTTAACTACGGCGAGGCATTTCCCCTGACCATGCTGCAGAAGCTTCAGAGAGAATATAGCACCTTTTCCAGTGCTGAGTCCACCAGTTCTCCTCTTGACACTGTTGACCACGTGTTCCAGAACCAATCTCACCCAGACCATCCAAGTTCAGTGTTTCCCAGTGCAATGCACGTGCAGTCAAGCTCGGTCTGTTGTGTCCGACTCTTTGTCACCCCATGGACTGTAGCCCACCAGACTCCTCTGTCCATGGGATTCTCTAGGCGAGGACGCTGGCGTGTGCTGCCATGCCCTCCTCCAGGGGATCTTCCTGACCCAGTGACTCTACCCACGTCTTCAGCATTGGCATATGGGTTCTTTACCACTGGCATGACAGTGCAAGGTATGAACAGACATAAGAAGAGGGTTGGAGGAGAGATGTGTCTCCAACCCCGAGGGCCTCAAGACCACCTTTCTGGAAGAGCCTCGCCCTCCCTCAATGCTCTGGGGTGAACACGGGACCATAAGCTGGCGGGGCAGAGCCCAGGAGCTCTCCAACTTGGAGAAAGATGCACACCCAGAGAAGGGTCTCTGAGCTCTGGAGTCAATGGGGCTGGCGGGGGCTCCCATCCCCGCTTCTCCACAGTTTAAGTGTCTCAGCCCCAACTGACGCAGGGGCATTATCACTCTCCTCTCAGAGATGCCTTGGGGTCAAAACACTCTCAGTGCGGGGTCCGGAGAAGGTGGACCAGACCACTGAGGAATGGACGCCCAGGGACGGCCAGCAGGGGGCAATGTTGCTTCAGTGAGATTTGAGATTTTTTTTTTTTTTTAAACCCAGAATTGTCTATGATGACATATTTCTCTAGAGGCAAAGAAAAGCAGGCCAGATTCTTCGGAATGCGACTCTGCCGTGGCCCTGGCAATTCTGCCAAAGCAATAAAAGGGGCTTAATGGCCTCGCCGAGTCCTCTGCATCTTGGAAATGAGTTTCTCAAATAGAAATTGCTTTTCTGAGAAGTCCGGGAGAGCGGCGGGCCTGAACGGCTTATCCACCAAAGCCCTTTCCATTGCAGGATCTCTATTTATAGATTGCAGGTCCTCAGAACAAAGACCTTGACCCTCAGCCTGGGAGCAGGGATGGGGTGCTGAGCAGGAGGGTGGGCAGGAGAGCGGGACATGGGAGGGTGTGGAGCTCAAACTGGGAGAACCAGGTGGCCCCCCAGGCAGCAGAGGGGGGATCGCAGGGCCCCGCTGGGCATGTGAGGCTGCCCAGACTCCCCCGGGCCAGGCCGGTGTGCCATGTGGACCCGGCAGCCTGGACGCTGGGCCCGGACTGCGGTCAGGTCTCGACTCCCACCACCCTCCATCCACACAGCCCCAGGCCGGCAGCCTGGCCCTTCCGTGCCTCAGTTTCCTCATCTATAAACTGGGGGTGTCGCTGATAATCTGACCCGCCTCCGGATGTCGCCAGGATCACCCGAGTCACTACGTGTGCCATGCTCGCCGTGACCACCCTGACCCGTGGCGGGTCCCGCCTCCCTGGTGCTGGTTCCTGGAGGCCCACGGTTCTTAGGCTCCACCTCTTTATACGAGAGACTCAAGCATCCACGGATTTCAGATATCCACAAGGGCTCCTGGAACCAACTGCCCGCAGATGCCAGCCTATACAGGCAGCTCTGCTTTCGGGCCAGCAAGGGAGACACCAGGATCAGATGGGATGCCCAGGACCACAGCGGGGAGACCCAGGACTGCCACCCAGGCCACCACTGTGACTCAAGCACGGCACTCCCTCCACGTGAACGACAGACGGGCGGTTGTGCGACACGTGGCACTGATGCCCCGGACAAGGGCAGCGGCTCCTACCTTTGCACCTTGGTCGCCTTTCAGGCCTGGAAGCCCCAGTGCCCCTTTCTCTCCCTACGGAGAAAAGATAAAAACCAGGAGACGTTAGAACGCGACTCAGTGTAACGGCTGCCTCTTCCAGGTGAGAGCAAGGGGGGACCCTGGGCAAAATACTGTTTAGTCTCCCCAGCCTGCCCTGCCACGGTAAGGACCGAGTTCAAGGGATGGCCTGTCGGTTATGTGAAGGGGCAAGTGCTCCATTTGGCACCTGACAGCTGTTGCCCCCAGTCATTCCCACAAATTTCACCTGGAGCTACTCCACCCACCCTTCCAGATGGACTCCTTGGCCACCGTCCCTTTGTTCCAGCGGGTGGCCCTCGGTGGCTCAGTCCCCTGCCTTTCCTCTTTCTAGACACTGGGAAAAACGCTCTAACCCAGCCCGGTCAGCCTGTCCCCGAGAGTGCAAACCAGGAGCGGGGGCTCTCTTCTTGGGCGCGGCGCGTGGCCTCACCTGGTCTCCTTTCTCTCCCCTCGCACCTGGGAGTCCTGGGAAGCCTGGCAGCCCTGCCTCTCCCTGCGGAAAGAGCACAGCACCATGATCAGCGGGCTCTCAGGAAGGAGGCTGCCCGCAGACTTCTGCAGAAGCAGGGTAACATGGAAACAAAGCAGCAGAGAGAGGGGGATTCTAGACGGTGTTCTGGGGGCATCTCCAGGCTCGGGCTCACTCTGCAGCGCTCTCGCCCAGGAACCCTTACTTCCCCTCTCTTGTTGTCTGACTCCTCTCCCTCTGGATCAGCCATGATGTCACCTCCTGGCCACCTCTCCTGACATTCCCCGAGCCTGAGTGAGGGGCCTCCTGGGATGCCTTCGGTCACCTGCATGGCACCACTCGCTGCACCTGCTCAACTGCTCTTGGCTAACGGTGGTGACCCTGGCACCCAGTACAGCAAGGGATGCACAGGACGTGCTGACGGTCATGGTGTAAACAGATGCAGGCACACAGGCGTGCTGTGAGCTCCAGGGAGACACGCGACACAGGCGCAGCGGACACTAACACACGAACGCGTTGGATGAACCAACGACCAAACGAATGATGAACGGACCTTTTCTCCAGGTCGGCCGGCCAGGCCCTGCTCCCCAACTTCACCCTGCAGATAGAATAACAGACACCCGTCACTTACCACTCATGGTTGCAGAGGTGGCTGTCATCCCCAGGTGGCCCCGCAGACGCAGAGCACCTGGCACCCGCACCCTCGGTTCTCACACAGGCCGCACAGGCACTGAAGCCCCGTGTGCCGCAAGTTCCCGGAGAGGCTCCCACGCTCCCCACGTGGGCTTTGCACACACGCTCAGTCGCGTCCAGCTCTTTGCGACCCCGTGGACTGTCGCCCGCCAGGCTCCTCTGTCCATGGGGTTCTCCAGGCAAGAATACTGGAGTGGGTTGCCATGCCCTCCTCCAGGGGATCTTCCTGACCCAGGGATCAAACCCGAGTCTCCTGTGTCTCCAGCAGCGGTCAGCAGACCCTTTACCACTAGTGCCAGCCGGGAAGCCCCACACTGGCTTGACCTTCCCTCAAAAGAAAGTTTCTGGAGTTGCCCTGATGGGAGTTTACACAGGTTGGATCCAGTGATTCTGACTTTAAACACAGTTTAGAACCACAGGGAGCCAAAGTCTGTGAGTCCTGGAGCCACCTCGACTCTCAGTTCTGCTCCCCTTCAAGGGGAACTCAGACCCCAGGCCGGGTCCAGTGGTGGAGAAGCAGTTGATGAACTTGTCTGAGCTGACCGAGCAGCCCACAGTTGTTCAGACTCCTTGGTAACACAGGCAGCCAGGGGTGGAGGAACTCACGGGCAGGAGAGAGGTCCATTTCCCTTCCCATGGTGTGTTGCTATAAAGACCAGTTTCGGCTAAAATGCTGCTTAAACATCCAAACTTATATTACATTGGAAAGCAAGCCCTCAGCAGGGCTACATGACTTCTGGTTGCGTGGATGAAGTCGTGTCCTCTGGCATTAGGTTTCTGACCAGCGTTTCCTGGTCCTGATGAAGTGGGGGGGCAGGGGGGGCAGGACCAGAGGGGCTCACTCTCTGAACCCACGCTTAGCAGGTGCCTGTAAGTCACTGAGGCAAAGAGGCCTGTGGTGGGAGGAGCGGGGAGGGACTGCAATTTCTAACCAGCCATGTGTCTTCAGAACACTAACTTCTTGAATGCCAGTTTCTAACATCATTATGCATGGACGCATAGTCAGTCACTTCAGTCATGTCTTGACTCTTTGCGACCCCATGGACGTTAGCCCGCCAAGCTCCTCTTTCCATGGAATTCTCCTGGCAAGAATACTGGCATGGGTTGCCATTCCCTTCCCCAGGGGGTCTTCCCACCCCAGGGACTGAACCCAGGTCTCCTGTATCACAGGGAGATTATTTACCGTCTGAGCCACCAGGGAAGCTAAGTATGACCCTTATTAAAATCCTTATGAAGATTTCCACAAGGAAATTTGGTTTTCTGGTAAGTGGATACAGGAATGAATGACTGAGCGGTTATGCAAATACATAAAGGTTTTCCCTGCAGCTATGCCAGACTCCAGTGGTAGTGAAGTCTATACCACATGTTAAGAGAGACAGAGGGGGGAAAATAGTAAACAAACCAAAAGCACCGTTTAGCATGAAGCACGCATTTTATCCTGCAGTTCTGTGCCATTAGGGCCACTGGTGTCTGAGCGGGTGCATATAGAAATTCTAGATGCGCTCCACTTCTCCCATCAATCCCCAGTGTTCACAAGCACAATTAGAAACAGCTGCTCTTACCAGATCTGTGCAAATACGTGCTACATAAATTGTCACTTTAAATCTGCTAGGACAGGACAACCTTTACAGTTGGAAAGGCACTGGGTGGGGGGTGGTGCTGAGGTTGGGTAGCAAGCATTTTGAAGGCCTCCTGAAGTGCCTCCTGAATCCGTGCTGTGAATCCTAAGCCAGAGCATGACCCACGAAGGGCTGGGCAGCTCCTGGAATCCTCGACATGAGCCCAAGAGGGCGATGCACCTGCTCATCCCGCAGCCGGTCTGTTCCTAGTGGACTTGAGACCCGCCGCCCAGGATACATCCATGACCTTCTTCAGAGATGCTTATCTTATGAGGCGTGATGTCAAAATAAAGCAACAGACCTCCTGCCAGGTCTCCTTTGCAGCTACAAAGTATGTTCTAAAAGCAACGTAACTGCAGAAATTCAGTTTCCAACTTCCTAGAGAAAATTTTTAAATGCACTACACTGTACTAGAAATCGTTCAAAAACGGCAGATGAGCTGTAGTAACGGACCTCTCTGAAACTTTCAGTCACTGGAAATTGAAAGTGAAGTTGCTCAGTCGTATCCGACTCTTTGCGACCCCATGGACTGCAGCCACCAGGCTCCTCCGTCCATGGGATTCTCCAGGCAAGAGTACTGGAGTGGGTTGCCGTTTCCTTCTCCAGGAGATCTTCCCAACCCAGGTATCAAACCCGGGTCTTCCACATTGCAGGCAGATGCTTGACCATCTGAGGTCAAGCTCAAGCACCAAGGAAGTTCTCAGTCACTGGGGGTGAGCATAAATACCAAACACGTAGATGGAAAGACTAAAGACAACCCTAGTTCAGTTCAGTTCAGTTCAGTCGCTCAGTCGTGTCCGACTCTCCGCGACCCCATGAATCACAGCACGCCAGGCCTCCCTGTCCATCACCAACTCCCGGAGTACACTCAAACTCATGTCCACAGAGTCGGTGATGCCATCCAGCCATCTCATTCTCCGTCGTCCCCGTCTCCTCCCGCCCCCAACCTTTCCCAGCATCAGAGTCTTTTCCAGTGAGTCAACTCGTCGCATGAGGTGGCCAAAGTATTGCAGTTTCAGCTTTAGCATCAGTCCCTCCAATGAACATCCAGGATTGATCTCCTTTAGAATGGACTGGTTGGATCTCCTTGCAGTATAAGGGACTCTCAAGAGTCTTCTCCAACACCACAGTTCAAAAGCATCGGCCCCGGCGGCGCAGACGCGACGCGAGAGACGCCGGCCCCGGCGGCGCAGACGCGACGCGAGAGAAAGACAACCCTAAGGGCACCTCAAATTCACCCCAATACTTCTGATCCATCGACTTCATCCACACAAGGAACTCAAAGGGAACAGGTTCTTCTGAAGACTGTTGAATGGAACATGGGTTTTATACACTGTAAACTCAGAAGGATGAGCCAACTTACAGATGTGAGGAAACACAGTTCAAACAAGTCTGGCTGACCCCACAAATCCCCCATAAAATCCAAGGAGGATTTAAGGAAACACAGCACACAGGTCTGGCTGACTCCATAAAATCCTAGCAGTCAAAAATGAAAAATAATAGTGACCTATGCAAACGCTTTAAGTTATTTCTGGAAGATGATCGAATTTCAGCCAATCAGTCAAAAACAGGAAGGTGGCCTTTGGTGTTTAAAAGACCTGATTTACCCCAGAGCAAAGGAGGGACAAAACACAGCCAGTTACATATCATTACATTTCAATCACAGATATTTTTTACAAATAAGAATGTTGAGTCTTAAAAGATGGAGGGTGCTGTGCTTGCAAGTGATGATTAGCTGGCTTGTGGAGCCCTGAGGAATCCAGGGTGCACAGGCTTCTAGGGGATGCTTTCCACAGGGAGTCCACTGGGCATCCTGGAGAGGGCAGGCACATGGTAACCCGTGCGTGTTCTGCTCCATTTTAATTTGGTCTAAACTGTGGCTCAGCTGGTAAAGAACCTGCCTGCAAGGAGGGAAACCTGAGTCTGATCCCCAGGCTGGGAAGATCCCCTGGAGAAGGGAAAAGCTACCTACTCCAGCATTCTGGTCTACAGAAAAGTCAAACACGACTGAGCGACTTTCACTAAAGAATGGTCACTTCTTGAAAAAGCGAGGCCACAGGGAACCAAGGGTTCAGGGATTTGCCTATCACCCTTCACTGGCCAGCGAGGTGACCTGGGTCCTGCCTCCCCGGACAGCAGGGTCACCACTCGGCCAAGTCCAGGCCATACCCGTGCCCTTTCTGGGCTGTTAGTTATCAGTCGGCCACCAGTAAGCCCTTACTGAGTGCCTGCAGGTGCCTGCTGTGGGCTGGGGCTGGAGGGTGGTCACCAAGAGCCAGTTATAGCCCTTAACTAGTTCTTACCCAGTAGAGTGTGAGGGAGAGGGCCCCCGCGTGAGTTTCTGTCTGGACACAGGCCCCTCCAGAAGCACAGGTGCCTGCAAATGAACATACCACGTGCACACACACACACCTCACATGCACACACACCACATACACACACATGACATACAGACCCACACATCATGTACACACCCACAACACACACACACACTGCATACATACATACACATGACATACAGACACACACACCATGTACACACCCACAACACACACATACACCTCACATAAACACATATACTGCATACACACACACACGACATACAGACACACACACCATGTACACACCCACAACACACACACACACTGCATACACACACACAATGACATATAGACACATACACACCATGTACACACCCAAAACACACACACACACTGCATACATATACACACATAACATACAGATCCACACACCATGTACACACCCACAAAACACACACACACCTCACATAAACACACATACACTGCATACACACACACACGACATACAGACACCCACACCATGTACACACCCACACCATGTACACACCCACAACACACACACACACTGCATACATACACACACATGACATACAGACCCACACACCATGTACACACCCACAAAACACACACACACCTCACATAAACACACATACACTGCATACACACACATGACATACAGACACACACACCATGTACACACCCACAACACACACTGCATACATACACACACATGACATACAGACCCACACACCATGTACACACCCACAAACACACATACACCTCACATAAACACACATACAATGCATACACACACACACACACACGACATACAGACACACACACCATGTACACACCCACAACACACACACACACTGCATACATACACACACATGACACACAAACCCACACACCATGTACACACACACACCTCACATAAACACAAATGCACGGCATACACACACACCTGACATACAGACACACACACCATGTACACATCCACAACACACACATCTCATATACAGACACACCATGTACACACACACACTGCAAACACACACAACACACATACACCCCTCACATACACATGACATACAGACACACCCACATGACACAGACACACTAGATACACACACAGAACACACACACCAGATACACACACAGTATGTACACACACACCTCACATACACACATACACTGCACACACACACCCCACATACAGACACCCACACCATGTACACACCCACCCACACACCACAGACACACCATAGACACACCATATACACACCCACAGCACATACCGACAGTCACCCAAATCCAACCCTTGGGCCCCCACCCACAGGAGATGCCTTTTCCGCACAGCACATGGGTCACCGCCGCTGCCCCCGCGGATCCAGTTTCCACACGTCTGCATCCCCTGGGAGCCCCGGGCTTCCTTGTTTTCTGGAGGGGTCAGGTGTGAAGGGACACTGGAGGCTGGGAAAGCTCAGGGGACGGGGGGACAGACCCCCTGGCCCCTCCCCTCCCAGGACACGCTGGTCAGCAAGGTTGTCCCTCTTCCCGAGGCCAAGGCTCTCTCGTGGGGACAGGGTCCTCTCCTCCAGCTACGGGTCCCCTGCCTCCAGGAACTCCCTGCTCCTCTCCCTGGGCATGCCGTGGTGTGGCTCTCGGCGGTCATCAGTCCAGGGTGTGTCACCACTGACCCCGACCTGCCCCAGCCTTTCAAACAGCCCCTGTGCGATGGCCCTGGCTGTCCCCTGCCAGACCCCAGCCTACACGGCTCTGACAGCGGGGGTTCACACAGAGCCCCAAACACACGGCTTGGGAAAACAGGCGCAAGAGGAGGAAGGCCGAGTCCTTACCCGCGGACCGCGCTGTCCGGGCAGACCGTCCTCCCCTCTGTCTCCCGGGTCTCCCTGCAAGGAAGGCGGAGGAGAGTCAACAGCAGGAGCCGGGAGTGGAGGCAAGCGACTGAGCACCAGCTCCGGGCCGGAAGGAGGAAAGCTACTTGTACTCGGGTGCTACTGAACTCCTTTAATTCTGTGAGACCGCAGTGGCCCGAAACAGCAGCTCCAACCATCTCCTAGATTCAACGGCTCTGCTTTTGATTTACAGACTCAAGTGAGTGGGAATGAGGGGTTCAGAGCAGGGGAGACACTGCCTAAGTGCTTTTGAGACGACAAAATACTTAGTTAGCCGTTATCTTTTGTTTTTAAAGAGGAGAATGGAGAATATTTACATGACATGTTCTTGCTGGTGCTGCTGCTGCTAAGTCACTTCAGTCGTGTCTGACTCTGTGTGACCCCATAGACGGAAGCCCACCAGACTCCCCCGTCCCTGGGATTCTCCAGGCAAGAACACTGGAGTGGGTTGCCATTTCCTTCTCCAATGTGTGAAAGTGAAAAGGGAAAGTGAAGTCGCTCAGTCGTGTCCGACCCCTAGTGACCCCTGTGTTCTGTCATGAAAAAGTTGAGCTTCTAAGTCTGCCTACTGAAAGAGATGGTGAAAACTCCTATAACATCCAGAAGTTGCCTTGCAAGTACTGTTGATGTTTATCCTTGAGCTTCTGTACCTTTGCCATGAAAAGGTGAAGTTCACTTGTTAAACTGTTGGCTGTATGGTTTTTTAATTGTCCCTCTGAAGTGAGTAAACTGTGAACTTACTTCCCAATTTTATGACAGTTAACCTCTGACTCCTCTTAATGATCTTACTGTAATGAGCCCCACCAGAATATTTTAAGTTGAAGTCTCTTATTATGTAAGAGTCTCTGAAAAGACTCCCTCCTTGCAAATAAAATAGATGCACATAGAATAATTTAAAAGTTCTCAGCCTCCAAATCCTCAACAAGTTACCTAGGTAGGAATAAGGGGCTCACCCATATCTAACCTTGAATACAAACATTTCCAAGCCCTGCATGACTCAGGATCCAAACGTGATCCACGGCCAGGGCACCCAACCATCAAAGAGTTCTCTGGCTTCTGGGTTCCCTAACTCATACCAACCTTGGGTCCTGGCAGACCTGGGGGTCCGTTCAACCCATCCTTTCCAGGTGGTCCCTGGGCAGAGAGGGAAAAAACAGACCAACGTAAAAGGCATGGTTAGGGCAGCACTGCACTGAATTGCTTCCAGCCAGGAGCAGATTCTGCAGCCAGAAGCTGGTCGGTGTGGTGCTTGAGACACACAGGACCATTCCTGGGTGCCAGCTCTCTGGAGGGGCTGTCACTGCTGTAAACTGTTAGTGGTGAAACCGTGTGGATGGGTGTTCAGGAACATCTGTGGATGACAGCTAACCGTGTGCTCTAGGCTTGGACGGCTTCCACTGAGAGTGGACATCACAACTATGATTTACGTCCAGAGTCTTCGCTGTGGCACCCGGAGCTCGACAGGGCCAAGCATACCAGCGTCCAGCCATCACATCTCAGCATCCTGGGGCCTCCACCTACAGCCGCCTGTGGATCCAGGGCCCAGTGACAGGCGGACAACTGCCCGCGCTGCCCAGTCTGACTTTTCCCTCTGTCACCCTTTCTCCAATGCCCTGAGCCCCCATCAGTGGTGTGGGTTCCACTGGCTTCCCGTAGCCATGCCTTTGCCCACCCGCTGGCCCCACCAGAGAAGCAGCAGTAAGGAAATTCCTTCTGGACGAGCAGGGGCCCCCTGAGGGCCATCACCTCTGATGCCCATCATGGTCACATGGTCTCAGAGACGCAAGGCCACTCTAACACCCTGCCCTGAAGAGCTGCCAGCCAAGAGGCAGGAGACCCCCAGCTTGAATCTGCACCCTGCTTGTGCAGACGTTAAGGTTTGATGACCTCCACCCTCAGGACCTAAAAGGATCGAGAAGGCCTGGCTTGGATCCTGCTGACCGGGAAAGAGGAAACCCTAGGCAGAGAGACAGGGCCACCCTGCCGCATCCCAGACCGAGCCTCGTGTCTCCGCGCCCCCCCGGTGGTGTCCCCACAGACGAGAAGCCACACTTCAAACAGCCAAGGGCTGTCGACTGTGCCTCGGGGTTACAGAGCACAGGCAGTGGCCTGAGGAGTGGGTGCCTTGATCCGCAGCCTGGCTGGGGGCCCTCGGGGCATGGCCCCTGGAGACAGCACATGGCTGGCACCACGGAAGGGAGGAGGAGGAGGCCAGGTGCTAGGACCTCGGTCCCCCCCAACAGGGAAGGAAGGACACGGAGTGTCACCCACTGGGAAGCAGCCTGGGTGGCCAGCGGAAGGGCCAGCCCCTCCCACAAGGAAGGACAGGAAAGGGGAGAGCGGGGAGGGGTACCCTGGTCACTCACCGCCTGCCCGGGGGGCCCAGGCTTTCCCGGGAAGCCGATCTCTCCAGGCAGACCCTGTCAAGGGGAACCACGGGGGAACCATTAGTCTGACCTCTTCCGAGCATCGGCTCCCTTCTCCCAGCACCTTTGCTGGCAGGAGCCTGTATCTTTAGCTCTGACGAGGGCACCCTGGGTGGACACCCCTCGGGGGCATTTTGCCATCCGTGGTGTGGGCCACGGTGAACTGAGGAGTCGACACGCCTCCCAGGCTGGCCAGAGTGGGGCTGGGCTGGGCTGCAGTCAGGGCCACCAGCACCTTCACTCCCCGCTGGCGGGATGGCTGGAACCTCCTGTCTCTGCCCCTCACCATCGGCTCTGCCCACAGGAACCTTCCCAGCTGCTCCTGAACTGGGGGAGGGGAGCCAACCCACACACTGCTGAAAGACCCCGGGAAGGGTGACCCCACACTTCCTGCACACTTCTCTAGGAGCGGCCATGAAAATGCTGTATGAGCTCAGGAGCTATGTCCAGTCTAAGGGGCTCCAGAGCTATGAGTTCAGGAGCTATGTCCAGTCTAAGGGGCTCCGGAGTTTTATGAGTTCAGGAGCTATGTCCAGTCTAAGGGGCTCCGGAGCTGTATGAGTTCAGGAGCTATGTCCAGTCTAAGGGGCTCCGGAGCTATGAGTTCAGGAGCTATGTCCAGTCTAAGGGGCTCCGGAGCTATGAGTTCAGGAGCTATGTCCATCTAAGGGGCTCCGGAGCTATGAGTTCAGGAGCTATGTCCAGTCTAAGGGGCTCCGGAGCTGTATGAGTTCAGGAGCTATGTCCAGTCTAAGGGGCTCCGGAGCTATGAGTTCAGGAGCTATGTCCAGTCTAAGGGGCTCCGGAGCTATGAGTTCAGGAGCTATGTCCATCTAAGGGGCTCCGGAGCTATGAGTTCAGGAGCTATGTCCAGTCTAAGGGGCTCCGGAGCTGTATGAGTTCAGGAGCTATGTCCAGTCTAAGGGGCTCCGGAGCTATGAGTTCAGGAGCTATGTCCAGTCTAAGGGGCTCCGGAGCTATGAGTTCAGGAGCTATGTCCATCTAAGGGGCTCCGGAGCTATGAGTTCAGGAGCTATGTCCAGTCTAAGGGGCTCCAGAGCTGGCTGTGGGCAGGGCCCTCCTCGTTCATGCCTTTGCTCTGCTCTTGGACAAAGAACCAATGGACGGCTCCACACGACGATGTCCCTGGCTCCCGGGGCCATGAAACCTCCATCTAAGTGCCCTCGGAAGATAAAGTCAAAACCAAGCTCACCGGGGGGCCTCCGGGTCCAGGGGGGCCTGGGACGCCAGGTGGTCCTGTGGGGCCCTGTAAAGAAAGAGGGGGGCTTGGGTGACAAACGTGCGTGGAGCAGCCTCCTGGTGGCACTATCCTTCGAGAGAGGAGAGGAATGGGGAATCAAGCGATGGGCATAGGGGTGGGGCTGCAGTTTTATTGAAATACCTTTTTTTTTTTTTTTAACAAAAAGGAACAAAAGCAGAAAGAAAAGATCCGAAGTAAAACTTGCACCATGATAACATCTGTGTTATCTGGGTGATGAGCATATAACTGGCGCAGTATCTGTTCTGATATTTATGGAAAATATTTGCACATTTAAAATAAATGTCTGTGTGTGAATACACACACACGGAGTTAACCCATTAACCAAATTCCCTAGAACAGCGGTTCCCAAGCATTATTCAGCATCGGATCACCTGGGGTTAATAGAGAGTTCTGTTAAACGGCAGCCCTCACCACGACACACGTGCTAGGAGACGCACCTCTGGCTTTTGTCCCGGCGTCTCTCCACACATGCCCTCCCTCCCGTCTCCCTGCTCAGAAGGGCGTCTCTATCTTCCTGAAACGTTCTGCAATCACGGCGTCCCCCACGCTGAAGGCCAGTGTGACGGTGCTCACCCGACTCTCACGCCCTTGAAGGCAGAGCACCCCCTTGTCCCCCCTGCACCTCTGCTCACACAGCGACAAGCCCAGGGCTTGCAACACAGCAGATGTTCAGTCAATGTTGGAAGCCAACTTGATTGCCAACAGCTGGGGAGAGGGCGGTGCACTCCGAGAAGAGCGTCCCATCCCCACTAGAGGGCGGTAAACACTAAAAAATGGCCACGGTTGCCGCTGCTGCGGAAGCTTCCCTTTCCTCCCGCTGGGGGCACTGCTGAGCCAACGACGGGCCGCGAAGAAGACCTGAACGGAACAGAACCTTGCGCTTGGCACCCGGACCTGGTTTTCTGCGTGGCTCGCCGAGTGCTGGCGAGTCTTTGGGGGGTAGCGTCTACTTTTACTGGGAGACATCTGCTTGGACCTGGAGCAACTGAGTGGCCAGGCGGCGCTGGACGGGGGACTGGGCAGGTACTCATGCAGGGTCCCTCGAAGGGATGGGCGATGGAGGCACCAAAAGTGGCTGGTGACCTCACTCCTCTCCACTCACGTCTGCTCCAGCTCAGCTCTGCTCACCTCCGGGCAAAGCAGCAGTCCTGCAGGTGGCACTCCCAGGACCCACACCTCCCTGACCGCTGAGGTTCTCACAGTGACCTCTGCCCCGCAGAGCTCATCGGAGGCCCCTTCCCACCATGCGCAGCTCTCCCTCCAATGGCAAACCGGACACACACGGCTTCCATCCCTCCTGTGATGCAACATGCCCTGGAGTACGCTGGCCTCTTTCCAAGTAGCCGCTCCAGGAAGCGGGCCTCCCGACCAGCTCCTTAGTCTGGACTCGTCCCCGCTTCCTCCTCCCTGTCCTGCAGAAGCCCGTGTGCTGCCGACTGTTTGCCTCAGTCTCAGAGCCTGTGCAAGCGGACAGATTTTTGGTGACCCTCTACTATAAATTAATGGAGATGGCAAGGGCAACCCACTCCAGGAATTCTTGCCTGGAGAACCCCGTGAACGGAGGAGCCTGGCAGGCACCCTGGGGGTCTCAAAGAGTTGGACATGACTGAGCAACTAGAAATTAAACCTCCTTATTTGACAATATGGAAAACTGGGGCCCAGAGAGGGTAAGGGCCCCACCTGAGATCACACAGCCCTCACATGCAGTGGATCCTGAAAGGTTCATCTGCCACAGAACCACCTGGAAAGCTCGTTGTAAAAACAGGTTACCAGGTCCCCTGTTTGGAGAAGGAAATGGCAACCCACTCCAGTGTTCTTGCCTGGAGAATCCCAGGGACGGGGGAGCCTGGTGGGCTGCCATCTATGGGGTCGCACAGAGTCGGACACTACTGAAGTGACTTAGCATAGCATAGCATAGCATAGGTCCCCTGTTGGCACTCTTAGAAGCTGGTGGGGGACTGGGATGACGGAGAGAAAACAAACATGGAGCAAGCGAAGGGACCGTTCTGGGGACTGGAAGCCCTGGTGATGAAATCATTGTACCTGGACCTGAGGGGCCATCCTGGCTGGGGCTGGTCAAGGAAGGCCCTGCAGGAGGGGCCACATCTAAGCTGAGAGCTGAGGAAGTCCAGAGAAGGAAGAACACTAGGTTCAGGGGCTTGAGAACAGGCAGACCTCCGTGTGTTGCCAGGACGGACGGTCAGTGTGAAGGAGTGGAATGGGGGTGTGGGGTGGGAGACAGGGCTCCGGGAAGCGGGGGAGCTGCTGGGAAGTGCCCGGGGACCTGGCTTTAGCAGTGGAGAAGCAAGACAAGAGCCGGTCTGACTTGGCTGTAATAGCATTTGGAAGGAGAAGCTGACGAAACTCGATAGCAGGTCGGGTGTGTGGAGTGAAGGGGCAAGAAGGGACCGGGGTCACCAGAACGAACGGATCCATGATGGCCCTGCGCTACGGTGGGGATGCAGCGGGGTGAGTGTCCGGGTGGAGTGGACTCCGGCTGAGTGTTTTCGGTGAGTGTTTGAGGCACCGGGCGGAGGTGCCCGGGAGCTTGGGGAGTGGAGGCTGCAGGATTAAATATAGAGGGAGAGGGTGATGGTAAAAGCAGGAGGGGCCTCATACCATCCGATGAATGAAGGTGTGTGAAACCAGCTCAGCTCACGCTCTTCTCTTTTTATCATCAATGTGAAAATGCTACTCGCTCAGTCGTGCCCGACTCTTTGAGAACCCATGGACTGTAGCCCTCCAGGTTCCTTTGTCCATGGGATTCTCTAGGCAAGAATACAGGAGTGAGATGCAATTCTTTTCTCTGGGGGATCGTCCTGACCCAGGGATAAAACCCCAGGTTCTGGGGTTCTATAGAATCTGGACGCAGATTCTTTACCATCTGAGCCACCAGGGAAGCCAAATCTAAATAACCAATTCACCTAATTATTAAAGAGAGTGACAAATTAGCCAATAGATCTAAATGTTAACAACAAAATCACTGTTTTAATTATTAGGAATAAAAACAACTGAGTAATGACTCTATCAATTAACCAACAAGTCTAATTATTATTAATGGGATGTTTCATCCTTCTTGATTCGATGGTGGCTACACACCATCATGCTCAGTGATTACAGTGCTGACGTGTAAATAACCAATTAACCTAATTAGCATTAATGATAGCAGAAAGGCAAATAACTATTCCTAATAACCACCTCATTCCAACCGGAGTAGATTTATGAAACTGGATGGAATCTGAAGATGCATGAAAATTACTTGCATGATTAGCACGTAGTCACACTTCCTGCACAACTTGGAAATGTTTGTGTTCAGAGGTTATTCGTGATCGTGAGTCCTACTCCTCTGGGGTCGGCCCCTCCCCTGGCTGTGTTCCCACCCACTCAAGGGTCTGCCAGCAATGCTGACCTCAATACCTTCGCATAAACAGTCATCCAGACCAGACACAAATTCCCACTTTTCTTAAAAGGCTGCCAGGACACAGGAGCCACCACCTAGAATGTGTATATTGAGTCTAAAACATTCCAGGATGAACGTTTTCATCCTGAAAAAAGAGGCACCAAAAGCATCTTCCAGAAGGCCAGCTGCCGGTGGGGCTTGGCTCACCCTGAGGCTGGCTCTTCCTGTTACAGCAAAGCTAACTAAACTCTAAGCTCCATTTCTGTTGGGGGCTTCCCTACTGGCTCAGATGGTAAAGAATCCGCCTGCAATGCAGGAGACCCTGGTTCGATTCCTGGGTCGGGAAGATCCCCTGGAGGAGGGACTGGCTACCCACTCCAGTATGCTTGCCTGGAGAATCCCACACAGAGAGGAGCCTGGCGAGCTACAGTCCATGGGGGTCGCAGAGTCAAACAGTATTGAGTGACTCACACTTTCATTTTCACTTCTCCATTTCTTTAGATTGGAAATGGGATAAGCCTTCTTTCCTCACAGGTGGCTGTAAAGAACAGACGCAGCTGTGGACTAACACCGGGAGAGCGTCTGACAAGCGCAGAGACTGAACACACGGACCCTCAGCCTTCTTCTCGTCAGACCAGGAAGCCCAGGAACTTACTTTCTGCTGCGATAGAATCAACCCAGATTCTCCAGATCAGCTCAGGGACCCTCCTCTGGGCCCAAGAGGCTGACAACCTGTCCCCCAGAACCGGAGCCCTGACTACGCCTCTCCCAGGTGTAGAGGATCATCCCTCTATTGGCATCTCTCCCTGCCTCCATCACATCTGGCTCCTCTGGGCATGGACAGGGGCTGCGAGATCCCCCTTCCCAGGGCCGCCCCCGCACACAGTGGGGGTTAAGTGAACACCTGCTGAGTGAATCCATGAACAAGTACACAGACGGCAAGCAGGACAAAACCGTGGCCAGGCCCAGGGCAGGCGGGCGTGCGGGTAAGTTAGGAAGAGTGAATTACAGAGCTGGGCAGGGATCCAGCAGGGAAACACTGCTCTTGCAGTGGGCATGGTGGGCTTGAAGGCAGCTTTGCGTCTGTGGGATGGTGGTCCGATGCAGGGAGCTAGGTGGGACCTATCACACACTCTACATCATCTGGTTCTGAACCACTGAGATCCCCGAGTATATCATGGTGCCCCATTTCTGGCAAAATCCCTGCCCTATTTGTGTCTACAGCATCCAGCTCAAGGCCTGGCACTCAGTAAAGATTTTGTTGAAGGGAAAAGGGCTTCAAAACTTAAAAGAAAGAAATATATTTTTCAGGGTAGCCAAGAAAAGTGATAGGGAAAAAAATCTGTAACTTAAAGCATTTTGATGGAGCCATATTTATTGTGAATTTTTTGAAATACACAAGCTTTGCTCGCTGGAAACAATGTCATAAAACAAATGCAAAAACACTCTTTATCTTGCACTACTAACATCAAAATGTCACAATGAGTGTGGAATCTTTAGAAGACCATGAATAGTGGCTGGTTTTATAGCCCCTTATCCTGTGTTACAGCCTGATTGACACGTGAGGGGCTGGAATGAAGCCTGAGATTCGCGTGCGGGGTGCCCGGCACACACTTCATATTCAGAGCCGGAAAAGCCTATTTGGAAGTGTGGTCAGCAGCGTGCCCTGGGTGGGTGTCTACCAGACGTTAAAGTGGCTACCATCACAGAGTCGGGTGTGGAGGAGATGTGGCCAGGAACAAGTGGGCGCCAGAACTGAGCCTTTACTGCAGCGGGGAGCCAGCAGACAAGCCTGCATTGATCCCACCCTCCTGCTGCGGCCACCAAGCCAGAAGAATGGGACAGCACCCCGCCCGGGGCTCCCTGTGCTCTCACTGGGACCCCAGCACCTGGGCCACATCCCCACATCTTCTGCTAAAATCATCACCCTGTTCTGTTTTTATTGGCATTTGCGACAAATGATGAAGCGGAAGTTCATAAGGTAAAGGGACTTGTTCAAGACGCCGCAGCCAGCAAGTGGCCACAGCTGAGACCCTAAGGTCCTAATCTCCGCCTCCCTAACTGTGACTCCGCCCCCAACGCTTCCCGGGAATTTACCAACCCTGGGAAGGCTGGGGCTGGGGGTCGGTGGCAAGCCTTGGTGCAATTAGCAAAGAGACCACAAAGTGGGGTGTGATCACTACCAGTGCTGAGCGCCCTGTTCTGTCCACACTGAAGTGTGTGTGTCGGGAGTGGGGAGAGGGTGTCACGGTGACTCTGAATTTATAGAAAAGGGGGACTGAGAGGGGTCAGGGCCTGGGATAGAGGCAGGGATCTCCTGAACAGCAGGTGACCCCGAGCGAGTCTGTATATTGAGGAGTCGCACCCCTACCAGGCCTGTGAAATGGGGAGGGTGACTTTGAGCCTGCCCACCTGCCAGAGTGGCTGGAGGGGTCCCCGGGGGACCACAGGGGCGGCACACATGAGCCCATGGAGGAGTGGGGAGCTGGACCAGCCTGGGGCCAGGGGGAGGAGGTCTGCCCTCCTCCAGGCCTAATCCCCACCCCCCAGGAGACCAAATAGCCGTTCTCCCAGCACCTGAGGTGGAAGGCAGGGAGGGCGAGGGACCCGCTGCACATTGTCTTTAATGCTCTGACGAGTATTGCTCAGACTCATGCAAGAGTCTGGTAACAACCTGAGAACTGCTACCCTATCATTTCCTTAATCAGAGAAAGCAGTGTGGCTAAGGAAGAGGACTGGAAGACAGTAGTTACCTGCTGCCCCAGCAAGCCAGGGACTCCAGGAGGACCCGCCTCACCTTTCTTTCCCTGAGGACAAAAAGAAGAAGCCAGGATTAACAGGCAGCCTGCGCCCAGAGCCCATCTAATGACATGTCTGGAGGAACCCCCCCGATAACAGACTGTCCGCCTCGAGACACCCTGCAAGGAGGCAGTGTGGGATCAGCGGGGAGTCCGGGGCCAGGGAGCCTCCCCTTTGGACGTCGGCGCTGCAATGTGGATGACGTTGGCAACACATGGCCCCACATTTTAAAAAGTACCGCAAGGTTTACCTGAGAAAAATGCCCTTGTCCTGTCCCCGTGACACTCATTCCCTTTCCTTGACAACAACTAATCCTACCAGATGTTGGTTGATCTTTCCAGAGGCATTTTATGTTTAGGCAAGCTTTGCACAGGCGCGCACACACACACACATGCAAATGTGCCCACACATGCACACAAATTTTCTCCCTCTGTCCCCTTTTTTCTTTAGAAACTATGGCATGACATTCAATCTGCTGATAAACTCCACTTTATTTCTCTTGAGGATTTAACCCAGACTCCTCCTGGGTCAGCGCGTGGGGAGCAGCTCCATTCTTTCTCACAGCTACAGGCCTTTTCAGCACGAGGATGAAAGGCAGTGCATTTCAACTCGGGGCCGGCAGGTCACATGGACCATTTCTGCGCTCCTGCCGCCAGGATCTGTGCTACTCTGCATGACCCTCGGAGTCTACCCGTCTGGACGGGGTGAGGTGCGTGCTGGCGAGTCCTCACAACACACAGCATGCACCCTATCGTACGTGGACGCGGACGACGGAAGGCCTGCCCGTCTGCTTTCTTCCTTACAGTTATCCTCACAAGGTCAAAGCATTGCAACAAGAAACGAAAAGGAAGGCATGACACTGAATCAGAACCACATTCCTCGAGCACCTGCTCTGTGTCAAACCCTCTTCGGGGGTTTCCCATATTTTCCTTGTGTCTCCACTCTGCAGGAATCCCCTCGCTCCGGGATACAGGTGCTCTCAGTCCTACTGGGAGGCATGGACACTGAGGTTCAGAGTCAAGTCTCACCGGTGACCCAGCTAGAACCTGATGAGGTTAAGATCTGGCCCCAGAGCTGTGTGTGAGGGGCCTATACACGTGACTCTTACTTCCCAGGGCACTGACGATGAGATCATCGTGACGAAGCGTCTCTAACAGTCTGCTGGATTACTGAAGCTGGATGACGTCAGCATCTCCCCTCTTCCTTAAATCTGGCCCCTCCCTCTCTGCTCCTGCACACTCGGGTTTGTCCCCACGCACTGCCCACCCCCAGAGGGAAGGTGTCTTTACGAACGTGGACGGTGCCAGCCCAGCCCTGTCACCTGCCCTTTCAGTCTGGTGTCCAGTGGCCCTGCCCCCCGCCCTAAGCCACAGCTCACGTGGGCTGCTTAGCTTGGCCCCAAAGATCCAAAAACTTGGCCCGCCAAGCCACCTCTGTCTGTCGGACCCATGCTCCATCTTAACTTGTCAAAGTCCTACCCTACTCCACTATTTCGTCTTTCATGAAGTCCTAGCGATAATGAGAAATATTGGCAAAATAGGGCAAAAACATATTTGAGACAGATTCCCAGGTGTCATTCAAGAACTCATGAGTTAGAATCAGGGGTGGGGCATGGAGCTTTAAGTAAGAAGCTATGAGAACTCGGCCACTCGCTGTGATCAAAGAGGTCTTTGATCTTTTCTTTTCCCAAGCCCCTTCCTCTGCAATATTGTAAGAAAAAGAGTTCTAAACCTAACAAAGATGAGGACAGGCAAGCCATTTAACTTGCTGAGTCTTAGTTTCTTCATGTGGAAAATTATAACCATTGTAATTATGTGAAAGACAATAATGTGAGGTCGGACCCTGGTGGTCTTCTTGGCTTCCCCTTCCCAGTGGCCATCTTGGCTCCTTCTTCCCCTCTCCATCCCCCGCCAGAGGGAAAAAGTCCCGCCAAACCGCTGAGGAATCTCTGACGTAATAACCCTCTGCTGAGATCTACCCTCCTTCCTGACCTCCAGAGCGACCAACCCGGTCTCGCCACCTCGACTAGCTGACCACTCACAATCTTGCGTTCCCGAGCTTTGCCTTATTTAGGCCTGTCCAGGTTATATGATGTCACTTCCTGCCCCGAAGACATAAAAACCGCACTCTGCCTTTGTTCGGGGCACAACTCCTCGTGGCCATTCTTGCGGTCAGTGGGTTCTGCCCGCGAGCGCACTGCCAATAAAGCCTGTTACTTTCCCTTGGTGCCTGGGTTATTTCCTTACAGCGTGAGATGCCCATTTTCGCGACCTTACAAATAGTAGAAGAAATAATTCAATATTTGAGAAAATGATTTTAAAAGCGTAACAGAACATCATGCAAATGTAATAGACAGTTATGAGGATGAGAAGGAGAGGATGGTGACGCTGATGAAGAAGAAATGCCAATAGCAGAATTCTGGCCTTTTTGAATCCTTAAGTGGGTGAGAGACCACATGTCAAGCAGATCTGGCTTCAAAACCACTACCTCTGACTGCAAAGATTAAATAAGATAATGTCCACAAAGTGCGCAGCACAGGATCTGAAGTACATGGTGCTGATGGTGGAGGTGGTGGTGTGGCGGTGGTCATGATGGTGGCAGTGACTGTGATGGTGGCAAATATGCTGGTGATGCTGGAGATGGTGGGGGTGAGGAGGGTGGTCATGGCAGAGGTGATGGTGGTGGTGATGTGGGAATGATGGTGTTGCTGGAAATGGTGGTGGTGACGACGATACTGCTATTGGTGCTGATGGTAATGATGGTGGTGATGACACTGTTATTGGTGCTGATGGCAATGGTGGTGGTGATGACACTGTTATTGGTGCTGATGGCAATGGTGGTGATAATTCTGTTATTGGTGCTGATGGTAATGATGGTGGTGATGACTCTGTTATTGGTGCTGATGGCAATGGTGGTGGTGATGACACTGTTATTGGTGCTGATGGCAATGGTGGTGATGACACTGTTATTGGTGCTGATGGTAATGATGGTGGTGATGACACTGTTATTGGTGCTGATGGCAATGGCGGTGACGATGATTCTGTTATTGGTGTTGATGGTAAAGTTACTGGTGGAGGCAGCAGCACCAGTGGTGGTGGGCGTAGCAGCAACTCTGCATTCTGGACCTATACTTGGGTGTGGGGATTTGCAAAGTGCTGTTCAGTGCAAGCTATGCATCAATAAAGAACCAGTCATTCACAATAGGCCTGTTCCCTATCATTTTTTCTTCTCTTTTAAATTGCTACCCGACACATTGTTTGGATAAATGTCTGTGGTTTATCGATGACGGCAGAGTTCTCAAGATATTCTGGATGTCTGGATGCTGAGCAAGACCACTATTTCCAAGGCTGCCTGTCTGCCCATGGAAGAAAGAAGTCACTAAATTCAAAAGAGCATCTCCTTCCCAGGCAGGATGTGTTAACACAGCCACGTGAGGGACCATTATCAGATAAAAAGATTGCTTGTGCAAGTGATTCTAATCTGAGCCGTATGGTCCTTTTGCTCAGTTCCTGTTCTCCATGCCTCCAAATGTCAAACATGATTATTTTTCTACTGGTGAGAGCTGAATCCAGGTGCTTAGGGAAAACCTAGAGTGTCCTGAAATAAACCTGGCTCCGTGCCATGACAGGAATCAAACAGTAGCCTGTGATCCAAACAATGCTGTTACCATCTGGTAGGTCAGGGAAAGGCAAGAAAAAAGGCTTTAAAAATTGAAAAGTAAAAACAAATTCAACCCAGTTTGCCACCGACAAAGGACTTCTTGTGCTTCTCTCTCTTAGATCTACCAGAAATTGGAGCTGATGGGCATGACAACATTCGCCACATGAGACCCTTGGCTCCAAGGGCAGCAGTCAGAGATACAAGTGATGGGTGCTCAGTGCATCCGCCGGAATAGGTGCTGCCAGCTACTAAGACATCCAGGTGCTATCAGCTACTAAGAGGTCTGTGACCCCATGGACTGTAGCCTGCTAGGCTTCTCCGTCCATGGAATTCTCTAGGCAAGAATACTGCAGTGGGTTGCCATTCCCTTCTCCAGGGGATCTTTCCCACCCAGGGATCGAACCTGGGTCTCCCGCATTGCGGGCAGATTCTTTACCATCTGAGCCACCAGGGAAGTCCACTAAGAGGCCCCACATCTCTCCAAAGCTTCCACTGAAAGGCCTATTAATGTCCGACTTAGAATTCCGGTGTATATGTGGACATACATACATACACACCCCATCCTAAAGCAAAGGCAGGAATGGTGACCTGAGTTCCAATCCCTGCCTCCTCATTTACAATCTTGTGCTTCTGGGTAATCTGATCTACACCTTCAAGTCGTGGTTTCCTCATTTGCAGAATGGGATTGAAACTGCCAGACCTCATAGGATCCTTGTGAGAATTAAGTGCAAAACATGTGTTCGAAAAACAAGGGAACAAACAGCTAAATGCCTGCTATGCAATGACTCAACAAACAATACCTCCTTCCTATCTTATACTAGAGTTCTACACATGCATGGATAGATCCTGTTTTTAAAAATTGTTTTTAAAGCAACTGGCACAATCAGACCCACCATAAGACACTTGGGGATCACTCCATCTCTACTAAGAAAGAGAGCGTCACACTTGATAGTGTCACTTCATCAGGTCTCACCTTAAGAGAGGAAAGAAGCCAGAAAATATTGACAAACTGATCAAAGGAACCAAAGAGACTGTCCCCAGCTTGTGGGAGGAGCAGTGACAGAGCCCTGACTGACCCTGACTGAGCAGGGAGGTCATTTAATATTTCTGGTCATTAAATTTCTCACTATCAATCTCAGAGACTCCCTCCACCATGACGAGTCTCCAGTTTAGGCATTTCAAATTTGACACTGTTTAAATGCCTGGCAACATGGAATTCTCTTAAGCAAATCTTCCCCCCACTGCCCTTCTTTTTATCCAAAGAGGAAAGAAGATACCTAGGCTATTTCAGATGGGGCTAGGACCACAGAGCAAGATGAAAGCTAAGTAAAACGTACAGAAAGAACCAAGTTTTCTTCTTTAAAACTGGACATTCTAGACACACAGATGACTAATGGGTACTAAGGCGCTCAACATCCCTAACCATTGGGGAGACACAAATCAAAACCACAATTTAGATGTAACATCACATGTGTTAGAATGGCTATTACCAAAAAGATAAAGAATAACAAGTGCTAGTGAGGGTGTGGAGAAAAGAGAAGCCCAGTGCTGGTGGGACTGTAACTTGGTGCAGCCTCTGTGGAAAACAATATAGAGGTTGCTAAAAAAAAAAAAAGAAGAAGAAGAACCACCAATCCATGATCCAGCAACCCCAATTCTGAGTATTTATCCAAAGGAAATGAAAAACTAACTTGAAAAGACATAGGCACCCTCATGTTCAGTGCAGCATTATTTACAACAGCCAAGACATGAAAGGTCCCTACATGCCCAAGGATGTAACGATGGATAAAGAATAGTGTCATAGTATTACACATGCAATAGAATAGTATCAGAAAAAGACGGAAACCATGCTATTTGCAACAACACAGATGAATCTTGAGGGCACTATGCCAAGTGAAATACATCAGACAGAAAAAGACAAGTACCTTACGATCTCACCTATAATATGGAATCTAAAACAAAACTGAACTCATAGATATAGAGAACAGATCGGTAGTTGTCAGAGGAGAGGGGGTAGGTGGTGGGTGAAATGGGTAAAGGTGGTAGAAGGGATAAAAAAAGAGCTGGAATTCTCAGTGGAAGGTCAGAACCCCGGCGACCAGATGGCGAGTCCTGGGCCCTGTTCTGCCCACTCCACCTGGGTGTGTCAGCCGCCCACCTGCAGCACTCACGCGTGACCTATGAAAGGCACGAGCCTTTCACTCGTGCAACCCTAATTGTGTCTGATGCTCACTAACGACATTATGTTGTTGTTGAGTTGCTACGTCGTGTCCAACTCTTTGTGACCCCATGAATTGCAACCTGTCAGGATCCCCTGTCCTCCACTATCTCCAGGAGTTTGCTCCGATTCATGTCCATTGCATCGGTGATGCCAGCCAACCACCTGATTCTCTGCCACCCCCTTCTCCTCCTGCCCTCACTCTTTCCCAGCATAAGACTCTTTTCAAATGAGGTGGCTCTTCACATCAGGAGGCCAAAGTGTTGGAGTTTCAGCTTCAGCATCAGGCCTTTCAACGAATATTCAGGATTGATCTCCTTTAGGATGGACTGGTTGGATCTCCTTGAAGTCCAAGGGACTCTCAAGAGTCTTCTCCAACACCACAGTTCAAAAGCATCAATTCCTGAGCACTCAGCCTTCTTTACAGTCCAACTCTCATATCCATACATGACTACTGAAAAAATCATAGCTTTGACTAGATGGACCTTTGTCGGCAAGGTGATGTCTCTGCTTTTTAATACACAGTCTAGGTTGGTCATAGCGTTCTTTCCTAGGAGCAAGCATCTATAATTTCATCTTATGATGACATTATACATTTAGGCATATTTTATGAACTTACAGATGCTTTTGTTTTCACATATATATATAATTTTATAAGTGTGAGGCACTCCTCTAAGTGCTACAAATACAAAAATAATGTTCTCACAGACTTATATTTTAGTGAAGAAAAACAAAAATAAATGGATTCTCAAATAAGAAAAATACAAGTTCTCTACAGCAAATTAAAATAGGCTGGTGTGAGAGTGACAGGATGTCTATTTTGGGATGGATGATTAGGGCACAAGAGAATATTCTTGGGGGAAAACTTAGCCTCGTGGAAGCTCTTGTGTGTACAACTGCCTCAGTGGCCTGGAGCCAGGCTGCCTCCACTCTGGAACGTTCTGGGCTCAGATGCTCTGCAGTGCTGCTGCCAACTCGAGCTAAGAGCGCTCCCCTGACCACCCTCTCCCCAGTGCCTCGCTTGGATGAGCGCGAGGAAATCAGAACCTCAGACAGGCTTGAGCACCTTCTTTTTCTTTTTCTGACAGCATAGTATTCTTTATTAAAATATCAAGGTCCGCTAACTTAGAAAACATAACATTCAAAAGAGGATATCTGTTCTGATCCACAAAAAAGAGAAAAGTCTCTAAGTACACTTGATCTATGTATTCATCACTGTTTTTCACAGTCTGCTCTAATTGCCAATCTTATTTCTTTGTTTTTTAAACACAGGATAATTGTCTTAAAATGTTGTGGTGGTCTTTGCTGTACATTAATGCAGATCAGGCATAACTCTGTATATAATTTATATATGTATAAATACAAATTTATAAGTATAAGCTTATTTTTGTAAATTTATAAAAACATATACACATAACCTTTGGAGCCGCCCTCTCCTCCCACCCCGCCTCTCTGGGTCATCACAGGGTGCAGGCTGGGCTCCCGATGTCATCAGGGAGCTGTGGTAACAGCATCCTGCTAGTCTCCTTTACACATGCCAGTGTGCTCATGTGCGTGCTGCTCTCTCCACGTGTCCTGGGACTGATAAGCCTATCCACAGAGAGGAAATGCAGACCTAGACCTGGAGAACGGACGTGTGCACACAGCTGGAGAAGCAGAGGATGGGACAGACTGAGTGCCTCCTCTACCTCCGTCTAAGGCAGGAACCCAGCCACGCAGTGAGTGCCCAAGCCCCCTCCTCTGCCGGCGGGGGGCAGCGGGAGGAGACCAGGGTGGAGACGCGGATGGGGAAGGGGGTGCCCAGCTCTGACCTCCCCTCCCTTTCACGCTCTCATTGTGGAGAAACAGCAGCTTTGTCCGAAAGGAATGTGTTTGCCTCGTCGGGGGATGATGCTGTCTGCCTGTCGCTAATCTCTAAAGTAAAGGGCCTGGATCCCTTTCCTCAAGCCACGGTTTAGTCTCAGGGTCTCAGTTCCCAGGTCCCTGGGCTCAGCACTGTCTCGTCTTTTCCCCCATCGAGGCCTGAGACTGACACTGGAAGCTCTTTAGAGCAACGTTTCAATGGACGCTGATGAGGCAGGTCCGCGCAAGGGGAGGGATGAGGTTGTGAGTGAGTCATCACCTGTCTCAGGCCCCCCTGACTCAGCCAGAGGCGGCAGAACAGGAGGCCGCCTCCAGTCACACTGACCTCAGCCCCTGTCTCTCCCGTGCGTCCACAGGAAAGGCCGCCGCCGAGCAGCACCCACAGGAGGGAAAAGCTCGAGTCAGGGCCGGGGTCCCCAAGAACATGCGTGGTCATCACCCCCTGCTCACTCGCGGGTGCAGGACGAGACAGGCGCCCTCCTGTGGGCCCCTGGCAGATGCTCTATTAACACTCTCGCCACCCTGCCCTGTGACTCCAAGAGAATGCAACCATGACTAGAGATGATCGTGCTAAGTGAAGGAAGCCAGAGAAGGACAAGCCCCACTTCATGTCATTTATACGTGGAATCTAAAACATGACACAAATAAAGCAGCTACAAAACAAACTCACGTTAGACATTTAGAACAGACTTGTGATTGCCAAGGGGTGGGGGGAGGGGTGGAGTAAAAGTCTGGGATTAGCAGATGCAAACTGCTAAGAAACATACAGGATGGATAAACAGCAAGGCCCTCCCGTATAGCACAGGGACCTATACCCAACGGCCTGGGATAAGCCATAATGGAAAAGAATATTAACAAAGAATGCATATATGTGTATGTTTGAGTCACTTTGCTGTATAGCAGAAACTAACACAACATTGTGTATCAACTGGACTTGAATAGAATAATTTTTTTTAAAAACCGTGATGCTACAAGATTAGAGCCAGAGGTCAGGAAATGTGAGCTGAGTGTTCACTCTAGGCGAGGTCCCCTGCTGGGAACTGAGGACCCAGAGCTGAGGGTCAGCCCGAGCCTCTGGTGGTGGGGGCACCAAGGCGGGCAGCCAGCTCCGGTGTGCCACAACACCCACTATCTTACAACACAGGAGTCAAACCCGTGAGGTGTGCACAATTTGGACAAAAAGAAACGGGGGCTGCATTAGGTTAAATGAAATGCTCCTAAGAAATTATGAGATTGAAAAATACGATTCGTCACTCAACAGTAGCCAAGAGCCTAGGGGCAGACCTCTATTATCTCATGGCCATTCTTTCTTATTCTCTCCTCAAGGCTTAGCTCAAACAACACCTCTTTCAGAAGGCCCTGACTGGCTCCCAGCTTGGGTCAGTACTCTTGGGACTGAGTGTCCCCTGATCACACAGAGATGTGAGTTTCTATGTACACGACTCATGGAAAACCACAGACTCGGCTGCAGGAGATGAGCCAGGACCCAGCTCGAGGCTGAGCACACAGCCCATCCTCAGCCACTGCCAAACTCAGCTAACCCTTCAATTGGCTTCCAGTGTTCATCTCAATCTCATGAGACTGGCACTACCTCCTCTGTGTGAGCAGCTAAAATGGGGGTGGGGGGGGTCGTGTGGTTGAGTTGGGGCACCAGGAAAGAAACACAGTTTACTTACTCGGAGACCTTGCAAACCGGGAGGTCCATCCTTGCCTTCTGGACCCATCAGACCCTTTAGGAGGAAGAGAAAGGGGAAAACAACAGAGATGGATCATGGTAAAGACACAGTACATGCCACAGGATGTACTTTGTCTGGACACTCTCATTGGATAGGAAAATACCACCCCATTCAAATGGGGAACCTGGGAGGTCAGGAGGGGAAAAAAAAAAAAAACCATCTAATTCCATCAAATGTGTAACACTTAAACATGTGCACCTATCTGATGTAATTAAGTGTGACTGACAAGCAAGACGTAGGCACCACCGTTCACTCTAAAGACGAGCACAGGAAGGACCAAGTGCCCGGCCTCGGCGCTCTGCATCAGGTGCACACGAGAGCATCCGGAACCCAAGTGTCTTTAGCTCCAAGCCTGGTGCCTTTGTCACTGTATCTTGCTGGCTGGGCAAGGACCGGCTTGGGTTATCTGACCCTCCATCCATAGTGATCCAAACTGACTGTCTGGATAAATAAATGAAATTGTCTAAGGAAGATCAACTTCCACTAAGCAAGGAAAACTGGCACAGGAAGGGGTCACACCGAACTGACTAAAATCCTGCCGTCTAACCCCTCACTATGTATCTCCTGCCTGATCTCAGACAAGTACACTGGGCGTCCTTGACCCTCAGTCAGCTCATCTTCAAAGTGAGGATAATATACCTTCTACTGAGTGGCCGTGAGGACAAAGTGAGGAATGGGTGCAAAGGCCCTGACACGCACCCGGGTCTCCTGACAGCACCCTGGTTTATACTCACGTGCACAATGAATACGGCACGAAATGTGGATCGGAAAACGAAGCCTTCAGCTCTGAGCCCCTACCGCCAACTTTATCAGTGACCTGGGGCCAACAACTCCCTCTCTGCACTTCAGTTCCCTCATTTCAATAATATGCTGCTGCTGTTCACTCAGTCATGTCCAACTCTTGGCAGCCTTATGGACCGTAGCCTGCGAGCCCCCCTGTCCATGGGATTTCCCAGGCAAGAATACTGGAGTGGGCTGCCATTTCCATCTCCAGGGGATCTTCCCAACCCAGGAATTGAACTTCTGTCTCTTATGTCTCCTGCATTGGCAAGCGGGGGATTCTTTACCCGCTGAGCCACCTGGGAAGCGAGTCTATAGACTCAATAATATGACTGTCATACAAATAGCTATTATTGCCACATTTTGCATAACTATTAAGCGACAGAACTATACTGAGGTTTAAGGTCTTTTCTCTTAAAAACACCATTAAAACGAACATGTGGCTGGACCAACTGTAGTAATCAAAGGTTTAAACATCCCTTTCTCACAAGGATTATTCCAGTGAGATCAGGGCACACTTCAATGAGGGAAGCCCCTGCAGAGGTGAGTTCTCATGAAGCATCAAGAAATGTCTCGCATTTGATCTGCCCAGCTGGTCCTTTATTACATTCAACCAAACATTGATACAACTACCAGAAGCTGTTTCATCTTGGGGAAAGGATGAAAGATGCACGCCTCCTCAATGACTCCCAGCATCCGGGTGCAGAATGCTGTGTGCTGTTTCCACTTAGAGAATGGGCTGTACTTTCTGCTCTCTGGGATTGTTCATCACAAACTCAAAGTTTTCCCTTCTCAACAGAAGCTGCTGAAGCCAGGCTTTCACTCTCATTCAATCTAATGAATACTTAGGGAGCCACTGCTCTTCAGAAGGCCCTGGGCCAGGTGCTGCTGGGCATTCAGAAAAGCCAGAAATAACAACTGATCTCTGTATTGGGCTTAATAAGGCTTCCTAGCGCAGGGTTTCCTACAATCACCCATTTAACTCTCACGGCACATTAATGTAGGAGGTGACATCGATGATGGTGATTTCCAAGTCAGGAAAACAGAAGAGGATAAGACGGGTACAGTGATGTCATCAAGACCCAAAGCTACTCGGTGGATGAACTGGGACATGAAACCAATGCTCTGGGGCTCCTCACCCCAAGTGTCTTCCATGGCCGTAGTGCTCCTGATGAGCTCTATGAAACCAGGTCTCACTTTGATGTCCCTCGTAAATACTTGCTGTGGGTCACTCCTTCACAAGCATGTATTAAGTCCCCACCATGTGGTAAACTATGGATTTGAGAGATGGAGAGATACTGGCGCTGGCCTTAAGAACCTCACCCTCTTTCACCACTGTTCCTCATTCTTCACAAGGTCTTTAGGCAGGCTATTGGCTTTTTGAACTCCTTGCAAGGGAATTTCATCACCCACACCATGTACTGTACTCAATCCCATTCTGTCAAGAGCTTCTAGCCCCGAGACCCTCTTCAGGATCCTGGACAGCTCCACCGAGCTGCAGGGTTGTGGTGTTCCAGTATTTGCAAGAACCGTGGGTTCAGAACCTTCTCCTTGCTCTGGAAAATGGCCTGCAGGAATGACACGAAACACTTGAATCCTCATTGCAAGTGTCAACTCACAATTATTTCTTTTTCACACTCTTCACTAAACTATGAAATCAGTCCATGTGCTTTCATCCCTGTATAGCCTTAAATATTTCATTTGACATAAAGCATGTGACCAAAATGTTTGAGGTTTCTTCCTTCCCTCCCTTCCTCATTTATCAAATCTTACATAAAAGGGAAAACTGCCATTAGTACATCCCAGACCCCAGAATGAGAGATCAAGAAGGCTGTCTTGGAAATACGCAGGCCTGGGCACTGTTACCCTCTTATTCCGTAGTGGGAACTGGGAGGTAGTCACTGTGCTCTGTGCAACTCGGAGGAGGTACTGCTGCACAGTGCACTCAGGGGGGAAAAGAGGATGGGCTGGACTGTCAGATGGATCTGGGTTCAAAGATCAGTCTCGCTTTTTAGCTATGTGACTTTGTGCAAGGTACTTACTTATATCTCTGTGCATATCTTCTTTGGTAAAAAAGAAAACAACTTCATCCCTCCATACTAGGCATACATTTGCCTTCAAGATGTACTACAATACAGATGATCAATACTTGCCAATTACTGCTCTGAGCACACTGTATTACCCATGGGATCTACTTTAAATCTCTCAACAGACTGACGTTGGTGGAGAGATTTGGAAATCAAGTCTCAGAAGGGTTTAAGCAAGGTATCTAAGGTTATAGAGACAGAAGGGACGTTATTCTAACCTGAATTTTTTGATGTGAAGTTTTTCTAATTATACTGGAATTAAACATCTTCTCAATTCTAAAGGAAATCAACCCTGAATGTTCACTGGAAGGACTGATGCTGAAGCTCCAATACTTTGGCCACCTGGTGAGAAGAGCCAACTCATTGGAAAAGACCCTGATGCTAGGAAAGATTGAGGAGCAGGAAGAGGTGACAGAGAATGAGATGGTTTTGGATGGCATCATCAAATCAAAGGACATGAATCTGACCAAACTCTGGGAGATTGTGAAAGACAGGGAAGCCTGGCATGCTGTAGTCCACGGGGTCGCAAAGAGTCAGACATGACTGAGTGACTGAACAACAGCAAAATACATCTTCTAAGTTTCTTCTAGTTTTACCCCAGCAAAAATATACACATTTATCCTAATGAGGAATAGGCTTTATTGTAAATCTAATTATAAATCTGACTTATGAAGTATGTTATCAAAAGGGACCTGATTCAACCACCAACATGTGGAACTGACTGATTCATATTCATTATCCTTAGTATCTGAACTCACATCAGAAATGATCACAGAGTCCCTCTGAATGGCCTCTTTCCAAATGGTTATTCTTAAATTCTTAACAGAGGGAGAACTGAAGTGTTCCAAGCCACTTCAAAGTCGGTATTAATTAGAAACAAGCGAAAAGCAAATGTGCACTGGAAATAATTTCACTGGTGTTGAAGCATCCAATGTTTTTACTCTGTTTTATCTGAAAGGAAGCTAAAACACCAGACCGAGCGCCAGAACCCCAGCCCTGGAGAGTCTGGACCTGGGGACTCTGGAGGCAGGCTGCCTGGCCGCGACTCCAGGTCCAAACCTGCTCACGCCTGACTCGCGCCCGGTGATCTCAGCCCGCAAGGCCCAGTGTCTCTTGTGCTAGATGCTGACAACAGCCCGACGGGAGGAGCCTCTGAAATAACCCTGCACTCGTCAGCGAGAATGGCCGTGATTGAAGACCTAGAGGTGTTCAGAGTGGACCCCAGGCTGGGGGGGTGGGGAATGACTTACCGGAGCGCCTGGTGGCCCAGGTGGGCCCTGGTGACCCCGTGGTCCAGGGGCTCCCTGGTAACACAAGCCAAACGCGAATTAGCCATGACGCGCCCTCCTCATGTCCCAGGCCTCCAACCAGGACCCTCTGCTGACTGTCTTCTTCCCGAGTTCCCGGCGGGGACCCAGAGACACTGGTGGGAATCAGCGTTCCTGGTGGACAGTCGATCTGATCCATCTCTGAGGGGCTCCGTCTGAGCTCAGCAAGCAGTCTCACCCTTACACTGGTGGCCTTTCTATCTCTGCCACCACCTGGGGTCCCAGGACAAGAGAACCCACATCCAGCTTACCTGCTCGCCCTTAAGGCCCTCTCTCTGCACCTGGGGGACAAACCAGATGTCAGCAAAGTTGGCGGCCTCTTCTCAATAGTCACCCTCACTCCACTCCACGGCGGGCATCTGCACCGCTGTTTCTGACTTTTCTCTGGTTTTATCCCATTTTCAGTGTGCAAAATCTTCAGAGCCAGCTCGCGTCATCAGAAGAGTTCCACCTCATTCTCAGAGGCAACAACTCTTCCAACTACACAGCCCGATCAGTGTCTGCATCCGGGATTTTAACCTCTAGGGGCTACACCACTTACCACAGAGCCTGGAAGCCCAGGGGGGCCTGCAGGACCCACGGCACCCTGCGGAGAAATGACAGGCATTTCACTACAGGGAACTGTTTTGATGTTGAGCTATAGCCCCAATGA